>NC_071506.1:115733475-116036506 GCF_027887155.1 Malaclemys terrapin pileata | reverse complement strand
AAATTCACATCCCTGAGAGATGTAGTTAAGATGACCTAAGCCCTGGGATAGACACTCGCAGGTTGATGAAAGAATTCTTCAGTCAACCTAGCTACTGCCTCTTGAGGGGATAGATTAACGACAGTGATGGGAAAAAAAACCCTTCCATCACCGTAGCAAGGGTCTATACTATGGCACTACAGTAGCACAACTGCAGCACCATTGCTGTGCCACTGTAGCATCTGTCATGTAAACAAGCCCTAAGTGTATTCAGAGTCATATCTGCTCATATTTGTGGCCAAAATAAATTTTCACTCCTCTTTTCCCATTAGCCCTGCAGAGTCAACACCACTAAGAGACAGTGAGCTGGATTCTATTCTTTCTTGTGTGTCATCAGAACAATTCACCAATTTCCAGTCAGTTCAAAAGGTGGGGGTGACTGTCAGAATACTGAAGCTATGAGTTCAGTATCCCTTTCAAAATATGCTGGGCTGTGATGTTGCCAGTCATTAAACAGGAGAATAAAACTATAACATCTTCTAACAACAAAACAATGAAGAGGCACAAGTTAGTCCAACACTACCCAAAATCCTCTTCTGCCCTGGACTTTTTCTTACATGTCCCACTGCTGCACCAGTGGGAGGGCTAATGTAATCCAGCTGCCAGCATTTCAACTACTGTGTCAGCTAGGCCTGCTCAGAGCAGCATTAGGTGGTATAGTAATAAACGCATCACCAGCCATTCTCAGGAGTGCCAACTTCAACCATTCAAATATCACGAGTCTTGCCCCAAAAAGCATGAGATTGGCTTAAAGATCATGAGATTTAAAAACAAATAATAGTACATTTTGGATTCTTCTTGTCTTCCAATTTCTGAGCCTTCAAGGTGCACTTGCTTCATGTTTTCAACCTCTTCTCTGCAAACATGAGGGCTAGAAAATGTACTATTTTTTTAAATGAAAACTGAGATTCTAATGCAAACTCATGACTCCCGTAGTGGGGGCTTTATGAAAAATACCAAATATCACAAGAGTCAAAATAAAATCAGGAGAATTGGCAACACTGCAATTCTACACTAGCTCTCCTGCTATTGCTACCACCAATGGAGTTGTATTAGCAGGAGGTGCAAGGTTGGGGAAAGTTCAGTGCAGCTACAGTCAAAGATTCCAGCGTTGTACTAGTATGTTGTCTTTGCTGCTTCACTTTATTTTAGTTTAATATTTCCTACAACTAGAATTGCATCTTTCTTCCTAAGGTTCATGCTCATACTTGTACAAAGAGATCCCTCCACTGTCTTCCCCACCCTTCAGAGCAAAGGGTTAAGCAGCCTATTGCATTCCTTTCTGTGGTTTAGACAGCTGGGTTACAACTCGGTTATGCCTGGTTCTGAGGCATGTGAGGAGGAAAGAGATAATTCTGTGCTTCTAATCTTGCTTTGCAGGAGCACCAATTTTTGCCTCTTTAATACCTGCCAGTGGGAAAGAAACATCAAAAAAGATTTACTCACATCCTTATTGCATGACGGTAAAAATGATATAAAGGAGAAAAAGATGAACAATTCCAAGTGGGCCTCAGAGAACAAATGCAAATGTTACACTTCTAAATCTTTCTGCTTCCAAGAGGGAGAAGGGAGTTAGATTGAGTTTGTGGCTAAAATACAAGATTGAGTCAGAAGATCTGGGATTCTATTCCTGGCTCTGCTTTACATGTCCTATTTGACCTTGGACAAGTCACTTGATCTCTCTGTGACTCAATTTCCACATCTGTGATGCTGGGATAATGCTTATCTACCATGTCCAGGACTCCGGGAGGCCTTTATTCATTAATATTTTAAAAGAGTTTTGAACTGTGTTATAAAAGCACAGTTTTATTATAATTATCTAAAAGGCCAGTACCGATGCCCAAAAAGGAACAGAATGTTTAAAAAATACATTTTCTATCAGTGTCTCCCTAACTCCTCCAACCCTTTAAAAGAATAGTTCCTGCAGTTAAAATCACCCAGACATCAATGCAGCAACTCTGTGGCTGCATCAGATATCCTCCCACTTGTAGGGTTACCATACGTCCGTTTTTTCCCGGATATGTCCGGCTTTTCGGGAATCAAACCCCCATCCGGGGGGAATTGCCAAAAAGCCGAACATGTCCGGGAAAATGCTGGCCGGGCACTTCCCCTCCCGCGGCGGCTCTGCTCCTCCCCTGACTCTTTGGCTCTGTTTAAAAGCCGAGCTGCCCGAGTGCTATGGGCTTCAGGCAGCCCCCTTGCCTCCGGACCCCAGCCGCTGGCCGGGCACTTCCCCTCCCGGGCTCCGGCGGCGCAGGGTCCGGAGGCATGGGGGCTGCCCGAAGCCGGTAGCACTCGGGCAGCTCGGCTCTTAAACAGCCGGCCGCGGCGGCTCTGCTCTTCCCCGACTCTTCGGCTCTGTTTAAGAGCCGAGCGCTACGGGCTTTGGGCAGCCCCCATATCTCCGGACCCTGCGCCGCCAGAGCCCGGGAGGGGAAGTGCCCGGCCGGGGGCGCAGGATCCGGAGGCATAGGGGCTGCCCGAAGCCCAAGCGCTACCGGCTTCATGGTTTGCCAGGCAGCCTCCAGACCCTGCGCCCCCGGCTGGGCGCTTCCCCTCCCGGGCTCCAGCTGCGCTGGGGAAGCGCCGGCCGGGGGCGCAGGGTCTGGGGGCTGCCCGGCAAACTGTGAAGCCGGTAGCGCTCGGGCAGTCCTTTTCGCGTGGCTGGGAGTGGGAAGGAGGAGGGGGCGGAGTTAGGACGGGGTTGGGGCGGGGAAGGGGCGGAGTTGGGTGGGGATGGGGATGGGAAATGGGCGGGGCCAGGGCCCCGTGGAGGGTCCTCTTTTTTAATTTGTTAAATATGGCAACCCTACCCACTTGGGCAGCCTAACTCATGAGCATGCTTATATCTTCCTGATGCAAGCACTGAATGCAAGCATTCATCAACACTTTTGATTATCGTCCTATTGTTCTAACGCTGATCACAGCCAACTGATGGAGTGGAGTTTAACCTTCAGCCCAAAGCAGTGTTTTGAAGAATCAGGAGGAAAGCAGCATGTGGGGAGGTACAGCTGTAGCAAAGGCTGTGCTCTATACTGATTAGCGAACTGGTAAGAGAGAGGGGTAAGGATTTCTCCAGGCTTAGAGGAAAGTTACAGATAATAGTGAAGAAAGGATGTCAAGCCTGGAACATAGCTCTGAGGGGTTAGGCAGGAGGAGCAGACAGAAGGTGATAACCATGACTTCTAGGGGCTGGGTGAAAAGCACTGGACGAGTGGGGGACTTGAGCCAGGGTGGGTAATTTTGGAAGGGGGCACTAAAAATAATGTATCAGTTGGGTGTAGAGACAGGGGAAAGCAGTCCAGATGGAAATGACTCCCTAGGAAGGAGTACTGCAGAAAGGGATCTGGGGGTCATAGTGGATAACAAGCTAAATGAGTCAACAGTGTAACACTATTGCAAAAAAAAAAAGCTAACATCATTGTGGGATGTATTAGCAGGAGTGTTGTAAGCAAGACACGAGAAGTAATTCTTCCGCTCTATTCCGCGCTGATTAGGCCTCAGATGTGTCCAGTTCTGGGCACCACCTTTCAGGAAGAATGTGGACAAATTGGAGAAAGTCCAGAGAAGAGCAACAAAAATGATTAAAGATCTAGAAAACATGACCTCTGAGGGAAGATTGAAAAAATTGGGTTTGTTTAGTCTAAAGAGAAGAGAAGGGACAGGACAACAGTTTTCAAGTACATAAAAGGTTGATACAAGGAGGAGGGAGAAAAAATGTTCTTCTTAACCTCTGAGGATAGGACAAGAAGCAATGGGCTTAAATTGCAGCAAGGGCGATTTAGATTGAACATTAGGAAAAACTTCCTGTCAGAGTGGTTAAGCACTGGAATAAATTGCCTAGGGAGGTTGTGGAATCTCCATCATTGGAGATTTTTAAGAGCAGGTTAGACAAACACCTGTCAGGGATAGTCTAGAATCATAATAATTAGTCCTGCCATGAGTGCAGGGGACTGGACTAGATGACCTCTCAAGGTCCCTTCCAGTCCTATGCTTTTATGATTTGGGGGCCATGAAGATAGGTAGCAACTACTGGGCTACAGCATTTGGAGGATTGGTAGAGGCTCACCAATTGAGGGTAGATGCAGCCAGAATCAACGCTGAGACTAGAGAAGAGAGATCAGCTCCTCTGCAAAAAGTGACCATGTAAATTGAAAATGCTGATAAAAAATAACAGATATAACTAGCTGTTTTCATCATTCCTGTTCTAATATTAAAAAGTAGCACTGCTCCAGCTAGAGGTGGATTTTGCAGCAAATTTTGTAGCCAGGGAATCATAGAATCTACAGGGTGATATTTGTAAATTGTTACTAATATGACAAATACTAATTTTCTTTAAACTTTTTACCCCTTCTGTGCATCATTGTGCACTATGCATGTTGGATGAGGTGGCTGTATTACAGAGGTACTTTATGTATACTCATATTTCCTGTGTACCCCAAGATCTCCCCTGAAGTTTCGAAGTTCTGGATCCAAAGCCCATTAAAGTCAATGGGTGTCTTTCCAATGACATGAATAGGCTTTCGATCAAAGTGTTAAATATCATTATAGCAGGAATATATTTTGCAGGCTCAGCAGAGAAGCCAAGCACTGAATGAAGATGAAGGCTGCACTATCCACTCAGCCATCAAGGTTTCAAGGTGACAGAGATGAGGCACACTGGGGTGGCCATGTGCAGAATCTCATTCTCAGTGCCATTTGTGACGTCGTATCTCCAGGCCCGGTCAATCTAAATCCTTCAGGAGCAATACAATACATTCATTAAAAACAACTTCAAAGAGCTATGAGGGGGACTTGCTAAAATAGCTAAAGCTGTACATTAGAGACAGGAAGAAGCAGTGCGCAATATATGTTCACACTAAAATTGCAAAAGACATTAATTCTAGCATGCCTTGCTTGTTAGTTAAATTGAATGGTACCCAGTAGCCATGCTTGCTAGCATAACAACCTCCCTATAATGGTCATCAGCACAGATTGATGTGCTGGCATCATCAACACTGCAACACAGGCCTCTGTCACTTGAGCCGGAGGAGTAACTCCATTTGCTGGTAACAGTAGTAGGCTGGACCAGCCACTGGAGGAGAATGCGATGCACACACTTTTCCAGTGTGTTGCTTTAGGGTACAAACATAGGAATAATATTTCCATAGGCTGTACATAGTTTGCAATGCTGACCTACAGAAAATTCAGTATATGCCATTCCCAGAAATCCATATTAAGAAATCTATGCTGCTGTCTTAATCTACGCACCTATTCCCATTGACTATCTTCATATACAATAAAACAACTACAGAAGGAACCACAAATGTACCAAGCAATCAGAGATACAAGCTATCATTGAAGAAGTTCAACCATACATTTGTTCCTGTGCTCCTTATGCCAGACAGAAGATACACGACAGCAGCAAAGATGTGAACCTTTTGTTATATCTTTCTTAACCTGCCACGTGCAGAATGCTATTTGCAGGGATTATACCCAGAGCTGACAGCACACCCAAGTCCTTTCCCCAAGTTGTGCCTCCTGTGTGCCACTTGCTGGGCTGTTGGATTGTCAGCTGTTATTTGGTAGTCCAAACTACTAGAGTTACAAAATCTGGAAGACATAATATAACAAGCTGAAACTGGAGAAGCTGCAAACAAGGGCCAGCAGTCTCCTGCAGCAGCTTGGGAAACGCAACCCAGTGGGAGTAACTGTTATTTAGGACAAGCCAGATTTTCAAAGCTGTGTACACTGCAAATGTAAATCTGCACATGCATAACTTACACACACAAACATCTAATATACACAATTGGCTTTGTACATGTGCAAATTACACAACTGCATACAAATATGGGGTAGTTGGGGCATAAATTAGGCATGCAGTAGTAGAAGTTGGGCTCAGCTAATTTGGAAAGACTGGTCTTGGATGTTTTCTGGTGACATCAGTGTCATAGTTCAGGGCAACTGCACCTATATGCCTCCTCTGTGGTCCCTCGAGGGCACTCCTTCTAGGTTCCCAGCTCCTCAGCCACCACTTTTCTTGGGCAGAGACTAGTCTTGCCTCATAGGGGCAGTGTCTGCACTTTGCTTTCTCTCCAGAGGTTCTGAACAGTGCAATTGCCAGCAGTTATAAGTTACCACACAGCTCTTTATAAGCAAGCACATTTGTTCTTAAGGTGAAAGCATGACCGACAAAACATTAAAAACAGTAAAATACCTACACACATGCTAAAAAGCTTACCAGAGATCACCCCTAACTCCAACCTCAGGCTCCGGTAGGGGTCAGTCCTTCAAAAACACCAACTACCCTGTTTCCCCGAAAATAAGACATCCTCCGAAAATAAGGCCTACTTACAGTTTTGCCTCTCGTTGTAATATAAGGCATCCCCCCGATAATAAGACCTCCCCGATAATAAGGCATCCACCGATAATAAGGCATTTTTCATTTCTGAAAAATAAGACATCCCCTGAAAATAAGACCTAGCGCATCTTTGGGAGCAAAAATTAATATAAGACACTGTCTTATTTTCGGGGAAACAGGGTAGGTTTTCCCAAGTTCACAACTGTCTCAGATTCAAAACCAGAACCACCACAAGTAGGTCTGCCTTTCCTTTATACAGCTTGGGCCTTTAATCTTGGCCTCATGTAACAAGTGATCAGCAAACAGAGGCCCACTCTTCAGGGTGTAACTTCAAAAGGCCGGATTTTTGCGTAACATTCACCTCCCTTTAGATATTCCCCAGAAAACCACTTCACACTTATTGTCCCAAAAGTCCATTCTTGTCTGGCACATGGTTCAATAGAATCCTCACATCTGAGGTTACATACAATCCCAACCCACAGCAATACGTCAACTATTCATTTGATAAAATGGACCCCAAAGATACTTAAACTTAATTCAGTAAGGTCTCCCAAGGATGTGGCAGGAAATTGCCACATCTGTCACAATCAATACATGTAATGGGTAGAGAAGGAAGAATAAGGATAGAATACCCCCTCTCCCAAAATTATTATGAATTATTATTATTATGGTAGCTCCCAGAATAGGGATTCTCAGCCTTGTTTTAATGATTCTCCTGCCATGACTTTTTTTTTTTTTTAACTTGGAGGGCCCCCCCCTTGCAAAATGGGACTTCCCAATGTAATATAGATGGAACTGGGGCCATTAATACATTGATTCCAATAAAGAAGATTCTACTTTAAATAAATCACTCCTTTGATCCTGCTGTCTAACAGTGCATAGGCTAGGAAGCCTTTTAAATGCACATACCTTAATATCCACAAAGTTTTCAGGGCAGTATTTCTCAATTTCAGCATAGTAGAGTATAGTGCAGCCTGGAGCACAGGTCACTTGTTGGTTTGAACTAGAGTAACTTGAAGTCTTTAAATCAAGACATGAGGACTTCAGTAACTCAGCCAGAGGGTATGGGCCTACTACAGGAGAACATGGGTGAGGTTCTGTGACCTGCAATGTGCAGGAGGTCAGATCAGATAATTATGATGGCCTTAAAGTCTCTGGTTCTAATGGGCATTGTGACCACATGAATGAGGTTGCAACACCACTCACTCAAATTGGCTGGCCACTTCTCTGTTAGGTGTTGCAACCCTATGACTGAGTAGAAGTCTTGACGTGCCCGGCCCTAGGAACTCTGACATAGAATCATGGAGTTAGAAAGGACTGCAAGGGTCATCTATTCTAACCCCCAACATGCCCTGCCCCAGTTGAGAAACACTGTGCTAGAGGCCCCAGCTGAGACTGTGACCATGTTGTGCTCAGTGGGGTACAAACACATAGAACCGGACAGTCCCTAAAGAATCTACAATCTAAATAGACAAGACAAACAAAGGAGGGGAGATAGGATATATAATTATACCCATTTATGGGAATGAAGAACTAGTCACAGAAATTAAATGGCATGCCCATGGCCACATAGGAAGTCTGTGGTAGAGCCAGGATTGAACCCATCTCTCCTGGTCTCAGTCCACTGCATTACCCACAAAACCAGACCAGTGATGGTGTGCTCCAATTTGCTATAGCTTTTTTCAGTTTATTCCATAACTTCCCCTCCCCCATTCCTTTTTTCCTTCCTTCCCCCTTCCTCCAAACTAGAAGCAGTGACAAGTGTGACTGTGGAAAATACACCCATATCCCCCGCCAGCATTTTGACCATTCAGCCATTTAAAATTCTTAATATAACTTCGCAAACACACCATGCATAGTAGCAAGTGAATAGAGGCTCCTCAGTTTGAGTCAGAAACTGTATAATCTTTAGCCCTGCTATAAACTCTGAACACTCCTTTGTCGGTTTTGGTGACACACTTTTAAGTATCTCCCGCCTCCATTGGCAAACATGTTCCATCCTTAACACTGTAAGCTCACTGTACTGTGATAAAGAATGAATGGTCTGTTAAAAGGTATTTATTTAAAGCACCATCCACACCTATGTAATAAATAATTGAGAACAGCTTATGAGGCAAAGGTCTAATGCAAGTTTGACTGTAGTAGGACTATTACAGGAAGCAAAGGAAAAAGATGGAACTGGACTCATACACATTCATAACTCAGAAGGTGCCATTCTGGATCCCTGGAAAAGGGATGGAAAACTGGAAATGAGATCATGCAGCCCCGACAAACAATACATTCATGTGAAGAGCTACAGAGCAACTGACACGTCAGTTGTTCATCCGGAGAACAGGTTTCACTAGCTTGGATTAAATGATTGCTTGGCTGGAGAAGTGCTTTTTGCTGCTATGAGACAGAAAGGAGGAAGAGTGAACGCACTGCTGCACAGGGGCCTGAACCAAAAGCCCAGATCCAAACACCATAAAACTTTGAGGAAGTTTGGACCTGCATGGAGTACTGGACTTTAAAGCACTCCTTTAAAGGAAGCATTTCAATGCCAAGGAGTTAAAATTGTTAATGTAAAAGAACACACCGTTGAATTATTGACGCTATATATTTTGATTCAGGTTACTGAGGCCAGATGGACTATCCAACAGACTGAACACATTTCTCAGACTGCTGCTTGTTATTCCTGCGAGCACACATGAAGTAGAATGCAGCTTCACTGCACCTGGATGTCTCAAAATACACGTGCAGCAATGGGAGACTCCATAGTATTTAGTGTAGTGCGTTCACAAAACCAACACTGATCAGCTCCCTTAGGATGTAATTGCAGTCTACTTCATTCCAGGCAATGAGCACATGCCAGGTTTTGGACACTATTGCTATCCTGTCAGAAGGCAACGTGGCAGAGAAAGAGATTTACAGGACAATGTGTAAAAACACATTGTAAACCATGCAAAAGTAGCACATGAGGTGTGTTTCCCTCAGCAGTAACAAATTATTGTATCTGTTATCAGCTCTGCCAACGTTATTGTATTTGCATCCTTTGGAGTCCCCAAAAGACATACTCCTGCTTGACAACCAAATCATCACACAAAAATATTCCACTATATTAGATACACAGCTTCCTAAGCTCATAGGCACTGACTCTGTGGGTGCTCCGGGGCTGGAATACCCATGGAAAAAAATTAGTGGGTGCTTAGCACCCACTGGTAGCCAGCTTCCCCGCCCCCCAGCGCCTCTGGCCCACCAGCAGCCCCACCGATCAACTCCTTCCCCTCCCTCCCAGCATCTCCCGCCTGCCGCAGATCAGCTGATCCACGGTGTGCAGGAGGAGCTGGGGGAAGGGGAGGACCGGGGATGGGACATGCTTGGGGGAGGGGGCGGAACTGGTCAGGAAGAGGCAGGGCAGGGGTGGGGCGAGAAGCGGTGGAGAAGAGGCGGGGCCTGAGTGGGGGTTGAGCACCCCCAGGGAAAGGAAGAAGCCGGTGCCTGTAGCACTATTTCAACAAGGAGTTGAACTTCCATTTCAGTGCAACAATACTGGACCTTTTCAGATTCTGCAAGGACAAACTTAGACCACAATATCCTGGGTGACACATCATACTGGACCCATCTTGAATCTTAAAGAGACAGCAGCATCTAATGCAGTGGTGCCCAAACTTTTACTCTCAAATCTCCCCTTACCAGTAATTGAATGTGTCCACGCCCTCCCAGGCTTGGAGCGGAGCTGCAGCTGGGAGACGGGTGCTGGCAGTTGAGAGTGGGAGGCAGGGACCGGGAGCAGAGCCAAGGCCACAGCTGCGGCATGGGGTGGGGCCGGAGCAGAGATGAGGACAGACCGGGGCGGGGTGGCGCTTTCTCTCCACCCCCACATGGGGGCTAGCCCGGGCTGTGCCACACACCCCAGACATTCCTGCCCCACAGTTTGGGGATCACTGATCTAATGAAGAGGGCCCTGGACTGAGACTCAGGAGACATTCATTCAATTTCTAGTTCTGCCACTGACCTGCTGTGTGACCTAGAGCAAGTCACTTCACCTCTCTGTGCTTCAGTTTCCCTCTCAATCATTGTCTGTCTTATCTATTTAGACTGTAAACTCTTACGGGAAATAATTGTCTCTTACTCCATGTCTGTAGAGCGCCTAGCACAATGGAGCCCCAATATCAGTTGGGCTTTGTAGGCACTATCTTAATAAAAATGATAATAATTCCTATTATTTATTCTTTGTATTGGGGTAGCACCTAGAACTCCCAGTCATGGACCACAATCCCATTGTGCTAGGTGCTGTACAAACACAGAACAAAAAGATGTAAGAATAATCTTCACATTCTTCCCTGAAACTCCAAACACGTCACTCAGAATAGATCCTGTGTATTTGTGAGCAAACAGACGTGATAATCCAATGAAAATAGCCCGATGTGCCCATTTCACGTGCTTGCCTCTTCGCTGGCAAAGAATACCAGAAAAGAATCCATGGTGTTTCAGAGGGAAAACTAAGGATGGGGAGGTCAAAAGAAAAAAATCTGCACCAGGTGTCCAAACTGGACCTCAGTTTCTCCAGTATAACAAAGGAGGGACACAGACACTCCCCTCTACACCAGTTCCTGAGCTGAACTGAACTTCAGCGTATGGATAATTCTGGCACATGGTATCCAGGATTTTAAAGACTCCCCGAAATACAGTACTTAAGTAAACTAATTATAAACTACTTTAGATTTCCATTCAATTATACTCAATCGGAAAAAAAATTTCCTTAATCATTATTCTATTTTTTAAATTATTTTCATAACTCTTTATGGCAGTGTATGAGAGTTGACAAACAAATGCACCAATGATCCAACCACTTAAAATGCATAAATGCACATACTCAGACTCAGTGGGCCAAATCCTTAGCTGGTGTAAATCAGTGTGGCTTCACTAAAGTCAAAGCTGCTACACACCAAATTACACCAGCACACACACACAAATATGCTAAAAGAACATTAAGGCTTCCTGTGAAACCTTAATCCGGCCCAGTTGTGCATATGTATTATGATACCATCTTTAATTACATGATATGTTTTCCACAGGACCCTTACTCATTCCATGCACAGGATAAATAATGCTCACTGAATGGGCAGCTAGTCAACATTTTGTTTTATCTTCATTGTTCTGTATGCTGCCCCAAGCCTTATTTAATGCCCACTATTCAAATAATACATAATTATGTATCTCTGAATACATAATTATTAATTTTCTCCTGGGCTCTTTCATGTTTGCACAGGCAACCTTATTTCTGACCTTTCCTAACTTTGGAGTGCTTAATGTTATTTTAAGGTAAGTGTTGGGGAAAGGGAGGAGAGGGTGCCTAGGTTTAAAAAAAAACAGAAAGTCCATCATGTGGCTTCATACTGACACCCACATGGTTCATCAGCAGGGCTTGAACCTTTAGCTCCACTGCACAGACCCCTGTCACTTGATCTAATGGCATAACAGACAGCAGTACTAGCTTGTCATCCTCTGTGAACATGAGCACTAGAAGGAGATGGGACACATTTTGCCAGTGGGTTTCACAGATATTTGCTGACAACCAAGAAACAGTGAGACTCAGAAATCTTGGGTTCCATTCCAGACTCTGGAGACCCTTCTGCCCCAATCCTCCACCTCCAAGTCTGAACCCTTCTGCTTCTCTTCCCTCTAGGCTGTCATTGTCCTAGTCCTCATTCCACCCACTCCAGGCTCCTCATCCCGGCCCCCGGCTCCTCTCCCAGCCAGTCCTAATCTCCTACTCTCGGCTCCCTGTCCCCAGCACAGTCTTGCCTGCAGCCCATCTCCCAGTCCCTGTCTCTCTCCTCAGTATCTTCATCACCATCTCCTTGCTCCAGTCTCTTTGCCCAACCAGTCCTCATCTGATCTCTCTCAGTCCCAGTCTCCTCCCAGCGTCTAGCCCCAAGTTTCCAAGTCTCCCACCCTGCAGGCCATATCCCAGTCTCATTCACTGTCATCCCCCACATGCTCCTTGTCCCAATTTACTCCTACACACACACACACACAGGAGAGACAGGCTCCCTGCTGAACCCCAGCTCATTCTACAGCAACTAGGAGCAGCGATCACAAGGAAAGTTCTGTTCAGCCCCTGAAGCTCTTGGCTAGAGCATGCTCAGTGAACACTGAATCGTATGATTTAGCTGCCAAATTCTAACAAGTCTCTATTGAGCATGTGCAAACCGAGATTTGTCAAAGGCTTATAACCTGGGGGAAATTTTGCAAGAACAACAAAAGGCACATTCCTGACTCCAGGACTGTCCCCCTGCCAAATTTCAAGTCCCTGCTCCAAAGCATGTTGCTGCTAGAGCTCCTTAAAGAAATGGTTGTAAAAAAATTTTAGCATGGGTAAAACAACGTTTTTTTCCTGCAGTATCATTCTCATAAATGGCTGGACCATTCTTGAGGAAACTCTTAAAACACAAAAGTCAGCCTGAGGCAAACACTCATCATGGAAAATTTCAGCCCAAACAGTTAAAGTCTGGCAAAGTTACACGAAACTGCAAACAGGCTCTTATAATGTGAAGTGTCAGGCAACCATAAGTATGACATTACTACCCGCCCCGCCTTTAATAACTGTAAAATGTATACGATTTACCCAGATGTGATGGCTCCCATCTGTCATTTAAGCAGTGCCAAACTAAACCTACATACAGCTATAAAAATATATTTGAACACACACATATATATTCTGCAATATACCTATGTCCACATGCACATGATCTGAGATGTGGACTAAAGACAAAATGAGTCAGCTTTTAAATTATGGGAACAAAAAAAGCAACCACTCATAAATATCTTATGTCTTAGAAAGGGGGCTAGATGGCACTGTAAGTTAATGAATGTACTAGCCATTCACCTCTGGAGACTTCAGTCAATCTCTGCCATAAGTGGCAAATGAAGGAGTGTGGTATTCTCCAGGGCATGTTTTGTAGAGTTGAGTCAATAATTCACAATGATTAATTTATCTAACAAATGTCCCTTTTTCCTAAATAGGAATTGTCTTGAGAGTTATTTATGGATTTCTTCTGCAAATCATACTCAGTCTGCAAACATTTTGACATGCAAATATTATCATAATAAAACATAAGTTTTGCCTGATATTTAGCCAACATTTTCCCTTTTTTCATTCATCCAATTACTGCTAACTAACCGCCCCCACCCTTGGTCTCATGCTAATTTCCTTTTCATGAGCAACATTACCCCCTCACATGAAAACAGTGGTAGAATAGGAAGAGTAACTTAGACCACTGAAATGATGTTCGCTTAGCTGATTCTCTGACATATTATTCCCTCTAATAGGGCTTGATCATGCAAGGTGCTGAGCACTCTGGCTCTGACCTAGTGAAGCACTCATAGATGTGAGAATGTAATACAGCCAGTGCAGTTGGTGGGACTACTCACTTGCTTAAAGTTAAGCACATGCTTAATTGCTTTGCTGGATTGAGGTCAGAGTACCAGCACTGAGCAGGACTGAGATCTCAAGTAGGATAATTACCTCGGGGGAGGTGCAGGGGTGAGGATCTGCAGGAAACTCAAGCCCAAACCCTCTGGAACTCTGACCATGCCAGTAGAGTACAAACACCCTCCAGGCAGCTACCAGCCTCCCAAGTCAGTGACTGGTTGGCTGGGGAGGAACACTTTATACCCCCGCAAAAATTATCCACCCACATATAGGCTTGGGGTAAGGCGTGAGGATATGCAATGTGGCAGCCTCGTAGTCACTGCTCCACTCTGCCTCTAAGAGAGTGGTGCATCTGGCCCCATTCTTAGTATTTAAGTGCTCCCCTCAGTGTCCCCCAGTTAGTCATCACTTAACAAAGATGTAAATTTTTAGCCCTTTTCATCTTTCCCCAGAGATCAATCCTGGCAGTTCCCTGATGGCCTTTGTTGTTCTTTTGTGAACTATCTTCATAGTCCCTGAATAACAGGAGCTCTTCCAGAGTAGTCACAAATGTGCAATAGAAATAATTCTGCCACGAAGCAAAGTAGCTGGACCAGGGTGGGAGGGACAATAAGAACAGGCAGAGAAAAAGAGAACTGAACTTCTTCTTCCTCTTCTCCCTTCACTGCTTAATGGTGTGTGCGTGAGAGACTGCAAAACAGCTGAGTCACATACTGAAGGTCAATGACAGAATCTAAATTCAGCCACTGATTGTCTGAAAGGCTCCTTGGGATTTGGAAATCTCCCTCTACCGTTTAAGGCCAGGTTGGTATGTGCCTACCTTCCCAAAGAGCAGGAATACGGAATGCTTTTCAACATGCTATTTGGAATCATTTGACTTTGTGAACAGGGACAATTTTCACACTATTTGGGTAACTCCTAGTTCCACCTTCCCAGCAGTAACTAACCCAGAACTAACCCAGAAGTGTTCACAGGGGCTCAGGACCTCTCCGGATTTGGCTTAAAAGCAGGTAACTCTGAGAAATACTTTACTAATTGATTAATAAATGGATAACCAAAAATTGCTAGTTCCTTCTTTAGTAACATATGAAAAAATTATTATTATTTAGTACTGCTAGAGCAGCAGCACCCAGAGACCTCAACCAGGTGAGCTTATCCCATTGTGCCAGGCGCTGTACTAACATGTGGTAAACAGTCCCTGCCTCAAAGAGTTTACAGTCTAAAAAACAAATAAATGGGCTGATTGATGGGGGTAACAAAAATAATAGGCTATTTTAGCATCGCCAGCCATGTGCACCATTCACATCCCATCAGTAGCAGAAAGCTCAATTCATTGCCTGCATATCCACTTACAGATGGCAATGTTCTGCAGGCACAGCAGCAGAGAGGAGTTTTAAGGAGGGTGAAAGTGCCAAGGGAGAAGCAAACAAGCAGGGAATCAATATTTGCATTGCTGGTGGAATGAAGAAGGGGTTCAACCCCATGATGCAATAACAGCATGGACAGGTAAAAGATAAGTATAGAAAATGTGTTCCAAGAGGATTAGTATTTCATATTATGCATGCTTGAGGTCAGGCTACTGTAAATCAACTTTTAATCATTTAAAAATAGATTACCCTCATGTCTCAATAATGCTTGTTCTAATAACTAATTTAATAAGCATTTTACCAATTATTTATCTTTAAAAGAATATAAAAATTCTTACACTGTATTTGTCACCATAGTACCTGTGCACCTCAATCCTAACAGAGACAGAAAAGACCTATGGCCGACAGGGCCGGCGCGTTGCATGGGACCGTGGAGCCCAGGCTCCAGCAAATTCAGGGCCCACAGGCTCACCTCCACCAATGTTCGGGGCTGGATCCCACCTGCCGCCCCTGTCCCCGTCCCCGAAGCATCCCTGCCTATCCTGGGCAGTGGGCGGCTGCCCCCTGCAGCTCCACACTGTGCTCCCTCACCTGCCACTGCTGGCTACAAGGGAGTGGCGCTGGGGGCAGGCTGAAGCAGCTGCTATGCTAGCAGAGGGAGGAGCAGCCTCCCCCCACACACACCAGCCAGTGACTCTGAGGGGGAGGCTTATCCTGGCTGGACCTCCTGAGCAGCAGTCTGGGGGGGGCTTGGGTGAGTGTTGTGCTTGGGGAACCTGGGGGGAAGCAGGGCCCCCCCTATGCCGGAGTTCACTTCTGCTGACATGGGAGTCCTCCTCTCTGGCACACACTCCAGCCCCGGGGCAGCGTGCTTGCTGCACACCAAACTCCTCATCCCCAGCCCAGCCCCACGCCCTGCACCCCAACCCTCTGTCCCAGCCCAGAGCCCACACCCAGCACCCAAACCCCCTCCCAGAGCCCACACCCAAACTCCTGCCCAGAACCCAGAACCCACACCCCGTCCTGCACCCCAACCCCCTGCCCCAGCCCAGAGCCTACACCCAGCACCTAAACTCCATCCCAGAGCCTGCACCCCAAACCCCCTCCTGCACCCAAACTCCCTCCGAGAGCCTTAGGCAGGTGGGGGGGGCGGGACTTGGACCCATTCTGGGCACCACCAAAACTTATACAAACCTGCTGCCCCTGATGGCTGAAGGTCATCTAGTGCAGGGATCGGCAACCTTTGGCATGTGGTTCACCAGGGTAAACACCCTGGCGGACCGGGCCATTTGTTTACCTGCCATGTCCGCAGGTTCAGCCAATCACGGCTCCCACTGGCCGCAGTTCGCCGTCCCCGTCCCAGTGGGAGCCGCGATCCACCGAACCTGCGGGCGCGGCAGGTAAACAAATGGCACAGCCCGCCAGGGTGCTTACCCTGGCAAGCCGTGTGCCAAAGGTTGTCGATCCCTGGTCTAGTTCATCTCCCTACCAATCAAGGATTTACCATAACCTTAAAACATGTGTTCGTGTTACCCTAGAAATGAGGTTTCCCCTAAAATAAAAAGTTTAACCCATCCCAGAGGACTGTACAGATAAAGGAAGGAGAACAAATATAGAGCATCTTTAATAATACAGGAGCCTACCCATGACACCAAATACCAATGAAAGACTGGGATATGCTGTAGCTTCCTTATTAAGATACAGGCTACCACCTGATTGTGTGTGGGACCTGAGCACTAAGGTGAAACACTGACCTTGACTCATATACAAGGCTGGCGCTATTCACCAGTGGAGGCTGGGAGGATTTAAGCCCTGACTCAGCATTTAAACATGCATTCAAGTCATCACTGATGACAAACCAATCCGACTAGGTAGCATTTTACATGCATGTTGCACTGGTGTAAATGACTGCACAAGGGGTGGGAGGGATGAGCATGTTGTGTGCTCCTTTTTCCAAGGGCTTTGCTTTGGTAGCATTGAACAGTTTTTCATTTCAGAAACTAAAAGGAAGTGGGGACAGTCAGTCGGACATCAGGTGCTCCAATACCATGTTGATGACTATAAAATATATTAGATTTGCCTAATCTTGACAAAATCATCACTTGGCACTGACAATCTAGATAATACAGTTTACATTAAAATCCATTTGGGAATATGACAGCCAGGGCCGGCTCCAGGCACCAGCGAAGGAAGCAGTGCCTGGGGCGGCCCATAGAAAGGGGTGGCAGTTCATCTCTTGCTGGGGCGGGCAGCGGCGGCACTTTGGCAGCAGCTCAATCAGCACACTTGAGTCTTCGGCGGCAATTCAGCAGCGAGTCCTTCACTCCCTGGCTTCCTCTTTGGGGGCACTTTGGCGGCAGCTCAATCGGGTTTTTCTTTTTTTTCCCGCTGCTTGGGGCGGCAAAAAAGCTGGAGCTGGCCCTGATGACAGCCAGACCTATTTTTAATATTCATGGTGCCAGGTTATATAGTCTGACGTAAAGGACCGCCAGCTGTTGTGTGGTGGTGTTTTTTTTTAAATGAACTGTGCTAGAATACAGTTTTGCTTTGGTTTGTGCTCCAGCTCGTTTCTTATATTTTATTAGTTTATTTACATCGCAATCTTGTATATCTGGCAGATGGAAAAAATGCACAGCTGCAACTGACAGTGCACATATTTAATGTGCATCACTTATGTTTATCCTTTCAAATCTACCCTGGCCTTGTCTCCACCTGGGATATTCATTTTTGTACTTCTAAGGTATTGAATGTTTTGAGGATTTCATTTGTCACTTACTGGATAAAAGGAAGTGGAAAGACAGGTAAATGAGTGACCCCAGAATGATGGGATAGAAGGGAAAAGCCAAGATCTTTATCAGAACCACGAAGAACTAACAGAGCCTGCAGGGTAGAAAACCAGCATGTGTTTGTGTGGGGAGACTGAAGGAACACACTTAGCAGGAGTTTTTAAAAGGTGCAGCTTGCACGCCCACCTCTCCCTCATACCTGCTGCGGGACACACAGAGCCCTGGACACACCATCATTGTGCCTATATGTGTGTCCAGAAGCCCCAATCAGGATTAGGATCCTACCGTTCTAAGCAATGTCCAAACACAAAGAGATGGTCTCTGCCCCAAAGAGCTTATACTCTCAGATTATAAATCACACTCCTTTAGGGCAGGAGAGTGCTGCAATGCATGTGAGGGAGTGATGGTGGCAGCATTTTGCCTAGAGCCTGTGCAGGTATGGAAGGAAGAGGTTCTCTGCACCCTCTTTCCATCCCATCACAGACAAGTAGAGTGTGGCCAACTCACATGGTTTTATTGCTAGTGTCATACTATTTTGTATTTTTCTTAAAGCCCCAGTTCCAGGAGTCATATTATTACATGAGAATCTCAGTTTCTTAAAAAGTTACTTTCTAGCCCTCATAGGGTGGAGAAAAGATGGAGAACATGAACCCTAAAGGCTCAAGGGCCAGATGGCAAATAAAAAGACCCCAACTGATTATTTTTAAAAAATCTCATGCTTTTTAAGCCAGTCACAGAAATGTTTGGGAACTGAATTGTGATTTTTGAATACTTGGAGTTGGCAATACTGCATGCAGGATTAGACAGAACTCAGCCCTTAGACTCTTGGGCAATAAAAGATTACATGGATGATATCAATTATCTAAGCACCACTTCTATGGGAACTATAGACAAGTTTAAGAGAGTGGTTTGTGAATCCAGGCATGACTAATCTAGGACTTCTAGTTTATTGTGAAATAGCCAAAGTTGACTCATTTTTTTGTTGGCTGAGGCTATTCGTTCATTTCTTTCTGCTAAACACAATGTGCCAGTACCATTCTCAAGACAGACCTCCAAGAACTGCCTGGCTACTTCATAATTTTACATCCATCTGAATAGTCTAGAGCTAGATGGGAACCAGATTTTTCATTTAATGGGAAAATCCACAATTTTGCATTTTTTCCATTCCAAACTGGAACCAAAACAAAAAGTGCAAAATTTCCTACACAAATAAATAATAGTAAAGAGTCAAGAGAAATGTTTGTTTTGATAAAACTGAAATGTTACATTCTGGTTTTGACTTTTTTTACCTTATGTTATATAACATAAGAAAGTTGAAACAAAATGTCATTTTGAAACAGAAAATTGAAATGTTCTGTTCCAAAAAGGCTGAACATTTTGACCTTCTCTAAACACTTTCAGTTTTTTTTAAAAAATGAAATTTCACCAAAATTGACACATTTCGCTTTTGCTGAATCAGCGCTGTCTGACAGGAAAACGTGCTCTGGGAAAATTTCCGAGCATCTCGAGAATGGACCTTTAAAGTGAAACTCCTACTTCAATCACAGCATATGGCAGAAGTGAAGGAGTTAATATAAGAAGCCCCTGTAAATCTAGGAAGACTATACCCTGATGTGCAAATTGGTGCTGCACATCAGGAGCAACCAAAGACATCAATCTGGAGAGATAAACAGGCATTGCGAATTCGTTTGCCTTGAAAGTCAGCCTTCTCCCCTGCCTGGGGTTAGCTCTGTTCTGCTTAGTTACAGCTGTGATGGCTGCCTTATTGTGAACCTCTTGCTGCTTGTTTATTCCTGAACTGAACTGTCACTTGGAAAATTTCTTCCACGGGGGAATGCTGCCTTTGTTGCCTTTCTAAAAGGAGTGGGACCTTTTATGGTTTTAAAATAAGACACTGCAGTGAGTGCAGGGGTGAAAGTGGGCCAGTACAGGCCAGTACAGTGTACCAGTATGAAGTGGCTGCCGGTACGGGCCCGTACACAGCTAACGTTAAAGCGCTGTCTCAGCAGCCGCTGGGGTGGGGGGCAAAAGGGGCAGCTGCCCTGGGGCCCAGCGATTTAAAAGGGCCCGGAGCTCCCAGCCACCGCAACTACCGTGGCAGCAGCCGGGAGCCCCGGGCCCTTTACATTGCTGCTGGAGCCGCGGGCAGTGCAGAAGGGCGGGCTGGCTGGGGGGAGGCTGACCCCCAGCCCCACCCCTTCCACCTGAGGCTCTGCCCCCTTCTGGGGGCCCAGAGCTGGGCCCCCGTACCAGTAAGACTTCTATGTTACTTTCACCCCTGAGTGAGTGTCACCTGCTGATAAATAGCAATACAAACTGTCTACAAAAGTTAAACAGGCAGGGTGAGCGCTTTAGGGAAAGGCTGGTAATGAATGCTACAAGGAACCTCTTAACCACTGCTTCAAATCTGCCCCAGGTCTGGAGTGCCTGAAAACAGTTATCATCTCTCTACTCAGCAGCGTATGTGAAATGAGTTGTGGTGTCAGGCTAGCTCCTAATCCATAGGGACCAGGTTTTTAAAGGTATTTAAGCATCTAAACATACAAATAGGTATCTAGGTGCATAGTGAGATTTTTAAAAGCGCCTATCTCCATCTTTAGGCACTTTAATATCTTTAAAAATATGGCCCAAGGGACCGTCATATAACCCATATAATCAGTTCCCAGTCAGCACCCTTGATGACAGTCTCCCGGAGCACACTGTAGCAAGTCCAAGAGATGTTGCTTTTTTAAAGGACACGGTTGATTCATGGCCCTGCTAAAGTATCACAAGTAATTTCAGCTGCCAAGGCCTGACTGTTTGGCAGCAGATAGCTGACATCAGCTGCCTCCACCAAAAAAAGCTTTGAAATGATATGAAGCACTGGGGTAGGGGAAAGGGAAGGAGGCAGGGAGAGTTGAAGGGGTGGGCCTGGGATCTTTTGGTGTAGTAACAGGCTAATTTCTGACTTGCTCTCTGTCCACGGTTCCATCTAATTACCCTGTTTCCTCTGAGCTGATTGGAAAGTGGGCTTGCATCTGAAAAAACTGTAAGCATCTTACATGTATCTGTTCTACTTAATCCCTAATAACTAGTGCCTGTCCCTTCAGGAGGGGTGGCAAGAGAGGTGGGGGGAGGGTTTCCCAAGTGTGCAGCCATGTGGCAGCAGGAAGGGCTATCCGGCTATAACATAATTCATACACTTTCTGCAATAAGACAGCATAAATATTGCTCCTCTTCTGCCCATTTCACAACCTCCAGGCCTCTTTCCTCCTCCCCCTTACAAAAATAAAGAAGAGGGGAGGGGAGAAAATTTTGCTGAGCTTTGTTGTAACTCACATCGATTTAAACCACTCATTTTCCCTTTGCCCTAATCCTGTCTTATCTTTCAGGAATTAGATCCAATTTCTGAAGAAAGAGTACTCTTGAGGGCCCTGCATGGTTTGCCCAAGAACTCAGAAAACATGTTTTGTATTGGGAGATACTTTATGTTCCCTCTTGAGGGAAGGAAGAAGGACCATTATGTAGCCATCCCAGCAGCACGCGGGAGATTTTAAGCAAGCTTTTAGGAGCAGCAGCTAATTCAATGTGAGGGGTGCACGGTGACAAACGGCTCTGTTTGCCAGCAGAAGGATTTTCACATCTGGAATTTACACAAGTTAGCCACAGTTTTGCTTTGCTCACAGCATTCCATAAAACATGTTAGCACTTTAAAGCTTTGTAATGCAGACACACGCAAAGGGATTCATATAACCCTGCTGTTCTCACTACCACAAAGACGCACGCACGCACACAGCTGTCTGTCGCAAAGCTGTCATTTCCCAGCCACCACCATGCTGCTAGCTAATGTAAAAGCACACACATACACTGAAAGGAGAAATTCAAGTAAATGAAGGGTTATGAAATAAGAACTTTGGGCCTGGTTCTGAAAGTTCCACAATGTTCTCAGTTTTGTTACTGTCTTTGGGAGCTGAGGGCACTAATCCCTGCAGGATTGGCTCCTAATAAACAGTACCGCCGTATGAATATTAGGACATGAATGTTAATCTGGAATAAAGTGGGGTTTGATTTAAAGCAGATTAACTATTCCAGATTAATTCCATGTGTGGACACTTATTTCTATGGAATCAGAGTGCTTTATTCAAAAATATCTTAATTCACATTAAATTAAAGTTAATCCAGAATCAGTGTCCACACATGGAGTTAATTAGGAATAGCCATTAGTAACATTACAGTGGTGTGAGGCTCCATCTGTGATTAGAGCACTGTTTATTCCAGGCACTGTATAGACACCTAGTAAGAGAAGTCTCATTGATGTCAATGAGACTACTCCCATAGCACCAGATTGTGATATCTTTCCTCACATTGAGTAGTACTTTACTCCACAAGCAGCCCTATGGGCTTCAATGGCAATAAACAGAGTGTAAGGCACTATTCAACCTGAGTGAGGATAGCACAATGTGGTCCATAATGGCCATTCATGTGAGTAAAGGATATGACAGTGATAATACCTAGTACATCCCTGGTATAATTTCACTGAACTGTAGTGGAGTTACACAAGGGTGAATTTAGCCCATTATGTGTAATGGCAGATCTGCCTCAGGAGAGGACAGGAATTCTATGGCAGTCCAGATGGGATTATGCACTGTTTTTATAAATGTCAAAGAGCTAGCCTGCGTGTGAGTGAGACACTCTTCTTGCCAAAAGTATCAGATGCACAATACTCTTAAGCCTGGTGATTTATGAACAACTGATTGATAAATGTTATCGTTAATCCACTTCAAGAGAGAAGAAGAACAGCCCTAAGCTCCTTTTCCTTCCTCACTCAGAGCCTTGGAAACAGAAAGAACCATTACTCACCTTCTCGTAACTGTTGTTCTTCAAGATGTGTAGCTCATATCCCTTCCAATTAGGTGTGCATGCGCCGCATACACAGTCATCAGAAAGTTTTCCCCCTAGCAGCACCCGTCGGGTCGGCTGTGGAGCCCCCTGGAGTGGCGCCTCCATAGCGCTCTATATATGACCCTGCCGACCTGGCGCCTCCTCAGTTCCTTCTTGCCGGCTACTCCGACAGAGGGATATGGATAGGAGCAACACACCTCGAAGAACAACAATTACGAGAAGGTGAGGAACCATTTTTTCTTCTTCAAGTGATTGCTCATATCGATTCCGATTAGGTGACTCCCGAGCCTGACCTAGGCAGTGGGGTCGGAGTTAAGGAAACGCTGATAGGAGCATTGCTCTGCCGAAAGCTGCATCATCTCTAGCACGCTGGATGATGGCGTAATGAGAGGTGAACGTATGCACTGAGGACCAGGTCCCTGCCCTGTAGCTTTCTTGGATCAGGGCTTGGGCGAGGAATGCTGCCGATGAGGCTTGTGCCCTTGTGGAGTGTGCCGTAAGTGCTGGAGCTGGGATTTTGGCCAGTTCGTAGCATGTGCGGATGCAGGATGTGATCCAGGAAGATATTCTTTGCAATGATACCGTAAGTCCTTTCATCTGGTCACCCACCGCTAGGAATAGCTGGTTCGACTTTCTGAATGGCTTAATGCATTCAATGGAGAAGACTAGTGCCCACGGAACATCCAGGAAGTACAACCTCTGCTCATGGTTACTAGCATGAGGCTTAGGGAAGAAAACGGGCAGGTACATCTCTACCACGATATAACGCTGTCCTCGGGAGCCACAAAAATCTTAACGCATTATAGGTGAAACCGCGTTATATCGAACTTGCTTTGATCCACCGGAGTGCGCAGCCCCTCCCCCCCCCCCCGAGAGCACTGCTTTACCACGTTATATCCGAATTCGTGTTATAGCGGGTCGCATTATGTCGGGGTAGAGGTGTATACGTCTTGACTTGTGTGCAAATATGACAAAACCTTAGGAATAGAGGCCGGGTGAGGCCTAAGTTGCAACTTATCCTTGTGGAAGACCATGTAAGGTGGGTCAGAGGTGAGGGCCTTAACTCAGACACCTTGCATGCTGAGGTAATGGCGACTAGAAAAGCTACCTTGTACGAGAGATAGAGGAGGGAGCAAGTTGCTAGCTGTTCAAACAGGGGCCCCCAATTAGACTGGAGAGGACCATGTTTATGTCCCACGCAGGGACTGGCCATCTAATCTGGGGATGGAGGTGTTCCAGGTCCTTGAGAAAACGTCCCACCATGGGATTGGCAAATACGGAGCGTCCAGGTACTCCTGGGTGGAAGGCCAAAATGGGCAGTGAAGTGTACCTTGATGGACGACGCTGCCAGGCCTTGTTGTTTTAGGTGTAGGAAGTACTCTAGGATGAGTGGTCTAGGCACCTGGATTGGAGGTGTGTGATGCTGGGCACACCAGCAGGTGAACCTTTTTCACTTAGCTATATAAGTGGCCCTGATGGATGGTTTCCTGCTGCCAAGTAGGACCTCCCTTACATGTTCTGAGCACGGAAGTTCCATGGGGTTTAACCATGAAACTTCCAAGCCGTGAGATGGAGAGACTAGAGGTCTGGGTGGAGCAGACGACAGTGGTCCTGACTGATCAGGTCGGGGTGGAGTGGCAACACAATCAGAGCATCCACTGACAGTTCCAAGAGTGTGGTGTACCAGTGATGTCGATGCCACGCTGGGGCCATCAGGATTACCTCCGCTCTGTCCCTGCGAACCTTGAGAAGAACCTTGTGCACCCGAGGGAATGGGGGAAAGGCGTACAACAGGCAGCCTCCCCAGGGTAGCAGAAATGTATCCGTGACCGAGCCTGGGCTGTGATTCTGGAAGGAGCAGAACACTGGGCACTTCCTGTTGCTGTGGGTGGCAAACTGGTCAACCTGGGGAACCCCCCCACCTTTGGAAGATGGAGTGTATGACATCCAGACGGACGGACCACTTGTGATTGTGGAAGGTGAATGGAGTGGGTTATGCAGAACTCCCAGAGCTAGAGGGCTTCTTGACACAGGGGGAGGAGATAACCGTGCTCAGGGAGACCATATGGAACTTCAACTTTATCATGAATTCGTTGAGTTCTCGCAGATCTAGAATGGGTCGGAGACCCCCCCCCCTTTGCCTTGGGGATTAGGAAATAACGGGAATGGAATCCCTTTCCCCTTAGCTCCTAAGGAACCACCTCCACTTCTCCTATGGCGAGAAGCGACTGCACCTCCTGGATAAAGAGTTGCTCGTGAGAAGGGTCCCTGAAGAAGGATGGGAGGAAGGGGAGAAGCAGAATCGGAGAGAATATCCCACTTCTACCGTGCAAAGGACCACACTTAAAGGGCTTTCTTTGGGTTGCCGGTGTGTGCATACCCAAGGATTTCATTGTAGCCCTGGAATCCTTCAGGCTATGCAGCTTGGAGTCCTTCTGTTCAGCAAACGGCCCCACCCTGTTGAAAGGCAGGTCCTGCATAGTTTGCTTAACCTCGGCAGAAGCCCTGAGGCCTGCAGCCATGAGTTATGCCTCATGGCAATTCCTGAGGACAAGGGGCACGCTGCTGAGTCTGCAGCGTCCAATGAGGCCTGTAAAGAGATCTGTACCACTGCCTTGCCCTCGTCGACAATAGCCCCAAACTCCTCTTTGGACTCTGCTGGTATGAATTCCTTAAATTTCAGCATCGAGTTCCAGGAGTTGAAGTTGTATATACTTAGGATTGCCTGCTGATTGGCAATCCTCAATTGCAAGACCCCTGTGGAGTGTGCTTTGTGTCCGAATAAATCCAGGTGCTTGGCGTCTTTGGACTTAGGTGCTGGGGCTTGCTGCCCCTGCCTCTCCAACTCATTCACTGCAGCTACCCCCAGGGAACAGGGCTGCGGGTGTGTGAACAGGTATTGTACCCTTTAGAGGGGAAGAAATATTTCCTCTCCACCCCCTTGGCGGTGGGAGGGATGGAGGCCAGAGTATGATAAATTATCTTTGCATTGGCCTGGATAGCTTTGATGAGTAGTAGAGCGACCCTAGATGGTCCCTCCGGTGCCAGGATATCCACCCTAGACACTTGGACACTACCACCTCCTCGGTTTCCAGGTTCATATTCTGTGCCACCCTGCATACGAGTTCCTGGTGGGCATAGCTATCTATAGGGGGAGGCCCAGAGATAAAGGTGCCTGCCATAGCCTCGTCCGGGGAGGAAGACGAGGAGGCCAGAGGGGAAACTGGGTCTTCCTGACCTTCCTAGTCCTCCGGTACTCCGCCCTGCCTCTAATCCAGGGTCATCCCCCCCACGGTCAGGCTCAGAAACAGGGGTAGGTTCCGGGGAAGATGGTAGGGCTAGTAGCTCCTCTGCACCCCTCAGGGTGGGATGGCTGACCGCTGCCTCCGGGACCCTTGCCTCTGATGCCACCGAACAGGAGCCCCTGGACTGGGAGCCCTAGGCCTCACGGTATGCCCAAGGGGTCCAAAATGACCACGGTGCTGGCCCCTGCCACTGTGCGGGCCATGGTGCCACACCCTTGTCTGGTCTGCCCCACACCAGCTTGCATTGGGCTCGCTCCAAGACTTTAGACTCTGTCTCCAAGCCCGAAGACTTGGACCTAGACTGCAAGGGCCAAGGTGGTGCCGAGCGCTGCTGAACCTGGGAGCGATGCCGCGAGGCTGGAGGGAGGTGCCGCAAGCGGGGTCTGCACGATGACCTGGAACAGTGCAGAGACGAACTGCACCGGGATCAGGACCTGCTGCGGAACGGCGATCAATGCCATGAACGGGACTGCTGGTGGGAGCTGGAGCAGTGCCGCGAGTCAGACCAGCGCCACGAGTGTGATCGGCGCCAGGACTCCAAGCGGTGCTGCGAGTCCAAGTGGTGTCTTGTCCCTGATGGCACTGAGAGGCGGAGCACTGCAAGCTTTCCGCGGGATGGTGTCACAGGCTGTGGCATCGGGGACTTGGCACAAAAGGCTGGAGACTGTGGTGCTGTCATGTCTATCGCAGCCGCAGATGTGTCTGGGGTGGAAGGCAGTTGTACCTCCTCCACCACTTGACATGGTAAGTCCAATTGCACTGGACTCAGCGGCCCCCCTGGCAGAGCCAAAGTCGACAGTGCTGGCTCTGAAGTTTTCAGCAGGGGGGACTCCTCCCTGGACGTGCCCCATTAGCCAGTTCCGAGGGGTTGGGTCCCAAAGTTGGGGAACCACTTTGTTTCCGGTGCCACTTTTCTGACACAGGGAATGGGACTGGCACTGAGTCATCTCCAACGGTTTCTGCACCAGAGAGCGGCGATACCCCAGGTCTCTTTCAGAGTCCTTCCGCGGTGCCATCTCTGTCACTGCCCGATGCACTCAGTGCTGTGTCCTGCCGTGCCGATGCTGGTTGGACTCCCGATAGCGAACTATTAACACTATACCAACTAATAACTAACTAAACTAACTAAGGAAAAACAAACACTAAAGTAAATAGAACTAGGGAACCGTGAAGAGCTTGCTGAGCAAGACGCCACAGTTCCAATGACCAGTCACTGGTGGTAAGAAGGAACTGAGGAGGCGCCGGGTCAGTAGTGTCATATATAGAGCGCTATGGAGGTGCCACTCCAGGGGCCTCCACAGCCGACCTGACGGGTGCTGCTAAGGGAAAAACTTTCCGACAACTGTGCATGCGGCGCACGCACACCTAATTGGAATCAATATGAGCAATCACTCGAAGAAGAACATGGGACAATGTTGATAAATCCTGCTGATTGTGCATTATTTACTGAATTAGGTGTGCTGCATAAAAAGCAATGGGAGAAGTATCATGTGAATCAGTGGTGGGATATATGACCTTTTAAATATTTTCCTTTAAAAATCTGAACATTTAAATAGTCATTTCTTCTTCGGTCCCTGGCAGCCTTTACTTTATATTTGTCAAAGTGACTTTTATCTTTCTGAAAAGAAAAGTCAATTAAAATATTAATAAAAATATTTGGCCAAATTACCCTCTTAGTAACAGAGTAAAGCCAGTTAAAGTCAATGGCATTGCTCTAGATTTACACCACTGAGAGCAGAATTCAGTCTTTAGGAATGAATAAAAAGCATTCTGGATTATTAACTCTTCCTTTTCCTTCCATATATCATAGTTTACCATTCCTGAGTGCATTTTTCTCATTTTGTACACCAATAAAATTAAACTTGACCTAAGCCTCTCATATGCGTCACACATATTTTGAGTGACTGAGTTCATATAACCCCTCAAATATACATTGTACAAGTTTATCCAGGGCCACTGAATTATTGGCAGCATGAATGGCCTCAACATGGATGTACTACAGCAGCATCATATAATGTGCTGTCCTATAAAATATCCACCCTAGAGATAATCTGTTCCTAAGGCTTATTTTGCATGACCCCACGTGGCACTGACGATCTCAGATGAGGACCAAGCCAGGGATGTTTTCCACTTCGTCACCATGTGACCATATTCAAACCAGTTGTCAGACTTCACATGCTTTCTAAGGGGATGACATAAGTATCAATGTACATGTCTTGAATTTACCCTGTACACAGCCTGGGCCATTGAGACAATGGTGTTTTCACCGGGGCTCAAGTAGGCCCAAAGAGTTAAAATACGCCTGATTGAGAAAATTGTCTCCTTTGCTATTTGCAGGGCCTCACATGAGGCCTGAAGATGCAAGGACCAGGCCATGAGCTGTCGCTCCATCTAGTTCTTTCACCCTAGAATAGGAGGGATATCTCAGAGAGAGTCATAATTTTCCTGTTGTGGGAAAAGGATATAAGACCAGCCCAGAAGTGAAAGAACTTGCATAGGAGGATGCAGGGCACCCAAAAGCATGACAAACTTGCTTTCTTGGGGCTTAAAGACAGCCCTGACTGCCCTCACGCCACGTTGGGTGGAAGTGCAATATTGGTTGTATCAAAGATGTAACCCTTTACATTGGGTCAGTCACAGATGTAAACAGGGCACGCACAGAGATATTGGAGATGGAGAACTATTCTGTGGAGGTCACCTGGAAACAATATTATGCTTTCCCTATAAATGTTTTTAAGAGTTAAAACTTTGCGGCACACAGGTCTGGTGTTTACAGAGTGAGCAGAAAATCAACTACACTTCAGCTTGTGACTCATCTGCCTAGCCCATCAAATGGAGAATACACTGTTTGAAATCTCACAAGCAACAACATGTTCCAGGTAGAAAACAGAACACATGCCAGCATTTCAAGGGTTGTCTCTCCACTACTGTGCTGGGCTGAAGCAGTGCAGTGAGAATATGATATCAAGACAGGAACAGTCAGCTATCCTAAAATTATACCATGATATATCTATGCTTCGGTTCCTCTAACTGCTTTAAAAAAAAGGGAAGTGAAAGAGCACCAGAGGATGCTGCAAGTTAGTGCGGCAGTTATGACACTGTTCTGCTACTGTGTTTAAGGCCTCGTCCACAGCCCATTGAAGGCAATGGGAGCCTTTCCAATGAAGTCAGGGGACCTTAGATCCTGCAGCGCTCTAGCAGTATTTTAACGTAATTTAATTAAAGTGGTACAAAAAGTTATGTGGACATTCTTATTATGGTTTGAGTGGCTAACCAAGAATATTATTATTTATTTACATTATGATAGCAGCTACGCACCCCAGTCATGGACCAGGACTTCATTGTGCTAGGCGCTGCACAAACACAGAACAAAAAGTCCCTGCTTCAAAAAGCTTACAGACTAAGTAAGCAACTTTTACACTGAAGTAAGAGAGTGTCCAAATAGCCTTTTGCACCACTTTAGCTAAATGGGTTTAAAACCCAACTGAAGTTACATTGGTGCAACTTTCACATGTAGATAAGGTTATAGTCTCCAGGGCCAATATTTTCAGACATGGGTGGTTAAAATGAGTCTCTTAAGTGCATATTTGGGCACCTAAATAAGTGGCATATGACAATCAACAGTTCTCACTGAAGTCAGCTTAAAATAATTTAAAATATTGGGCCAGATTCTGCTCAGATCCTAAAGAGAGCAGGAGGTGAGGAGAGCTCAGTATTCTGAGAGTCAGACACATTTATTTTGGGGCCTAAATAATGATTTAGGAGCCTCATTTGTGGCATCCATTTTAAAAAAAAAAAATCTTGTCCTTGGCCTCTAATTGTAACAGCATGTAAAAAAAAGTTACACACACACTCTCCCATGCCTCCCCATCGCCTCGCTATTTTGCAGCAAATGTGTGTGGGAAGTCTATTTGAGTACACCTTGTTACAAAGCCTCACCACATTCTGAGTAAAAACATGTGTTGCCTGATAAAACAGACTTAAAGACTCATTATGAAAGTGTTGGCCTGCAATATAAACAGTACCAACAGATGAGGCTTTAAGATGAGAAAACAGAAAGCACAAAAAAAGCTTCATGCTCCCTGTCCTCCTTGTCTTGAAACCACACTTTTCTTTGCTACATCAGTCCCTCAGATAACCTTTCATTTTCGGGGAGTGTTACCAAACTCATTTCAGGAGCAAAGATTATTTTTACAATTAAAACTGTAACTTCGCTACTTCCACCTCTGCACCATTTACCAATCCTGTGTAGGAGAAGGCTGACTATGGAGCCAGAGGGAATGTGCATATATCCACTAATTTCTTTAAGCCCAACCCACTTTGAGCATATCTTGATAAAAAGCAAACTCTTCCTCAAAGAGACTATAGGCAAATTCTGCTCACAGGTGTAACTGAGAAGTCACTAGGATTGAAAGGGGTAACAGAGCAGAGTTCAGCCCTACATGCTGTTGAACAATCTAGATAAAAGTGTGTTTGCTTGTGCAGAGACTTCTGTCACACAGACATTATTGCACAGTATGTAACACAGAATGCAGAAAGAAGAACAGGAGTACTTGTGGCACCTTAGAGACTAACAAATTTATTAGAGCATAAGCTTTCGTGGACTACAGCCCACTTCTTCGGATGCATATGCATATGCAGAATGCAGAGGCATTAGATCTGCAGTTGACAGTTGCTTATGCTGATAAAGAAAAAAGTTTCCAGATCCAAGAAGCATTCTGTAGACCAGACACACCATAGAGAAAACAGCTCAGAAATAAATTCAGTTCCACTTTGGACTTAAATAAACACCTCGTATCACATGATCTTAAAGCACTTTAGAAATGATTTATTAAGCAAGCCTCAACACATCTCAAGTGTGTGAGGTAGCTATGAATTATGACATTCATTACACAGATAGGTAAACGGCAACACAGAGTTTGGGGGGAGCTAAGTCTCAGACTTGCTAAGAAATCAAGTCAATGGGACCCATGAGCGCTCAGCATCTTAAAGGTGTCAAGGGTCCCACGCAAATTACTAGCAGAACTCGGAACAGACTCTGGGTGCCCAAATATCACATCCGTCTCTCTCACACACCTCCCATTGATTTCAATGAGAGTTGCATATACACAGACATCATGCAAGTACAGTTGACGGAATGATCAGGACTTAGGAGTCCTGACTCTCAGTCCCCTGCTCTAACCATAAGACCACAATCATGTCTCATGAACATATAGTATCGGAAACTCCTTTCATACAGCTACTTCATAGAGAATTTAAAAAAAATCTATTGCACAAACAGAAAACTCTATGCACTGCATATGGAGGCATATGATGGTTCTCACAAATGAATTGGTCCGCACTGTGGACCAATTCATGCTCTGCGAAAAAGCTCCCAGACAATAACTGTACTGTATGCCAGATCTAGGCATGCAAGAAGTCCTTTATTTCCTACTCTGCTTTCATTTAGGTTCTATCTTTTTTCAGAATGAAATAGTAATGGATTTTCAGCCTTTGAAAACAGAGCCAATCTACTTTTGCACTTTTCTCAGGATAGTCATGTGCAACTCCTATAAGACAGAGTAGCAGTGACAGAAGTGCCACCTCTGTCACTAGCCAGTGATGGATGTCCAATATCACTATCAACCATCCCCAACGGGATGGCCAATCCTCAGTCTGTCCTGGTATGCTTTATCCGTTAGTAAACTGTTAGGCCAGGATTGAGTCTCATTAAATGAATTTGGAACCCTGCCCTCTAGTCTGGAAGCTGAATTTCAACTCTCACCTCTTTTCAGCTTTTTTTGTGTGTGTGTGGGGGGGGGGGGAGGTTGTTGCTTCCTTTCTGCCTCACATTCTCCTTCCATCCTTGCACCTTCCACTCAGAGCCGGATTTAGGGACAGGCGACTGCCTGGGGTGCCAGGCGTGGGGGGGCGCCGGGCTCGGGGTGCTGTTTTGGTTGTTAATGACAAAAGGGAAAACAGACTGTTTGAAGTAAAATGTAAAAACAGATTTACGGATCCTCGTGTGCAAATTTATCGTTTTATCTGACAAAGAGAAATCATCCACGCAGATGGTGCATCAAAGCTATGAAAAAGGCTACAAATGCATTAAAAAAATAAGCTACCGTATTCAAAAGTTTAACAAGTGGATGGGGGGTGCTGAAGATGCTCCTTGCCTAGGGCGCCATTTGGTCCAGGGCAGGCTCTGCTTCCACTGTATCCTCATCTCCCAGATTGATCCAGGATCCTTTAAATTCTAACACAAGAATCCTTCCTCCAGCCTCTCTAGCAAAGTTTAACTTAAAATCAAAGTACTATATAGGTAAATAGTAAATGCAAATTAGTAGCCTCTCTCTTTTGCAATAACTAGATAAAATTATCCTCCACACTTCTATAGCATCTTCCAGCCAAGGAGCCCAAAGTGCTTTACAAACAGATAAACTTAGCCTCCCAACAACCCTGCAAAGCGGAAAAATATCATCCACATTTTGCAGGCAGGGAAGCTAAAGTAAGGTGCAACATTTTTGATAGTAGTCATTGATTTTGGGCACCTCCATTTTTTGGATGCCCAACTTGAGATGTCTTGTCCCTGGCTTTTGCAGTAGGGCTCAGTAGCTGCGGATCCTGTTCCCTTAGACTTCCTCTGGAGATGTGGGTGCTCATCGGCACTTCAGAAAATCAGAACCAAATGGCTTCAGATCAGGTTTCCCAAAACTGAGACACCTGGAACAAATGGCAACTTCTGAAAATCGGAGTTAAAATCACTTGCCCAAGGTAAAACAGTAAGTTTGTGGCAGAGGGAGAAACTGCATAGATCTCCTGACTACCAGTTCTGTTAATGATGCTGTGGCTCAAATACATTTTAATTTAAAGCAGCCACATTGTCGTAACAAACAATAATAAATAATAATGACTTTATTGTGGCTCAAAAAAACCTGCAAGATTTTTTTTAAAAAATATTATGATATTTTGAATCGGGGAAAAAAAAGCAGCATATATTTTCAAGAGCTAAAAAACGGTTACCTACCTTCTTGTCACTGTTGTTCGAAATATGTTGCTCATGTCCATTCCAAGTAGGTGTGTGCATACGGTGTACATAATCATCGGAAGGTTTCCCCCCTAGCAGTACCCGTTGGGTTGGCTGTGGAGGCCCCTGGAGTAATGCCTTCATGGCGGTGTATATAGGTCACTGACGACCTGCTGTCTCTTCAGTTACTTCTTGCTGGAGTACTCTAACAGAGAAGCAGGCGGATGGGTCTTGGAATGGACATGAGCAACACATCTTGAAGAACAGCAGCTGCGAGAAGGTAGGTAACTGCTTTTTCTTCTTCAAGTGCTTGCTCATGTCAATTCCAAGTAGGTGACTCCCAAGCAGTTCCCTGGAGTCGGAGTTCATGGATTCACTGATTGGAGCACTGCTCTGCCAAAAGCTGCATCGTCCCTGGCCTGCTGAGTGATGCCATAATGCAAGGTGAACACGTGGATCAACGACCAAGTCATGTCCCTGCAAATCTCCTGAATAGGGACCTGCACCAGGAATACAGCTGAAGAGACCTGTGCCCTCGTGGAATGTGCAGTCAGAGCCGGGGACGGCACATTTGCCAAGTCATAGCAAGTTCAAATGCAGGACGTGATCAATGATGAAATTCTCTGGGATGAGACCTGGAGGCCCTTCATCCTGTCTGCTGTTGCAATAAAGAGCTGCTTTGATTTGCTAAACAGTTTTGCCCTTTCGATATAAAAAGCCAATGCCCGCCTTACATCTAGGGAGTAGAGACTTTGCTCCTGGCTGTTGGCATGTGGCTTTGGTAGAACACCGGAAGGAAGATGTCCTGGCTTGTATGAAAATGGTATACCACTTTTGGAAGGAAGGCTGGATGAGGCCATAACTGGACCTTGTCCTTATAGAATACCTTGTACGGAGGTTCGGCTGTCAAGGCCTTAAGCTCGGATACCCTCCTGGCCGAGATTATAGCAACCAGGAATGCTACCTTCCAGGAGAGGTAGAGAAACAAGCAAGTTGCTAAGGGCTCGAAGCAGTCCCCCGTCACCCTCCCCCCATCAGCCTGGAGAGCACGAGGTTAAGGTCCCATGCAGGTACTTGGTGGTGAACTTGAGGGTATAACCTGTCTAGTCCATTGAGAAAGCAGCCCACCCTTGGGCTAGCCAGCCGTCAACCCCTGGATGGAACACCGAGATCGCTGCCAGGTGAACCTTTAAGGACGACACCGCTAGACCTAACTGTGTCAGCTGCAACAGATTGTCCAAAATTAAGGGTATTGATGCCTGCATCGGAAACATGCCCTTCTGTACTGCCCAAATCGAAAATCTCTTCCATTTGGCTAAGTAAGTAGCTCTAGTGGACGGCTTGCGGCTGCCAGGGAGGACCTCTCTGTCAGGCTTCGAGCATGCCAACTCCATGGGGTTTTGCCATGAAGCTTCCACACTGTGAGTTGGAAAGATTCGAGGTTAGGATGCTGGAGGTGGCGGGGATCCGGAATGATTACATCCGGTACCAATGGCAGGGTGATCAGAGTGGCTCCTGACAGTTCCAGGAGCATTGTGTACCAATGTTAGTGGGCCCAAGTGGGCGCTATCTGAATGATTGATGTTCTGTCCCTTCTGAACCTTGTGAACAAGCAGGAAGGGTGGGAACACATAAAACAGATGGTCCCTTCAGGGGAGGAGAAACGCATCTGCGATCGAGCCTGGGCTATGATTTTGGAAGGAGCAAAACTGCTGACACTTCCTGTTGAGTCTCATCATAAACAAGTCTATCTGGGGAACTCCCCACTGCTGGAAGATGCTGTTGACGATGTCCAGGCAAACGAACCACTCGTGATTTTGAAGAAGATCTTTTCACAGGTCCACCAGCTCGTTCTAGGGCCCCGGAAGATAAGAAGTCTCTTGGTGTATTGATAGAGCTATGCACAAGTCCCACAGCTTGAGGGCTTCCTGGCATAGGGGAGAGGAGCGTCCTCCACCCTATGCCAGGATGTTTTATATAAAACATCGCTGTTGTATATCAGTCATGATGGACAATACACCTGCCTTCCAGATGGGATTGGAAGGTTTGGCAGGCTAGGCAGACCACTCTCAACTCCCTCACCTTGATGTGAAGTGAGAGCTTCACCTGGGACCAGAGGCCTTGAGTTCTGAGATCCCCTAGATGTACTCCCCACCCCAGCACTGATGTGCCTGTGACTAGAGACAGTGAGGGCTGGGGCCTGGAGAAGGGGACTCTGGCACATACTGTTTGGGTATTGAGCCACCACAGGAGGGACCTTGAAAACCAGGGGAGGAAGCAAAACTATCTTGTCCAGGTTGTCTCTGTTTGGTCTTTATATTGACGCCAGCCATGCCTGCCGCAGTCGGAGTTACAGCCTTGCATGTTGAACCACATATGCACATGCAGTCATGTGACCGAGCAGCTTCAAGAAGTTCCGTGCCATCATGGTCGGAAAACTTTTGAAGCTCTCTATGATGGCACAAATGGCTCAGAAACGAGACTCCGGTCGGAACGCCCTAGCTTGAGTGGAGTCTAGACTGCTCCTATAAACTCTATCCTCTGGGTAGGGGACAGAGCAGAGTAGACTTGGGCACGTTTAACAATAGACCCAGTCTGCTGAAGGTCACCTGTATCAGGTTTATATGCGCTTCTAACTGCACCCTGGAGCTCCCCTTGACAAGCCAGTTGTCGAGATACAGGAAAACCTGCACCTGCTGTCTCCTTGGGAATGCGGCAACGACTGCCATGCACTTGGTAAATACATGAGGGGCTGCTGAGAGGCCGAAAGGGAGGGCTGTAAACTGATGATGAGTGCAGTTCACCATGAACCTGAGGAATCTTCTGTGGGCCGGACTATCGATATACGAAAGTATGTGTCCTTCAAGTCGAAGGCGGCATACCAGTCCCCCGGATCTAGGAAGGGAATAATGGCGGCCAAAGATACCATGGAAAACTTCAGCTTCTTCATGAATCTGTTGAGATTTCGCAGGTCAAGAATGGGTCTGAGACCTCCTTTGGCTTTCGGGATTAGGAAGTATCAGGAATAGAATCCCTTTTTCCTTAGCTCCCAAGGAACCTCCTCTACTCCTCCTATGCATAGGAGTTGCAATTGCTCTTATACAAGAAGCTGCTTTTGAGAGGGGTCCCTGAAGAGGGGAATTGGAGAGAATATTCCACTTCTACCATGCGCAGCACCCCACAGTCTGAGGTTATTTGGGCTCATGCACGATAGAAGTGAGACAGACGGTTCAGGAAGCAGGGAGAAGGATCCGGGCTCTGGGCTGGTGAGTCGCACCTTCAAAAGACATGCTTGGAGCCGGAGGACTGCCTCGCCAAACCCTGGCCCTCGTTAGACGGGAGGAGGCCTTCATCTGTTGTTCCTGCCCTGCTTCCTAGAGTAGTCCTGCCTATGTTGTGTGAGGTAGAATCGAGGAGGCGGCAGCTGGGGTTTGAAGTGCTTCCTCTATGAGGCTGGTGTATGTAGCCCCAAAGATTTCAATGTTGCCCTTGAATCTTTAAGGCTATGGAGCTTGGAGTCAGTCTGCTCTGAAAACAGACCTGAGCCCTCAAAGGGCAAGTTCTAGATGGTCTGTTGGACCTCTGGGAGGAGACCTGACGCTTGTAGCTATGATGACCTTCTCCTGGAGATGGCAGAGGACATTGTGCAAGTAGCCAAATCTGCCGCATCCAGGGCAGCCTGCAAGGCAGTTCTTGCCACCACCTTGCCTTCCTCCACAACCACTGCAGGACCAGCTCCAGGCACCAGCCGACCAAGCACGTGCTTGGGGCGGCACCTTAGAAGGGGCAGCCAATGTTGAGGTGGCGGGGCGGCGCTCGAGGGATTTTTTTTGTTTTTTCTTTTTGTTGTGGCTGGGCAGCACAGGGGGTGTTTCGGCGACGCGGCACTCGGGGGGGGGGCGCGGCGCTCGGGGTGGGGGGTTGAGCGGCCCGGTGAGGCGCTCGGGAGAAGCGGGGGTTTGGGTGGCCCAGCCCGGCGCTCCAGGGGGCGGGCAAGGGTTTAGGCGGCCCGGCACAGCGCTCCGGGGGGTTTGGCCAGCCTGGTGCAGCAGTTTGGCCGGCCCAGCGAGGCGCTCGGGGGGAGCGGGGGTTTGGCCGGCCCGGTGAGGCACTCCGGGAGTTTGGGCGGCCCAGCGAGGTGCTCCAGGGGAGGGGGTTTCGGCGGCCCAGCGCGGCACTAGGGGGGCAGGGGTTTGAGCAGCCCGGCGCTCCGGGGGTTTGGGCGGCGCGGCGCTTGGGGGGGGGGGGGGGCTCGGCAGCGCAGCGCTGGTGGGGGCGGTGTTACGGCGGGGCAGCACTCTTCTTTTTTGCCTGGGGCGGCAAAAAAGTTAGAGCCGGCCCTGGACTACTGTGAACTCTGACCTGGGGTTGGAGGGGAGCAGTTCCTTAAACTTTGTAATGGTATCACATGAATTAAAGGTGTAACGGCTCAGGATTGCTTGTTGGTTGGCAATCCGAATCTGGAGCCCTCCAGTGGAGTACATCTTCCTGCCGAAGAGGTCCAGCTTCTTTGAGTCCTTGGACTTGGGTGTCAGGCCCTGCTGCCCTCTCCCTCTCATTCGCAGCTCCGGTTAAGTAAAAAGGTACTCATATCCCTTAGAGGGTACAAAGTACTTTCTTTCAGTCTTCCTAGCTGTTGGGGGAATAGAAGCAGGCATTTGCCAGAGAGTTTTAGTGGCAGCCTGGATAGGCTTTATGAGACGCAGTGCCACCCTTGAGGGGCCCTCTGGTGCCAAAATGTCCACCATGGGGTCCACTGACTCCATCACCTCCTCTGCTTGGAGCCCCAGATTCTGGGCCACTCTCTGCAACAGCTCCTGGTGAGCCCAGTTGACCATGGGGACTGGAGCTGATGATGAAGTCCCCGCAACCGCTTCGTCTGGGGAGGACGAAGAGGACGCCTTTGGCGGCACCGGGCCTTCCTGACCTTCCGGCTCGCCGTGTTCGCCTTGCAACGCAACCTCCAGCTCGATGCCGAGGTCAGCTCCGGTGTCAAACCTGGTGTCAGCTTCAGTGCCACGGGATGGTACGCAGTCTCCTGGTGGTACAGTAGCCCGTCCCTCCAAGGCGACAGACCAGGAACTTCTGGAGAGAGGCCCCTGGGCCTGGTGATATACCCACAGGGTCCAGAAGGGCCATTGCACCAGCATCTGCCACTGCTCTAGGGTGACAAGATAGTAAGTGTGAAAAATGGGGACGGGGTGGGGGGGGTAATAGGCACCTATATAAAAAAAAGCCCCGAATATTGGGACTGTCCCTATAAAATCAGGACATCTGGTCATCCTACACTGCTCTGGCCAAAGGGCACCATGGCGGAGACCTGTCATGCATCCTGCCTATGGTGGCGCTGCTCCAACCGGTGCCAGCTTCATCTGGAGACTGCAACTCCGAAAGTGGAGACCACAGTGGCATTGAGCAGGACGGTGCCGGGAAGCGGTGCTGGGAAGACGGCGACCAGTGGCGCAACATGGCCCATTTGCCTCTAGACAGCAGTCTTACATCTGGTGCTCCCTCTCTTCTGGCAGGGGACTGTGGTACTGTCATGCTATCAAGTCCCTGGCTGCCTCAAAAGGTGTCTGAAGTGGAGGGAAGGTCCAGCTCCTCCACCTGGCATTCCCTGATAGGGGAGTCCGCAGACGCTGGACTCGATGGACCCCTCTGCGGGGCTGAAGTTAACAGTGCCACCTCTGGTGACACAGGCATTGTGTACCCCAAAGCGGTAGGCGCTTCACTAGCGCTGAGTGCCTGGACCTTCTTGTTGTGGGCGAGCACCCCTTGTCCATTTTCTTGTGCCTCTTGTGAGGCACCAGTGAGTGGGAACGGTGCCAGGCTGGCAGAGCAGGCTTCGGTGCTGGAGAACGGTGGTGCCGAGGGGCAGTGGGTACAGAGTCCTTTCTCGGCGCCAAAGCCTCACTAATTGAGGCTGGCCCACTCCACACCGAAGTGCTGGGTGCCAGATCCAAGTGGCCTGTGGCCGGCTGGGGACGAAGAGCTGCTTACATGAGCAGCTGATTCAGTCTAAAGTCCCTCTCCTTTTTGGTCCTAGGGCGAAAACCTCTGCAAATCATGCAGCGATTGGTCTGATGGGTTTTGCCCAGGCACTTTAAGCAGGAGTCATTTTGATCACCTTTTGGCATGGGTTTGTGGCAGGACCCAGATGGATTGAAACCCTGAGTCCGAGCCATGTCCCGGTCCCAGGGAAAGGAATCATTGTGGGAGGGAACCCCAAACGAAAACTTACTAACTAATCTAAAGTACTACACAAACACTAACTCTAATCTAACTATTTACAGGAATTGAACAAGAGAGTCCACTAGGGGAACCCTTGCCCAGGCAAGAGAGAAAGAATGCATCTCCAACAACCATCACAGGCGGTAAGAAGGAACTGAAGTGGCGGCGGGTTGGCAGGGACCTATATACACTGCCATGAAGGCACAACTCCAGGGGGCTCCACAGTCAACCCGACAGGTACCATTAGGGGAAAAACCTTCCAAGGACTGTGCACACAGCGCATACACAACTACTTGGAATCCACGTGAGCAAGCACTCGAAGAAGAAAAATCTTTCTGAATTATGTTTAAGTAACTCCTTACCTTAGTTATAATCCCAGTCTGGTAAATACATTTTTTTGAAAGCAAGTCTTAAGGAATTTACCTGATGTCCCATAACAAGAATTTTTAAAATATGTACAGACATTTTTAAAAATAAAAAACTATTAAGCCCACAAGACAAAGGAAATTTGATTGAAGGACACAAATCCAGGTGGACACAAACTGTGTCCATTTCTGCTTTCAGTTGTACTTATGTAAATCAAGATTAATTCCACTGTAATTCAGTAGGAACTCTGGATTTACCCCAATGTAACAGATCAGAATTTGACTCTCTAACCATAACTCATGCAATTGTTTTTAAATGGTGCCACTTAAAGCTAGAGTGTTAGCTTGAATTTTCACCCTTAACTCTAATCTTCCTTGCTTTTGTGGGTTTTAAATCAGATCCTCAATATTAATTAAATGTAGTTGAATAACCTGTGTCTGGATAATGAACATATAATTAGGCTCAGGAGAGAGATTACATGGTCCCTAGCTGGTACTACCTCTTTAGGACAAGGGTACCCAAGACACCGGTAAAATGTAACCTCTGTGCTTTTGCTAACAACACACTGCCTGTGAACTCAAGAGGATTATCTTACATTGGTGCTCTTGGGAGAGCAGTGTAGTGAAAGAGCCCTGAAACAGATAGCCTATAATTTATGTTCCAGTTCAGTACATTGGTGAAAAAAGGAGGTCTTTGCTCCAAATTACTGGGTTTCTTTTCCTTCTCTCTTTTTTAGTTTGTCTTTTTACACAAATGTGAAATTAGAAGAGCAGAAAGCCCTAAGGAACCTTGGGGTAGTTTGAAGGGAAAAGTGCATTTTCTTGTCAGAGTTCCACTTTTCATCAAGTCTCAATTTCCCCTTTAGGAACATGGAGAAATCTCTGAAATGATGCTAGATGCAGCCCCCAAATATAAGGCTAGCTCTGTCCCACCACCATTCTACAAATAGTGCTCTCTCTCTCTCTCTGCCCTGTTCCTTACCATACCTCATAGGTCTCCCAGGCATTTTCCCTTCCTGTTGCTGGCACTCCTCCAGTTGTTTTTAGGTTTTACAGAGGTAACCTTCCCAGCTCTCACATGCTAATGCTTTTTTCTTCTCTGTAGTTAAAATTACACCCAACACCAGCTCAGACAACTACATAAATATTGTGGAGATCTGACCCTTAAATATAAGCTTTGGCCTGTACTTTTCATTGAGTTCTTTATTTCTTTAAAATGTAGGTGGTCTCTTTAAAATAGTGTTTCCCAATCTGGAGGGCAGACTGGGGAGGAGAGGGACAGGACAAAACAACAAAAAACCACATACTACCATCGTGAGATTTCCTGTGGAAAAGTGAGGTAGAGAATGTCATGGGACAGTTCCAGACAAATCCAAACCCAAATCTTCTGTGAGCTGTGTGTTTCCATCAAAACTCCAAACCAGGCAAGTTTAACCAGATTTTGATGGAGAAGGGAGGTGAAGTTAGCACTGCCATATCCAGAGCAAGTTTGAAGTGGTTTATTATTATTATTTTAAAACATTTGGTTTCTCTGACCAAAATTAGCTTACTAAAAATAGAGGCCCATATCACTGGCTACTGGAAATTGGCATACACCAGTTGACAAAAGATGAGGATCTAGCCCATAATCTGAGGGGGGGGGGAGGGGAGAGAAACCTCCATGTTATGAACTCAGTGGAACTTTGCCCAAAATCTGCCTCCCTCCTCAATTTTTTTTCCTAAATCACTTTTGACTAGATAAAGGCCAATTTGTATCAAACTAGTGAGAGCCGGAAATAACAGTTTACTGTATAATAAAAGTGCTTTCACAATCTCAGCAGTAACTATGGCATTACTGATGCAACACTATCATTCTTGCACTAATCTAGAGAAGTCATTTTCATCACAGAACAACTCCACTATAAAACACAGAGCTTTGTTGTCATCAGAACTATAGTTTGCCAAGTGCATTACCGTGGAATAATACAGGACTTTCATTTTCTTTGGCTTTAGATGGAGGTTCACTACATACGAATTCACTGCACTTCTAGGCTGGATCCAATGTTGCCAACCCTTGCAATATTATCACAAATCTCACAATGTTGGTGTTTTTCTTAAAGGGCCACCTCCTTAAACCAATCTCATGATTTTGGGTCCCTGACTTATGGTTTGTGAATGTTTCAAGTTGGGGTTGGCAATACTGCAGCTCCCCAGCTGGCATAAATCAAACAATTCCACTGAAATCACAGAAGTTACATCATTTACACCCATGGAAGATCTGGCACTGCATGTGTAACTGCAATTACATTATGTTCATCCTTTAGTTAAAACACACAGCTGGATCTGAACTTCCCCTAGAGTTTGGAGGGGTGTTTGGAGCTGAGGTTTGGGCACAGGCCCATCCCTAGTTAAAAATCACTGTGCACTAGTCCATACTTAGATCAGTTTACTGAGAGTAAAGCTATTTCAGTATCCTGGCCACAGATGACTGAATCAATGTGTGGCCTGAAACCAAGACTCACAGCCAAAGCATCAGCAGTGCAGGAGGAGCCTGCTTGGTGGGTATTCTCAGCACCACCCATCACAATCTGTTTACAAGTTTTCATGACACCAGGTGACTGGCAGAAGCAGGTGCCTGGTTAATTCAACACTGGTCTGGGAGCCTTCCTTCACTGTCCCTGAAACCTTTTCATTTTGGGAAGGAAAACCCAAGGTCTCTGCACTCCATCCTGTAAACATCTCAGATCAGAACTGCCCGGGCAGATTGCTACATTTAATTACCGGTTTGTAAGGCCTGTGATTACGAATGATAGGTCAACTCATACTGTGAGTTAGCAAGGGTTTCTGATAAATGTTTTCTAACTGAAAGGATGATAAAGACTCCTATTAGGGCTTGTTTACACTTGAAATGCTACAGCAGCCCCACTGCAGCTGCGGCACTGTAGCACTCCAGTGAAGATACTACCCATGCCAACAGCAGGGCTTCTTCCACTGGCACAGGTAGTCCACCTACCCAAGAGGCAGTAGCTAGGTCAAAAGGAGAATTCTTCTGTCGGCCTAGTGCTGTCTACACCAGAAGTTAGGTCAGTTTAACTGCATCACTCTGAGGTGTGGATATTTCATACCTCTAAGCAATGTAGTTATACCAAGCTAATTTCCTAATGTAGACTAGGCCAGAGGGTATGTCTATAGTAGAAACACTACAGCAGCACATCTGCAGCACTATGGTGACGGAAGAACCCCTTCTGTCACTGTAAGTAATCCGCTTCTCCGAGAGGTGGTAGGTAGGTCAACAGAAGGATTTTCACAACCCCTGAGCGATGTAGCTAGGTAAAATTAAGCTTTAGGTGTAGACCAGACTTTTACCCTTTCTGCTCTTTGTCCATCTTTCTTGTCTATTTAGGCCTGGTCTCTGCTAAAAAGTTGAGTTGACCCAGCTACTTTGCTCCGAGGTGTGAAAAATCCGCCCCCCTGAGTGACATAGTTAAGCAGACCTAGGGCACTGGACGAATTCTTCCATCAACCTAGCTACTGCCTCTTGTGGAGGTGGATTAACTACAGCAATGGGAGAACCCTTCCCGTCAGAATAGGTAGTAATGCCTACACAACAGCGCAGCTGTAGCTGTGCCACTGCCACGTTTCTAGTGTAGACAAGCTCTTAGATTATAAACTCTTCAGCACAGGGACTGTCTCTTACTATGGATTTCTACAGCACCTAGCATAATGGGGCCCAATCCTGGTTGAAGCCTCTAGGTACTACTGTAATAGTGTGGGAGTATGGGCAGTAGCCAGCTGACAAGCCATAGAGCACAACAGGGGAAATGAAATTTTGCCAAGAACACTAGCTCAAACCATCTTCCACATTCATGGACAGTAAACAGCACCTGGCCTTTTAAGGTCTCCTTCAAAACATGCCTCCCGCCACCGCCACCACCATACGGTGAACTACACGGTATTCAATACATACATCATGACAGACAGGATTTCCAAGAATTTTCAGTGTATACATATTTGGTTAGTGACCGTTTTACTGTCTATACATCTAAAAACAAATCTTTGCCTAAAGAAAAATATTTCCCAATGACAAGAATCCAGTATCTCAGAATGAAAGACGAGACTTGCACAACACAGAAGAGACTTATATGCTGAGAGAGAAAAAAATAAAACACTGCAGATTCCTGAGCAACAGAGGTTCAGTGATAGCATGATTTTTACTAAGGCGCATAGTGGTTCTTGTATTTCAGCGCATTTACTTCTGGTTTCAACTGGAACTAGAACAACTTGAAGTGGTGAGGCAAGTAAATATTAAAATTAATTTTTAAAACAAAGTTCCCAAAACTTTTATAAATCTCAAGCACAGCTTGGGCCATTTTGTTCTTCTTTTTCTTGAAGTGGTTTGCCTATCACTGATGCCAATAACAATCTAAGACCTGTTCTACTCTTGAAACTTTCACCAGTATAATACCACCCCTAGTGTGGATGCAGTTACGCTGGTATAAAGGTACTTAACACCAGTATAGTTTATTTCCCTTTCCTGTATGGGAATAAACTGTAACAGTATAAGCACCTTTTTACTAGTATAATGGCATCCACGGATGCTGGTCAAAGACCCAGATATCTTAATTTAAAACTTGCAAGAAAAAGGCCCAGACCCATTGCAAAGCTATGGGGTGCAGAAAATTGTGAAGGAAACATGAATATTCATGAAATGCCCCTGATGTTCCTGCCACACCACTGCTTCCTACTGGGTCCTGCTGGTGTCACTAAATAAACATACTATACAAACAATTCCTACAAGAAATAAGATGCTGTTGCCCCTTGTTCTCATACCTCCACCCCCAACCACCACCCACCACACTTCTACAGAAGCACCACTCTAATTTTTCAGGCTGTATGGTCCAGACTTCAGTGATTTTATAGGATTACATTTATGGGTGCATATTGTGTATCTACAGAATATTTGAGACAATTGCTTTTAAAATTATCTTAATTGCCATTACATTCAGTTTTCAGGATAAAAACATTTATCATGAAATGCAGGATTACCGGCTCTCTCAAGTACCTGGGTACCGAGCACATCACAACGAGAGACAGATGGAGGGGAGGACGGGGATTTGCCATTGCCTGGCACCTTGTGTAGACCTGTGCAAGTCAACTTGGGAGTGTTTCAGCAGCAGTGAAGAATCGCACCTATAAAAGTATGAGGTGACATTTCTAATGGATGGAATCTCAAACAACAAAATCCAACTTGGAACCCTTCTGGACAGGGCAGTGACTGAGTGGGCCAGGAGAATGAACTATCCCCTCTGTCTTAGAGGTGGTCCCTCCAGTCGAGGATTATGGACATTGGCAGAGAAGTTTATACTCTTTGTATAACACTGCACATGCCATATCTAGTCTGTTTTTAAAACAGCACTTGAGTCTCTATGGTTCCTGGAGCATTAAATTCACAAAGGTCACAACCAGATGCCCACTGGAGCCAGTGGAAGTCTTTCCATTTACTTTAGTGGGCATTGGATAGTGCCGTTAAAGATCAAGTAGTAATTTGAGATATTTGTAAAAAGCTTATTTAGTCCAATCAGAGATAGGCTCAAGAGCATCTGCTTTAGTGTTGTGGATGGCTGGCTGAGCCTTAAGGCTTCTTGCTTTCCAACTTCATTCAGACTCATTGATGCCTGAGACTGCTGCCTACATAGCATATTATTTTGTTTTTACTCTATGACAAAGTAGAAATTTATTAAATAAAAACATAACTAAGGGCTCATCTACACACAAAAGTTGTATACTATCCTGGTATAGTATATTGGTATAGTTGAGCAGTACACCCCAAATCCCACACCTCCTGTGTGGATGCAGTTATACCAGTATAAATGTGTTATATAGAGGTAAGAGAATAAATTTTACTGGTATGAGGCATGTTTACACTAGAGGCTGTCCCATATAACTATACTGGTTTAAAAAAAAAAATCACAACCCTAACCACAGTAGTTATACTGGTACAAAAATGGTGTGTAGATCAGGCTTAAATCCTGTATCTTCAGTACCAGGAGTGATATGGCACCTGCTGCTGGCCAAACACTAAAGCAGACTTGCCCAGTTAGCAGAATCCTCCATCTCAGTGTTTCCCACACTCTTAAAACTGGGCCCTGTTTCAGGAAAATAAAACCAATCATCACCACCCACCCGCACTGTAATCTTCATTCATACACCTTCTGCACCTCTCTCCAACCTCAAACATACTTTGGGAATCATTGGTGTAAATCTCCATAATAATCCTCCCCTTTCTTCCATGCTTTGAGGAGCAGAAAAATAGTTAATAATGTTGATAGCTAAAGTATCATCATTAGCACCTATTGAAATTAATGGGACAGTACATAGCTCAAACCTATTGTTTCAAGGCTCTCTCATATCTGCATCAGTTACACATGCTTCACATTTTGAAAGTTCCCTCTGCAACTATAACAGCGACAGATTCACTTATAAAAACAAATGCTGAGACTCTGGAAAATAACGAAGAAGTCTCTCTGTGTCCCGCATCTAGTCCTTCATGCCCCTCAGGGAGATGCACCCCACGCGTGGAGAAACACTGCCTTATCAATGGCTGAACTTGCTGTGAGCACACACTACGCATCACTGCATTTCCTTGACCTAGAACTCTCATGATCCACAGGCAACAGTTTTATCACATGAACCAGAACGCAGCCTCCCTCTGCTCAAGCCCATGGGAACTGTGCTAAACTAATTGCAGGTGCAAGTTGGCGCTGTAGTTTATATATTTTACAGTGTCATCAGCAGTTTGGTGTATACAGGGAATAGATCAGGGGTTCTCAAACTTCATTGCACCGCAACCCCCTTCTGACAACAAAAAAAATCACTACATCACCTCAGGAGGGGGGACCAAAGTCTAAGCACATGCCCCAGGTAGGGGGGCCAAAGCCAAAGCCCAAGGTCTTCAGCCCCAGGCAGGGGGCCTGTAACCTGAGCCCTGCCGCCCAGGGCTGAAGCCCTCAGGTTTTGGCCCTGGAGCTCGGGCTTTGGCCCTGGGCCCCAGCAAGTCTAAGCCAGTCCTGGCAACCCCATTAAAACAGGGTTGCAACCCACTTTTGAGAACCGCTGGAATAGATCAAAACTTGCCAAAGAACTTTAGGTAATACATTTTTTTGAAATACAAACTCTTCAAAAACATGTTTGCAAATGAGATACAGTGTCTAAGTCAAGATGTCAGATAGCCTGTTTTGTCCAAAAGAACAAATTCCTCTGGTAGCCACAGGAACACAGGAGTAGTTTTAGTTGGAAGATCGTTGTTGAAATAGACATGTTCCCTTCAGAAGTATCAGTGTACTAACAGGAGGAACAGCTGTTTAAAATTACCTGGAATCACTTTTCTAGGGTAACACAAGGATACTGAAAAGAGCTGTTCCTCTAATTTGCATACTGAGTGCTTATCTTCTTTTCTAGATCTAGTGTCAAACTGTTTCAACACAACACAACAAGGCATAGGTGCTGGAATTAGAGGGGCTGCTGCACCCCCTGGCTTGAAGTGGTTTCCATTGTATACAGGGTTTATAGTTTGGATCAATGGCTCACAGCACCCCCAGTATTCAAATTGTTCCAGCACCCCTGCAGCAAGGAGACACTTGGATTTAGAGAAGAAGATAAGATGTTTCAATCTGTTCAGTCACATTTCAATTACAAACCCAAACAATTTACAAAATGTCAACATTTCCTGCAAAAACAGAAATTCCAAGTTTTGACCCACGCTACACAGGACCATGAGACACAACCGAGCCTTCACTAGTGAGTGAGTCTGTGCTGACTATAGGCATGAATGTGCTACACTGACAATTGTTAGTAGTGGTCCCAATGTAAACACAAAGTCTAAACGGCATTTTAGGTTTGGCAAATGAATGTCAGCCTTTCAGATACTGTTACTGTTAAGCTGGAGATTCTGTAAATATTAACCAATCACAAACCATGAGGATTTCCCCCCCCCCCTTAAGTTTCTCTCCTCTGCTGATTTACAAACCATATTGACCCAGCACACAGTTTACTTCACTGTTTTCTAACAAGTCAATTTAATGTTTGAATCCACCAACCATTCTTACATTTGGGCATGTTTATTTAGAGCTTTTGCAACTGGAAAGGACCTATTAAATGTGTTGCATTGGGCTACTGCCAATAGCTATCGTTTTCAAGATCTTTATGCATTGACACTGAAATAGGAAGAATGTGTCCATGAAACAGATACTGAATCATGTGTGTGTGTCTTCAAGTTTGAGACACCAAAACAGATTGAATGGAGGATGTCTGCAACATCAGCTTCCTCTGTACAAGCTTCTCCTCTGAAGATAACATGCCTGTCAGTCCTGATCCACCCAACTTCTCCATCTGATTTACTTAGTGATTCCTACACAGTTAGACCATTTTTTAACTTTCTTACGGTAGGATTCCTAAAGATATGTAGTGAATCAGTGAACAATGATGTAGGCGAGAGAGACAGACTTATACATATGTGTATTTGAAGGTTATAACAAGCTGCAATTCACAAACACTGATACCTGGGTGCATCCTGATCTTTATCCATCCTCCCTGAAGTCCCGCCCTTGTGAAGTCCCACAAAGTTTCATCTGGTCACTTTTTCTAGTCAAGGCTTATTTGATGCCAACAGAAGAAAGTGAGACTAGGAGGCCTTGAGATGCATTGACATCAACATGCTGACGAGGCTCACCTCTGCGTTTCCTCTTCACTGGCCCCAGACCCTATGGCCTTCTTACTCCCTCAGAATGAGACAGGAACCTGGCTGAAAATGAACTAACTGTGACTCAGCTTGGGTAAGACTGAAGGAATGCTTGTGGGTAGAGGACTGCATTTAAGTGCAATGGACAGAGATGCTGCCTGCACTACCTATTGAAGATACACCTGCCTTCTAACAATGGTTTGCAGCCTGGTGGTCCTATTGGCTCCAGCCTTGCTCCCAGGCTCTGTTAAGCAACAGGGCCTTTCACCAAATATAGCACACTAGGAGACTTTGGCCATTTCTCTCAAATTGCAAACCTCACTACTGTTATCTACACCTTTCTTACCACCGAGCTTGACTAGTATCAGGTGCCCTACTCAGGGCTACCCCAAAGTCCAGCTAGTGCAGAATGCAAGTAACTCGTGTGGGCAATAGACAAGTCTCCACACTGCCTTCTTGTTTACTTCTGGGTGTGGCCCAAGGTGTTACTGATTATCTTTAGACCTGAATTGTCTCAGAACATGGGTTATCTGAGAGATAGACTCTCACTCCATGGCAGTCAAAATCAGCTGGGAGGCGCTTGCTCTCAGTACCTAAATCTGACCCCTCCATATCCAGCAGCAGGGATTTCTCAGGTGACTGCCTCTGGAATTCGCTCCTCTTGGCAATCAGTCAGACCTTGAGTCTAGTGACCTTCAGAGCACCACCCAAATCTCATTTATTTTGTTTAGCATTTGATTAACTGTTTCTGGTTTTGTTTTGCAATTTAATCTGAAACTGAAGTCCCCACAGCACGTTATAGAAATAAATAAATCAATATCTTTAAAGTATACGGCACGGTAGCAAGACAGTGCTAATCAGGTGCAATCTGACAAAATAGGTACCTGGAAAAAGATGGCAATGCAGCTCTGTAAAACCGATACCTCTAAAGCACTGGCTGGTGATCTGCAGAGAGCTGGCTGGTTACCTGGTGCTGACTCTCCCGGTTTCCTGGTGAGAGAAAGAGAGCAAACAGGAGGTGGGAAATGAAATGAAGAGCAAAAGCAGTGTAACTATTTTTACAGAAAAAAGGACTGGACGCTTGTGGCACTAAGAATACATGGAGTCCTTTCCTATTGCATTTCTATGATAGCAATTGCTATAGTTGTCACAGGAATATTCTGAGGTCACAAATGTGAGGAGAGGTGGTTCATCTAATAATCAAGATGTGGTCCATGCTATAAGTTTGAGAACTGCTGGCCTAAAGCGTTCAGCTACCCTATCACATGGCCTTTTATGCTATAGATCAGTGGTTCTCAATCTTTACCCATCTGACAACAGAAAGGTATTTTAGGACACCATTACAGCCCCATCCTGTGATTTAAGAACCTCTCTCCTATTAAAGAAACTAGGGTACTTAACCACCCCCTCTCCAGTTGAGAGCCCATGCCCTAGATCCTTACTAGACCTGGAGAAATAATGAAACAAACTATTGGTGAATATTTTATTTTTCTCTATGTCAAAATGTTTCTATCTGCAATTATTTGCCATATGCCAGCTCCTCAGCTGGTACAAATCATAACAACTCCATTGATTTCCATGGAGCTACAACCATTTATAGCAGCTGAGAATTAAGTCCCGCCAGAGATGCCTGCCAATATTGGGGGGGCAGAATGAAGGCAGCCGCTTCAGCAGTGTTACTGAGCATGCTCAGTACAAGCCAAGCAATAAATCTGTGGAGTGGGGCACACGACCCTGCATGCCCCTCCCCATGTCACCGCTGAGTCCTGCCTCTGTAAGACACAAATAAAGAAAAATAAATTGTTGAATGTTACCTGAAGTATTGCCAATTTAACCAAATAAATTATTCTATAAATATTATTAAAAACAGGTCTAACGATCGGCATTGACTAAAATGGAAAGGGTAGACTTTTGGTGCCAGAAGGGGTAGCACTGAAAGAGTTAAATCACAATGCATTTCCTCAAAAGTGGGGGAGGGGAGAATCTTTTTACATGTTGCCCTGACTTGCAACATAACAAATACATCAGTCATGAGCACTGATGGCAAATGTCACAATATACAGTGGACACAGAATTCAGAGTCCCCTGTTTAAGATGTCGGCTTTTTTCTAACAGAGAGGAATAGACTCAGCTAGAACAGGTCTAATACAGTGTTCTAACCAAGAGTAACCCCTTCAGTTCAACACCAAGTGCACGGTTGGACACCGCTGTGAACGCTTTCCTTCTAGGCAGGTAAGGCAATCATGGTGTAGATCACATCAGTACATGACCCCTCTTTCTGAAGATCCTGCCCTCAGTTAGCCAGTGGGTTGCACAGCTGTAACTGAGGACAGGATTCATAGATTTTAAAGCCAGAAGGAACTGCTAAGGAAACAAAAAGATGTGCTGTAAATTTTATTAGCCACAGAGTGACCTCATGCCCAGAGTCACAAAGAACCATGTCACTTGGAACTTTGTCCCCAAACACATATTCCTGCCAGATTTGAACTGAAAATATCTGCAGGCTCCCTCACTACCACAGAGCAGCTACACAGGCTCAGTCTCTGCCTCCAGCATGGAGAAATAAATGACAGTTGGGTGGCAGCTGGACCAGCAACCACTGTGTTTAAAGCAGGCTTGCTGATAGCAGGCTTCTAGAACCATTTCCCTGACCAATGGGAACAGAGATTGTTGACTATATAATGCACAGAAAAGTAAAGCCCCATCTTCACTGCTCAGGAAATCCTTGCTAGAAGGGTTCAAGACATGGTCACTGAAGGGAACAAAGAGAGTGGTCCCAGCTGATTTTCCCAGGGATTATTAAAAAAAAAAATTATTGTCTTTTAAAGTCTGCACAACAGAGCTACAAGTTTGATGTGAGCCAGACCATCTGCAACCATTGCATGGGAGCCTTCCTCACCTTTCTGCGTGCGTCACACAAGTGTAGGCAACACAATCCCTAGGGAAGCAGAGAGAATGATCTTTCCCAGTGCCTCTGAAGGTGCATGGCACCCCAACAAGAGCAGAGAAGGACAGAAGAAGGCAGGACCACAGCCCTACCCCAACTCTGCACTGGCTTACAAAGAGGGCCATGTATGTCAAGGTAGCCAGCTGCATTGTTCTAATGGAGCAGTCTACACACTTCCCTTGCAAGCCAGGGAGCAGGGATTGTGCAACCCTGAGGCACAATCCTTCCCCAAATGCTTCTGGGACATTGTGGCTCTGCACTGCTCCTTACTCAGAGCTGAAACTAAATTCCACAACATGGTGGGGGTGAGGGTTGGAGGGGGGTGTTCTCTTTTTAGAGGTCTATCTTGGAGTGATGATATAGTTAGTAGCGATAGGACCAAACCAGCACCTTACATCTGAATATCCTACGAACTTTCAGAAAATTCAAAATCCGAAACCAAATCTGGATCTGACAATTGCCAACATAATCCACTGTTCAGAGTGTGCTGTGTGTCCCCCTCTGTGCCTGATCCCTGGAGGATGTGTGTTACACCCTCAGCTACAGAGGTGGTTCTTTAGCTCATGCCATAGAGACTCATGCTTTAAGCTCTAGTATATCAGCGAAGAAAGTAGTCATCACACAAGTAGGCCTGATGTTTCTGAAGAGCCAGACCCAAACCCTAAAACTTAACACCCTTGAACTTTGGGTTCGAAATCCAGATCTGCATCCACATTCTGTAAACAGGCCCATCTCTGCCTTTCATTAAGAGGCATGGAAAATACCACCGTGACAAGGGGGACGAGCAAAACTCCCCCACAGTGCACGCGGAAGTTCCTGCTCAGAAAATCCTGCTAGCTTAAGGCCCCTGTGAAACAGGGTGTTGTGCCTGCAAGTTTCAGCCAAATGAAAAAGTATCCCTACAGTACATCAGCAGGACCAGAAAATGTCAAAAGAACCAAATTGGGGAAAAGCAACCGTCAAACAACTTTAATAGCACATGTAGATGCAGCACCAAGGGGAAAAAATTATGCCCAACAGGCTGGCAGGAAACTCATTGAGAAAAGAGCATTTGCCAGTTCCAGACACCAAAATATAGCCTTAGTCACCCTAATCCAGTGTGGTTTATATTCTGGTTTACTGGGATTGTCTCAGTTTTCAAGTGGCAATGGCAATCTCAGGGAAGTTTGGAATCTGTTTGAGTTTTAATAAAACCCTGGGACATCTGCTCATCACAGGGACATCCCACCTGTCTCCTTCACTGCCAGGGTCCTGCTGCATGAGCCTCTCAGCTTCTCCATCAACTCCCTACGCTTCAACTGCTTCTCAGCTGAACAGTGCGCTAGCAGAAGCCACATTTACCTCTTGACTACAGCTCCAAGGTGCGAGCGACTATAGGAGAGTGGCACCAGCAGGCAGTGGCACCCACAGCCCTACACACAGTGCATTGCATTGGCAAGGGAGCCAAGTCAGCAGCCCAACAGCAGCAGCGAGGAGAAGCAGTGCTGGTCACCCCACTGACCATTCAGATTTGGGCCCACACCGCCTCCGTCCCCTCAGGGCCAAAACTGAGTGAGTGGCATTGCAAGTGGGTGCACAGGGGTTGCAGTCGCACTCAGGTTTCCCCCTGCGGACCCTGCATCTGAACCTGAGCAGCACTGCAACCCCCGTGCACTGAGTCACAACGCCACCTGCTCAACTTTGTTCCATCCCACCCATCATGATGGAAGGGCTGCAGGCTCACACCTCAATGGCACTGTGACCATTGTGCACCAAGTCACAATGCCACTCACTCCATTTTGGCCTTGAGGGGATGGATGGGGTCAATTTTGCCACCTCCTGTCATGACAGCGCCTCGGAGGGGCAGTGAGGCCAAATCTGGGTGGGCAGTGGAGTGGCCTGCATCTGCACCAGGGATCCCCTCTGGAAGCCTACCCAGCCTAGTCCCAATTCCAGCAGCCTGTGTCCTCTCTGCTCTATCCACTGCACTTGCTGAGTGACATTCTCCCAGGGAGTGCCCACCCAGAGCAGCTGGCCAGGAGAGGGGCTCTGGGGAGTAACATATAAAAAATTTCTGGAGGCACCCCTGGCAGCAGGAGTGATTGTGGGTCTACAGTTCAGTATGAAGAGAATCTTGATTTTGTGCCATGCTCTGGAAAGTTGAGTGAGTCCCCTACACAAATGAGATCAACCTTCTGATGATTCCCTCCAGCATGGGAGAATCTTCCAGTAGCATAGGGCAGTGGTTCCTATGCCAGGACCCTAGATCCCTGGCCCTGGTGTCCCTGGGTAAAAGTGGGAATGGCCATAGCGCCCCTGTGTCCGCAGATCATTGACTGTCATGGACATCTGTACATAAAATAGGCAGTCTGAAAGCTGCTGTGTTTTATGCCGACCCTGAAGCCCTGGACTTAAGGGACTAAAGGTGTCTTAATGCCATCTTCCCTGTGCGTCCCATACACAGTTCTGCATGGAGCACAGCTTGGCCAGTCCAGAGAATAGGACATGTAATATGAAAGCGTCAATATTTTAGGGAAAAATTTAGCATTGTATTATTTCCTAGTAATAATTTTAGGATTTTTAAAGAGGGGCGGGGGAGGATGAAACAGTAAAAACACAATAGGGTGTGAACTGTCATGCTAACATAATAATTCATACCTACAGTGTTGCTACTATACTCACACCTAGGATGTTGCTACAAGGCATGAAGCCAAAAACCAAGAGCTGTGTAAACATTCTCGTCAATTTATTACAATATGGTTAAAGCCCCAGGGTGTATTACACAAATTATAAAATATTAACATGGGCTTTTGAGTGCTAATAAAAAACTAATTTTAAAGGGAAATTATAAGGTGGTTTAAAAGTAAAATTAGACCCAGTTCGATTCATTTTAAACTGGACAAAACACTGGAAAAGAGACTGTAGGCAACACTCTTATGTCGGGAGGGGAATGGACTAAATGATGTACAGTAATAATATTCTACATCTTTTCCATTTCCAGGATTCTAGGAGGTATTCAGCTGGTGTTATCTAACATAGCTCCATTGACTTCAGTGGAATTATGCTGATAGTACTAGAGCCTCTGTTGGTAACAAAGATCTGATGGAGAATGCTTTATGGATTCACAATATCTAATATTTGTTTCCTTTTAAACATCTATCTGTGATTGTCATAATCACGGACTATATTTTTCTTATGCAGAATGTTGTGCAGAAACCACAGCAGCATAATCTGCTTTCACTCTGTGACTAGTTTAACTGAAGTTAATAGGACCACTCAGTGGGTAAGGTGCTATTCAATGTGTTGGCATCCAGCCCTAGGAAAACTACCAAACAAGAAAGAACAAACATGAAGTGTCCAGAAGAGAGCATACAGTGTCTATCCTATGCCAGTCTACAATGAACTTGGAGAACAAAATGGCTGTTGAAGTGTACAGTCAAGGAGAATGCTTAGAAACATAAAAGGTGCAGTACACACTAAGCAAAAGGCACCATAGTTTCATAGCTACATACACCCCAACAGGAACATAAATTCCAAAGGAGAGCTATGTTTTTCTTGTTTTGTAGGTGGAGATCGGCACTTCACAGTGCTGCATATGCACCACTGAAGAAGTTTGTAAAAATTTTCTCTGGTCAGGCTACAGATAAGGGAGGTGGATGCTCCAACACACAGAGACCCATTCTCTCTCAGATTACCTGGCCTTCTGGGGTCTGTAACAGACATGATCTCCTTTGATCCAAGTTCATAGGAGGACATACTGCAAAGTGCAGTGCTACATCATGAATGATTTGCATTGTATCTTACACATCATTGGCAATCACATCACCCTATAGTACAAGTGACTTGGTTTGGATATATACTGTAACACGGACCAAAGGAGATTGTTTGAACTGTCACCTGATACTTAAGGTAAGAATAGACCTGGACATCAGAATTTCACTTGATTTCTGTTGTAATTGCACCAATTACAAGGCACGAATGAGGGAGTTACAGTTTTAATGGTCAACTATCACTTGAAGGGTGAATACGTACCTTTTTTGCTTACTATTTTGTTAAACCAGAGAACAGAAGTAGCCTACTAACAGAATAAAGAGGATTAAATATTAAAAGAGAGCTGTCTGCTATCGTGACTGCAGTTAGCAATCTTTGTTAGTGCTAAGGAAGGCAATGTCTGAAGATGATTTTATTTTAAAAGCAAAATAAGAAGCCTGTACTTACACAACATTTTGGATTTGAAAAGCACTAATGCCAGGATATTCATAATTAGGTTTCCCCACAATTCTGACCCTTTGCAAAATTTGTTGCTTCATCTTCCTCACTGACTGACCCTGTTGCCAAAGACTGGCTGCCTCAGATTGACTATTGCAGCCTTCTCTTTTCTGACCTCCATGCATCCCTCTTCCCCGCAATCCAAAAAAAACCCCTGTAGTATAATTAGCCTTTCCCTCCTGTTGCTCTGACCTTGTCCTAAGGTGCCACTCCACGTGAGCACACGAGAGATTTGCTATGTAAAGGCTGCAATCACCTTTACTGATAATACTTTAACTATTTAATTCAAGTCAGCGAGTGGGGCAGGCAAAAGGTCACAGTGGTCCCTGAATCATCTCCCTCCATTTCTCCAGTTTGCCCTATTAAGGGCCATACTGCAATCAACATGCTAACGTTAATATAAGATAATGCTAAACCTGTTGGCATTAATCTCACACACTTTTTTCCCCTTCTGCACACTGAAATCCTCCAGGGGTCATTTTGAGGAACCTGCCACGAAGGAGCTGTGTTATCATGAAGAAAGGGTGATTTGAGAAGTCTTTGGACCTCCACTCATATTCCCCAGCCTTCTGGATTCCCCAGATCCACAGAACTTCCCAGAGAATTTTAGGCATCCACAAGCCAGGCCTCCCACCCTCTCCATGGAGAGAGACAAGCTCATCTTCCCAACCAAACAGTGTTGTGGGAAATTCCACAAGTTAAAGTCCATGACTTTTCCTGTCTCTCTGGGCCACAAGCAAAATGTCCTGTACATTTAAGTGGGGAATTCTGCTTTCTATGGTATGACATGGTCCCTTGATCTTCCACATAGGGCACAACAGTCATTTTTGTAAAGGCGCTTAGTGGTCTTCAGGGAGAGACGCATCAGAATTAAGCTGTTTATCATGCAAAGTTGTTGTTTTTTTAATGCTATTTGTTTTGGACTACAGCTCCAGAAGCAAGTAGCAGATGGTTTTTAGGGAAGAATTACTACTTTTAAGATTCAACTCTGTGAAACAAATCAGTAGAGCTGCGGGACCTCAAAACCTGGCAGGATCACACCCAGAAAAAGTTTCAGATTTTTCACTATTCGGTATTGGAACTGCATTATTAAACCAATTTAACCAACATTTTAACAAATAGAAATACAAGGAGGATTTTTAAAGGAGTCATTCTAAACACACATTTTATATTAGGACCAGATGTGGTCGGGGTGGGGGGAAGTAGGTCTGTGCCAGCCAGCATCAGAGAGGATTTTACATTTCAGCTTCAGAGTTGAATCTGCAGCATGCAGTACCACATGCTGGTATCAGTCAGCCTAATGACTGTGGCATACTAGCAGCATAATACCCCTGCCAACACACACAGCTGGGACGGGAGTTGATAAACTAAATGCAACTTCTCCTCTCTGTCCGTTTCTTATAACCTCTTGGACAGTGAATGAAAACCAATTCAAACCCAGCTTTAGTCCAAACTTCAAACCCATTGAATAGCTTGTCTTGGCCCTACTCCAAAGTCCAGCGTTTTATTACCAGTCTCATGTTTTTCTGTCCCTTGTCTTTCATTCTCCCCTTATTTTCTTGGATTTTGTTGTTGTTGTTTTAAATAATCTTACACTATGTTAACTATCTTAACAAATTCTGGTACAAGTTTGTGGACTCAATTAACAAAGTCCACATCAAAAACACGAGGCTTTGGGATATTTTGTTCTAAGCTGTGCATGGGTCAACATCCATCTGCTTATAATTAACCCACATTTTCATCTCATCTCTACATTAACTTATTACAGACTCTGCTGGTAATGAACTACCGACAGGAATCCTCATACAAAACTGGCCGTTCGCTTCTTTGTGCATGTGGGCTAAACAAAAATTAATCTTGCTATTTGGTTATTCACTTGGTGTATTTAAATTGGAGACTTTTTCTGCTTCACTTGATATGCACAAAAAAAGAAGGGCGGAGGGAGAGATCTGGCTACTGAGCTTTATCCAGAAACATTCATCTGTGGAGCAGATTAATGGGAACTTTTCAAATCCATAACAGTTGTACAGCAGCAAAGTAGAACACACAGTTTTCCCTGGATGATTATAGTGTTTCAAGAGACGGAGAAAACAAATATGGACAGAAGATAGCAATGTTTTGCTCATCAACCACTATGTAGCTTAGGTATCATTAAAGCGACAGGTTTAGAACTGAGCTTGGGAGAGAAGCTGGTTATTTTTAGAAATGTTTTTTGTGGGACTCTTGACAAAGGCTAGCTTAGGTTTTGGAAGTTAAACTTAAAATAAAAGGAAGGATGTGACAGACAGTGATGCAACAAAGCAGCTGCTAGTATCAAGTGACCATACATAAAATGCCATAAAGGAACTGAAGAACAGGCTAGCAAGGAGCAGCAGCAGTTACTGAGCTAGAAAGTCTCCTCTCCCAGAGCGCTCCTTTGGAAATAAGTCTGTATAAATAAAGCAGATAAAACACTGATGTGTACATTTTTATACCTCATGTGGCCCAGCGGCTAGAGCACCAGACTGGGACTCAGAAGAGCAGGGTTCTATTTCTGGCTCTGCCATTGACCTGCTGGCAGGTCAGTCACTTCACCGGCCCATGCCTCAGTTTCCCCACCAGTAAAATGTAAATAATGACACTTACCTCCTTCGTAAAGTGCTTGGAGAACTACTGATCAGAAGCTCTATGTCAGAGACAGCTATTTGTGATTTTTATTGTTATTATGTTGTGCAGCCCAAGTAAACTCCCATTTTCCCACAAACCAGTTCTTGGAAAACACTTTAAGAGAAACATTTTTTGCATATAACAGAACTTACACTCAAGAGAGCATAAATGAAACCGGGGTAGAAAACAGAAAACTTTCAATTTGCATGGCGACTTTCATGAAAAGGTTCTCATAACACCCACAAGAACTAGGACGGGATCATCTTATCTTGTGCTTTTCTAGTGCACCCATCACCTACCAGGCAAGGGTATCACAGGTAAACTAGACCTGCCTACATGAAATCTGCTAGGGACTTCACTAGTCATCTGCTCTTCTCCTTGCCATGTTTATAAGAGGCTCTGCTTCAGTTGAATTTACGTAAGTACGTAACAAAAATGAAGTAGTCAATCTGGCTATGAGGAGAAGGCTTCCTTGAAGACAAGAGTCTTGCATGTTCATGCCCTAAAGGCTGTCATTCTCCATTAGGCCAATTTCCTCTGAAGCTTATTCCATAGCAGAACATCCTTGTCTGAGAAAGGTCATCTTGGACCTCATGTCGTTGGGCCTTGATTCAGAAAGGGCACATTAAGGCATCCTTAATTTTAAGCATGTCATTGAGTCCCACTGAAGTCACCTGCATATGCTTAAACCCCCTTCTGGAACAGGGATGGACTTAAGCACATGCTTAAGTTCTTTCCTGAATCGGAGCCTTTGTGAACTTTGTGGGCTCAGAAGAGTGCAACTGCCCTGGTAGGTGAGGGATGGAGATGTTATCATAGGTTTACCTGTGTCTTGGTCCACTGATGGCTTGTAAGATCAGGACCTTGAACCATCACTGGAAGTGGATGGAGACCAGTAGAGGAAAACAATGGGGACAGAATACATTCACAGTGGCCTGTCCCATTAAGGAGGCAGCCAGTCAGCCACATTCAGCGCAGGCTGGAGTCTCTGTACTGCATCCACATTCAGCCCCAGGTACAATGAGTATTCCAGTCTGGGAGTGATGAACACATGGATCACTGTGGCCAAATCATTATCCAGGAGGTAAGGGCATCATTATCTAGCAAACTGCAGGTGAAAGGAGTCAGTTTTAACCACAGTCTCTGTCTGATTGCTTAGGTTTAATGATGAGTCAACCAGGATCCTCAGCCTACACACCACTTTGACAAGCAGGGGCAGATGCCTTCAATGGAAGGGGAGTGAAATGACCCAGCTAGTTCTTTGAAGCATTTCCCCCATTTAACCAGCATCACTTGGGTCTTTCCTAGGTTTAGCTTAAGCCAGCTGTTCTTTGTCCAGCAGCTGTTCTCTTGCTGGCACTGTGACATCCTTATGATGATGTTGATTACATCAGTGAAAAAGCAGCTGGGAGTCACTGGTCTATTGTTGGAAACAGAGCAGGTGTCATCTCCCCACTCCTCCCAATGGTCTCAGGGAGACATAAAGAAAGAAGCACAGAAACAAAATAAATCTCTACAAGACTGCACAGGTGAAGGTCTTTGGGGAGGGGTAGAAATTGCTCATCTCCACTCTCCAGGGCTTGCTGGAGAAGAACGATGGGAGCCATTTTAATATTGCACTATCTACTCCATATGTAAGTAGATCAACTGCATTAAAAGCGGCAGAGAAGTCCAGTAGAATGAGTATGGAACTACTGCCTGTATCCATTGCCACAAGCAGCTTGTCTTTTAGTGCCATCAAGCTGTCTTCTGGCTTGCAGCTTGATTGCAAGGCACCCAAGATGTTAGCAGATGTCACATGTAATTGGAAGGTGGTTGTCACCACTTTCAGTGATTTTGCCTTAGAATGGTAAATTGGAGAAGTCTTCTATATCCAGTATTGGCTTTGAGAACTGAGTAGACTGTTGCATTTTTCAATGAAGTTAGCAGATTCTGTTTCTTCCATTAGCCAATTGTTCTTTGCTGGCTGTCACCAGCCAGGAGGGATATGGCTCTGTTTTGCAGGTGGTAGTTTGAACACTTCTAAAGGCTCCTGCAGCTTGGTTGTATGGAGCAGATCTCTATCGGGGTAGCATGTGGCTATTTCAGTATTGCCAACCCTAAGCATTCAAAAATCATGAGTCAGGCCTCAAAAATCATGAGACTGGCTTTAAAATCTTGTGGTTTTTTAAAAATAATAATAATAAATTTTGGGTTCTTTTTATTTGCCTTCAGATTTTTGAGCCTTTAGGGTTCAAATTTTCCAGCTTTACTCCGCAACCACAAGAGGTAGAAACTTGGCTTTCATTTTATAATGAAAGCTAAGATGCTCACATAAATCAGTTGACTTCAGGAGTTGGGGCTTCAAGAAAAACACCAAATATCATCCGAGTTGGCAAGACTATTTACTTAGATTTATGAGAACCAGAATAGAAAATAAAAGAAATCCTCCTCCCTCTCTAATCATCAGCCCCTGACACATCTCCCTCTTTTAAAGCTCTCTGTACAGATTAGCTTTGCAGCAGGCCCTGAAAGTTAATAGATTCAGGCTATGTCAGACCAAGGGGCGGGGAAGCGAATTCCAAAGGCAATCAACTAGCAAACTGCCACATTCTACACCAACTTTAGCTTCCAAAAGGACTTAAGATGGAGCCCAAAGTAGACTACATTACAGCAGTCTCTGATGCTGTCTGCCACCATCTTGCACCCCCTGACCCCAAAGCCATCCTGTGACCTTTCCCAGAGAGTTGTGTCTCATCCACCAGAAAGAGCTAAACATTTTCTCTCCAGTTCTGTGGGAGAGGAGGACAAGAACGCAGCAGAATTAGCGATATGGGTGGGACTACTGCCTCTGTACCATTGTTCCCCACTTTCCCTGACCCCAGGGACATCCCTCAGCAGGTACCTAAGTCCTCCATGAAGGTTGGGATCCATGAGAGGGGGAGCTGGGGACACGTGTAGGGACCTGCTCTCCACAGAATTAGCCTCTCATCAAGGCAAGGGAGTCAGCATTAATGGAATCACTTCTCCCTGCTCTGTTGTGTGAAGCCCTGTGGGAGGACTCCTGGAGGCAGGCAAGAGGTCAGCCCATGACAGCATGTCTCCAGCAGGGACATGCTGTCATGGAGGAGGGAGAGGGACAGGAATGCTACAGAGACATGGAGGAGGTTTAAGGCAGTTTAGCTCCCCTGTCTCTGGCAGCTCCCCTCAAACCCATAGAGATCATGAATTTTGGGGGACCAAAACATCAGGCCATTCCATAGGGGGCGGGAGACAAAACAAGGAATGATCCTGTGGAAACTCCATGATTGGAGTCTCATGATTTCCTGTTCTCTGCCTGGATACTTCCCGTGCAGGAGATGATCCTGATGTCCTTAAACCTTGATTTCATCTGTCATCTGAGTCTCCAGATCACCAGAAGAGACATCACAAGATGCTCTTTCATTTTCATCTTTATCCCCTTTATCATACTTTGAATGAAATTTATCAAGCCATGTGCATCATTTTTTAAAAAAGTTTAAAAAATACTGGTAAATTGCTAGACACTAGTAATTTCTATAAATCACATTTACTGTTTTAAATTCAGGGAATAAAAATAAATCATAATCTATGGTAAAAAGTAGATTGTGTTATATTGTGAAAGACTGGAACTTTTTGATCTTTAAAACATTTATCTGAACAATGTCAGTAAAGTTATAAAACCTAATCTCTCTCTGTCAAGAATACAAAATTTATAATAAAGGCAACTATATTTCTGTGGATTTTTCTATCCACAAACTTGCACCAAAATAATGAAGGCCATGTCTACATTAATTTATTTAATTAAACCAGTTCGTCCAGCCTATGTGGACACTTATTTCTGTTTTAATGTACGTCTACACTGCTGGGGCTACAGTGGCACAGCTGCAGTGCCGTAGTGTCGATGTTTCCTACGTTGACGGAAGGGGTTTTTCCCATAGGTGGATTACCTGGATCACTTAAGTGGTGGTAGCTAGGTTAACAGAAGAATTCACCTAGCTGTGTCTCCACCAGGGGTTACATCTTAACTATGGCTTTTTCACACCCCTGAATCGTGTAACTAGGTTGATCTTACATTTTAAGTGTAGACCAGAGCTAAGGCCTTGGCTACACTGGCAATTCACAGCGCTGCACTTGCTGTGCTCAGGGGTGTGAAAAAACACCCCCCCTGAGCACAGCGAGTGCAGCGCTGTAAAGCGCCAATGTAATCAGCGCCTGCAGCGCTGCACGCTCCCTCACAGCGCTGCAAGCTACTCCCCTCGGAGAGGTGGAGTACTTGCAGCGCTGCGAGAGAGCTCTCGCAGCGCTGGAATCCGCGAGTGTAGCCAAGGCCTAAGAGTGGCTTATTTTGATTTAGCTTAAATCAATTCCTAATTGACTTAAACTAAACCAAAACCAAGTCCAGTTTAAACAGGAACACGACTATCTAAATACGGGTTTCCACTGGTTCAGCTAAGTCAGTTTAAAAATCATACCTGTAGTAAGATGGTGCAACTCTTTCATGCAGACAAGACTCTAATTTAAATTTACACCTTTCATTATTTTGGGACAAGTTTCTGTGTGGATACTCTTATTTCAGAATAAAAATTTTCACACAGAGACTTGCACAGAAATAACAAAAAGATGTGAATTAAAACCTGTTTAATTATTCTGGAGCGAGTTTGTGTGTAATCCAGCTCTGCTGTATCAGAACACCCATTCTGTCTGCAGATATTGAAGACACAATACCATCCTCTTTAACTGGTGAAGCAGTTAATTTTTGGTTAGAAGAAAAATAAACTGGTATTACAAGAAAAAGCTTTTGCCACATGAGGGCATGCTTCTTCATCTCTACCAACGCCAGCCTTTAACTAAATCCTAAATGTTTAAGGCAAGCTGAATGCTCTAGGCCTAATTATTGGAAAATTTACAAAATAAAGAGTGTGATTTTTAAATTATTTGCTATGTTTCTAATACATCAATTTAATGCAGCATCAGGGGCTTTGGAAAGAGACAGTGCTTGTAATGACAAGTTCTCATCAGTGTGAACATAGTTTTCCTTTACTGCCAATACATTCTTACATTTTGCAGTGTCAGACTCTGGCTAGTCAATCACCAAATGCATATCTCATTTGTATCCCATTCAGTTAGGTGTAACAACTGTAGAGTGAGATTCACACGCAAGAGTGCTGAGGAAGTGCAAAATTCACCATTTGCACCCATGAAAGGGTCTCATAGGGTATTAACCTCCAGGATGTGTGTTTAGAAGGGGGCAAGGGAAGAGTAGTACTTTCATTGCTGCCCTCTTGCGAGGGGAGATGATTGTGGGGCTCTGCCAAAGGAGCTCCCCAGTAAGAGGCTGCATGGTATATGCACTAAATCATGGTCTCTCTGCAACATCTTGGTCACAAAACCTCTCCAGCCTGCAGCACCCACTTCCAGAGATTACTCAGTCAGCTAGTGCAATCCCACAAGAATGGAGGTTCCAAGCAGACCTTCACCACCAAGGCCCTGTGGTCTGGGTTACCCTGTTGTATGCCAGAATAACTCCGAGATTAATCAAATCCACAAATTCTACTGATGGGGGATGGGGCTAGAGATTAATCTGTCAACATAGAGATTTACACTCAAGCAGGAAGATTTCCCAAGGTCCTAAGCTTTCTGCAGTCCTTGAAAGAGGATTTTGTGAAAGCTAGATTCTTGGCAGAAGTGACTGGTTAACTGGGAGATAGTGGGGTATGAGCACTTGCCCAGGAGTGATGAGTCACTAGGAATATATTGCAATAGCTTGGTGTGTCCTTGGTTGCTGGCAGCTTCTTAAATCAAGGGACTGACTGAAGCGAGGTGTTGTAGATTTCATGTCTGCATCGTAGGCCTGATCCTTCAAAAAGCTAAGTGCCTTCTGCAAGCTCTCAACTCCTACTGATACAATTGGCCAAATCCTTCTCCTATTGAAGTCAGTGAGAGTTTTCCATTGACTTCAATGGGAGCAGAATCGGGCACTAAATTGTCAAAGTTCTACCCCAGCAAGCACTGGGCTGTTATTGGTCCACTCGAGCCAAGCATACATCCTGGTATGAACTTCCTGGGGCAGGAGGGGAGAGGTCAGCTTCTAATCAGGAAGCTGCAGGGGATATGACGATGATGTGTCACTTCACAATTTTGTTCGTTTAGGCCTGTGCTTAATAAGATGTGAACACAGATTATAAAACTCCCTTTGAAGGAATCTTTGTTCTGGCCCCTACCTTTATCCTGGAGGAGAAAAATCTACTGCATTCTCTACAGCTCACCGCCACACCCAGTCTCCAAGAAGTTTTGCTTTGACTGAGAGCCAAAGAAAAAACACAAGATGCATGTGCATACAAAGAGTTTATGAAGATACAACAACCACCACAGAGGCTAAAAACATTAGAGATCAACTGACCTAAAGAATATTAAGTCCCCCAGACTTACTTTTGGCAATCAGTTATTTATTGAGTAATGCTTTTGGTTTGATCTTAAAATATCAGCTTTATGAGAATACCCAGATAAGAATGCTATAAAACTCACAGCTCTATCAGATGCAGGCTTTCAGGGTTTGGGGCAATCTGAACCAAATTCTGCTCTGAATTACCCTCCTGTAAATTAAGAATCATTCCACTGATTTTATCAGAGAGTTATTCTGAGCTTACACCAGAACAGACCAGAATTGGCCCCCACATTCTTTTTTTTTTTTTTTAAACACAGATGCTAAGTCATTAACAAACATTAGTATACAATTTTTATAATCCTCGAAAAATTAAAAAATTGCTGCCCACTTTACAGATGGTGCTCCAAGGAACCGGGTACTTAATAAATGGTCTCGCTGGTCTTTCACCTTTTGTACCATAGTTTGAACCCATCTTTCTCCCTTTTGACTTTATGCAAAAGACCCTTTGCTCCTGACTACACCAGCAAAATATTTGTGTTCCCAAGACTGTTCCATTATAAATTAAATAAATATGAGTATGTTCCCAACAAGGCAGTGGCCTAAAACAATTTGTCCTTGCCTGCATGCACAGGACTGATCCCTTTTTAACCGTATTACCTAATCCTTGTACAGCCCTGGACTTTGAAGGGTAGTAGAACAATTTGCTAACAAAGTTAAAACAATGATTTGATCTTTCTACCCTGGCAAGAGCAAAGAGAAGAAAAGCAAAAGCTACTGTCACCAGGGAATAAAAGGAAGGGGGGAAAAGAGAGGGCCAAAGCGGAGGGGAATGGAGAGCAGGGAGCAGTAACTATCATGGGAGAGGGGGGAAAAACTGAGGGAAAGCCGTCAGGCATGGGGAACATGACTAGAGTTCCATCATTTTTCCCCAGTGTAGCCCCCAACTGTGAACAATGGCAATATGATCTCCAACTATGAATGTCCCATCTGATCCTAGGCACATCTGTCTCATACAGATAAAGAAAGCATCTTGCATCCTTCAAAGGGTGGTGGGGGTAGGAATGTTTCACTGGATTGCACCAAATCCTGGAGGTGACAAAACTAGAGAGCTAAGTGGCAGCCTGAGTGTAGAACAGCAGAGGCCCAGAAACAGACCCCGAGTGATCAGTGGTGACTGGCTCAAGCTGTTGATTTGATCTGACTCGTGCACGGGTTCTGTTGATGAGCTGGTGAACCAACATGACCCTCCTGCTGCTACTCTCCTGGGGATAACTGTGTTGGGGAGCATTTAAATTAAAAGAACAGCCTTCCAGCAAAACAGATGCACGAGAAGTAGCACAAGAGGGGGACAAAGATCTGAAAAACAAAAGAATAAGATGGCGGGAGAGTTAAGGCGGAAGGGTGCAGACCTGCTCCCATTTAAATCCTAAAAATCCAAGTAGTGCTGACATAATTTTAGATAATGTCTCACCTGCCTCCATGTCATGGTCTGAAGGACAATCTGGGTCTCTTGGTGCTTTTTTGTCCTTCAGACTAGATTATAAGCACACTAGAGCATGGGCTGTCTTGCTCTTTGAGTTTTGTACAGTGGGGGTACATTGTACAGCTGACAATATTACTAGGCTCCAGTAAATCTGACCAGATACTGTGTCAGCCCATGTTATGTTAAAAAAAAAATCCCTCCTTCTGGTTGAGAGGGATGAACTGATGCTGCGCCACACCCAGCAAATCCAGCCTCATCTCAGTGCATTGCAGTAGGCCTAGTAGTCTTTCCCCCAAAGGATAGAACTCAGCTGGTGTTAAGATCAAACATGCCCACACTGACTGGAGCAGGTGCCAGCTAATCCTGATTCATGCTGTTATTACTTCTTGCCAAAGCTACCAACGTAAAGTCAGCAAGAATCCGACACTTTAGTCAAAGATGGGAACATGTCACAGCCCATGATGGATTTCAGAAATGTTCCGATTTCATAATCCAGCCACTGCCTCAACTGTTCCTAAATTACTCACACAAAAATAAAAACCCAAGAGTCCAAGTTTAGCCATAGACATTAATTTCACTAGGGGAAGAGCATTAAGTTTTACAGTTCACACCCTTTTGATTAGTTGGGCCTAATGCACTGAGCCAGCTGACATCATTCACACAGCAGCACTGTCCATACAGGTTGGTGCATGTAACTAAACATCATGCCTGAAGTCCTGCGGAGAACAATAGTGCACAGAAGATATCCTGTTTCTCATTCTCGTGACATCAATTGCATCAGCGGGTTACCTGGTTCTCTGTGAACTGTGTAACTACTGTATCTGCAAAAGGACAAGCTGCACCTTTTCCAGTAAGCAACCACAAGGAAGGAAGCCTCCAAATTCCAACCCTGATTTTATGTCTCAGTTGACAGATAGCTGCAGCTTCTTTAATTGTTCCTTCCTGTACCAGGGGCATGCACAAGGGGGAGGGGGCGGTCAAGCAGGGGCATGCCCCCCCACAATAATCATTGGGGGCACAGAACTTCTCCGGCCCGAGGCCGCAGAGGCAGGGAAGATCGAGCTCCTGCTGGAACAGGGTGGGGATGGGGGACAGCGAGTTTCTGTGACCAAAGGGGTCACATTTAAATTCCTGCACACACCCCTGTCGTGTACAGATTACAAATTAAAGAGAGATTTCTGTGTATTTATAAAACAAGAAGTATAGGATACAATTTTCAGAAGGGGGACTGAGTTTTTGGGTGTCCAATCTGAGGCACCTTAAAGGGACCGTATGTCAGAAAGTGCTGTATATTCACTCTGAGTCAGGCCCCTTAACAGCAGCTCAGGTTTGGACGCCAAAAACTGAAGCATTCCAAATTTCTAATAATTTTTCTAAAATCTTGGCTATATAGCATCTTACTTGTCATTGCATTGCAAAACTTGAAAGCCATTGATTTTATTTTGGCTGATGTATTTTTAATCACAACTTATGCAATATTCTACTTCAGCAGGTGGCGCTCTTCCCTCCAAGTCAAAGACATTTATTTTTCTCACCATTTAAAAAAAAAAAAATTAATAGAAATGCAGGAAGACTCTGTTGTGACTGGAGAACTAGTGAAATTAAGACCTCACAAGAGAATGAAGCTGAATGAATTCTAATAGAAGTTGGATGCTTAACATCCTTATACTCCTAGAGCTGCCCTAAGTAATGCCACTGCTAAACGTATGGGGCTTTGCAGGGCCCAGAATAATCAGGGTGGAAGTCCAACTGGGCCATACACCCTTTTTGCACCCTCCTGCATCCAATCCACACACACCCTGCTTCTGCTCCATCTCCAGGCCACAGAGAACACTCCCTCCACCTGGGGCTACTGCACAGACAGCCCTTCTACTCTGGATGTATTCCCTGAGGGTTCTTGTGGCTGCTCTGCAGACCCTTTACACCAGCCTAACTAGTATGAAGGGTCCAAAGGACAAATAATGAACAGGACCTCCTAGAATTATTAGTATAAGGTTCCTGGCCCTGATTGTTAGGGTTAAGATTAGAAATATATCTTAAAGTGCTGTTGTGATCTGACAAAGGACTCTAAAAATATGATCATTGTGGAGAGTTCCATGTTTATTATCTCTCAATTATATCCATAAAAAATATATATATATATCTCATTGCCTGCCCTGCAAACTCAAACTGGGATGAGAACCATGTTGGTTTCTTTCCTTCTCATGCATAGTTGCCTGTAATAAAGGTTCTGCAGGTTAAATTATGCCCTCAGTGACACCCGTGCATACGGTGACCTTCACAGGGTTTGCACAACTGCAACTAATTGAACTTTTGTAAATTGTTCTGTTGGTGAGACACAAGAAAGCCTAGGGACAGAGTTCCACTGAAGTCATTTACACCAGCTGAGAATCTAGCTGTATTGCTCTCCCTGGGGGAAAAAGCAATGGATTTAGCCCACTCTCACACCTGTGAGAAATATGACTAGGCTGCATGAGGAAAGACTTATCTGGACTACATCTGGAAGGTGGGAAGCAGATGGTCAGCTGAGGAGAGGGGGCACAAACCTACAGCAAGCAACGGTCACACACAGTCCATTCCAGAGAGAGGTGAAAATGACTGTGGGGAAAGAAAAAGAGAAACTGTCGTTGTTGACCTGCGTTCAGCAGGAATGGTTCGTTTTTCTGGTCAGACCTCTGTGGGGTTGAAACCCCAGGAGAAATGCAAATGATAGCAGCTCCACCCTCCCCAGAGTTCTGGCATCATCAGAGACAGCACCACCTCTCTCCCAACACACACACAGTCTGTCTCAATCTCACCTCAGCTTGGGAGTTGTCCTGAGCTGCCCCTGTGACAGGGTGTAAGAAGAACTGCAGCAGTCTGGTGGTTGCTGCATCATGTAAGAGTCATGAGTACAGTTGCCTGGGGCAACCCGCAGAGCTCAGCGAGAGATAGTTTTCATGCATCAGATCCAGTACGTGGCTATCACATAGCACGGTTTGCCATCCTAGGGTTCTTTCCTCCAATATTGGAGTGTCTCCCTCTCCCACCCCGCACGACCCCCACTCCCACCCATGAGATTTAGCAACCGCCTGAGGTTTAGCAAACTCTGAGTCTGGAATAGGGTATAACGACCTGACTTTAGACCCACTGCACCTTTAGCTGGCAGGGTCTGGAAGCCATGATTGCTGCAGAGGAAGCACATTCATCCCACCCCTGAAGGAAAGAAATGGTTTGTATCACTCCTGAGTAATTCCTTAGATAAAGGAATTCCTTACGTTGCTTTGGAAGCAATACAAACGAAACTGGAAAAAGGCACTCTGACTGCAGAATAAGAGCATCTACTCGGGCAGTGATAGCAGTATAGTTATTACTAATAATAGCTGCCAGAGAAACTTTGATAGATCTATACTCGATCAGAATATGTGGGTCTGTCAAAATCAAAGTACTCTGTGAAATTGGGTCATTTCACTGAAAATCTGTTTTGGAAGAAAAATAGGGGGAGGGGGGAGTTCTGACAATGTCAAAAATGGCCCCTTTGAAAATTTTCAGAATGAAAAGTTTAGGTTTTTGGTTTTGAATTTTTTAAACTTTGTATTATATATACAAAATAAACACACACAAAAAGAATTGAAATTGGAACATTGTGATTTTGTTTAAATGAAACATTTTAATGGGCTTTGTTACTTTCCGTTGCAGCATTTCTATATTTGGGGGTTTCGTTCTAATTGGGAACAAGACAAACTTCAAAATCTTGAATTTTTTCATGAAATGGAACATCCACACTCGGCATGGCCCTAATAATTATACCCAGCATAGTTCTTCCGGTAAATTTCTCTGTGTAGGCAAGCCCTTACTCCTGCATGGGAGGTGCTATAAGGCACTTTTATATGCTTAACTACATCTATACTAGGGGTTATATCAGTATAATTATTGGTTTAAAAGAAAGAAGAAAATGATCACTACCCCAACCAAAATAGATATACAAGTACAAAAACTGAGTGTACATCAGGCCTTCAGAAGTCAGGAATTTTTGAATCCTCTCCACACCTACCCTAAAAATCAATCCACCAGATCATGCTGCTTTTCCAGACAAAGTGATAGCTTGCACATCCTATAAATTCTGTCCTCTTTTACACTTGTGCAACTCCATTGACTTCATAGGAGGTAAATGAGGCCAGGATTTTCCCAATGATGCCTATTCAGCTGTAAACATTTAGAGGAGAAAAATGGCAAGCAAGTTTCAAACCATTAAGATGAGATTAAAATCAAAAGAAAAATCTTACAGTACAGTTAAAATAAATGTCATGTATAAACTGTAGCACCTTATATCCAAGGAAAACACTAAAACTTCAGGTGTTGAACTGATTCTCTATAGGAATCACTCCATCCAACACTGAAATTAAGCCACTTTGGAGGGAGCAGAAGCTTTACATCTACACACAGCAACATTACACACCAGTTTAGGACAGAAAGTAAAGAATACTATATTCAGCAGCAGCTCAGGAGGAATTTAGGTAGGCAAAATTATATTATACAAACTGAATTTTGGCCAGGACACTGAAGTTATGACTATTATTATTTATATGAGGCCTGGGGCTCATTGTGCTAGGCGGGGTAAAAACAAGGATTGTCCCTTGCTTTAAAGAGTTTAGCTCACCCTGACTCCTGTGATGAGTCTCATGATATCTTCAATAAATGCAGCAAAATTAGCACAGCAGGAAATAAACTACTGGATTTTTTGATCCAATACAAAAATCATAGGGATCAGATGTTACCCAAGTAATATGAAAGGACGGAATAGTGTCAAAGAGAAGGAAGACAGATACGTTAAAAGGAAAGACAGTCTTTTGGTTAAAACACAAGGCCATAAATCAGAAGATCTACAGCAGGTTATATTCCTGGCTCTGCCACAGACTTCCTATGAGACACACTAGGGAAATCAGCTTCCCCATCCATACAATGATATAATAATACAGATGCCGAGAGGTTTAATTCATTAAAGTGCTTGGTGACCCTAGGATACAAAGTGCTGTAGAATACAAACTATTTTAACCATTGCAATCAGCAGAGATACCTTCCCACCTTCCATCTGCAGACTACAATACCAGGAGTGATAACAGAATACTGGAGATAGCGACACTAACATTGATGCAGAACATGCTTTAGCTCTTGCTGCTTGACATCCTTGAGAGGAATGTCCCAAAATATTACCTTCTCCCTTGCCTCCCACCCCACAAGCATTATGATAACTAGCTATATTCTTCCATAGTCTTCATCAAACAATAATTATTCACGATTATTCTACTAAATAGAAAGACATTAAAATAGTTAAGTGGTATTTGGGGGGGAAGGATGGAGACGGTGATTAACAGCTTTGGCAACTTTGTAACTGGTAGCAGGCATGGCCATTTAGTCAATCACCTCCCAGTCAAGGAAGTCAGAACCACTGGGATTCGTATTTACAGGAATCTTTCCAGTATGCTGTAGGCTCTTATCTTGAGCTAACATTGCACGCTATTCATCACAGGCCATGACAGAAACTATATCAGCAGCAGCAACCAGAGTAGCCGAAGCAGAATATTCTAGGTGCAAAGAGTGTTTATCCTGCAGAATGTCAGTTGTTCTACAGTTTCCGCATTCTTATTTCGGCTGTCAGATATCCCCTGCCCCAATGAAAGTGCATTCTGAATATCTATACAGCATGCAAACCAGATTTGATAAGAGTAATAATCCATGCAAGTTCTACATTTCTTTTCTAAAAGTCACTAACCCAGAGGAAAAAGCAACCGAGGGTCCTGTGGCACCTTTAAGACTAACAGAAGTATTGGGAGCATAAGCTTTCGTGGGTAAGAACCTCACTTCTTCAGATGCAAGTGCATCTGAAGTGAGGTTCTTACCCACGAAAGCTTATGCTCCCAATACTTCTGTTAGTCTTAAAGGTGCCACAGGACCCTCGGTTGCTTTTTACAGATTCAGACTAACACGGCTACCCCTCTGATACTTAACCCAGAGTAGCTTCTCATCTTGCTACTTTTATTTAGAGAGGAACCTGTGCATTGTGCTTGGATCTGAATTCAAACTCCTCCAGAGTTTGGTGCTGTTATGGTAAAATGCTCCCATCTCAGACTGTTAAAACTGACTGCAGCCTTAGGATTTGCCTGAACTAATTCCTTACTGCTTTAGGAAAACTAAATAGACACAGATACAAAAACCACCCTTTTCTAACTTGCTGGCCAGGTGGCAGCACACACATTTATCAGATTCGGACCTGGGCTGGTGATCAATGCATACAGGACTTCCGTATTGCTGCAGCCCTCAGTGCCTTGAAATGAAACCACCATGCTTAAGAAAGGATTGACTGGTTCAGAAAACTGCAGTCCATTTACTCAGCAATGAGGCTGCCAGGAGCACATCACCCCAGCGCTCCACTCTCTTTACAGGCTCTCAATTGAATACTAGATCAATTTCAATGTTTTACTGTCCTTATTTTCAAAGCCCTCCATATTTAGGATTAGCCCAAATTACCTGAGGACCACCTCACTCTGTCAGATGACAGATCCATTCCATTGGAATAATGGAAAAGTCAACCTAAGGGGTGAAGGTTGTGTGTGCAGGAGAGTTTTCTCAGTGACTAGTCTGTAATTGCAGAAATCACTTCCAGGACAGATCCTGAGCACCTTCAGAATGAAATCATTTAAACCACTGACCTCAGAGCCTCCAGAATGAGATGTAAACTCCCCCTTTTCCACCTATCCTTCCTTTCTTTGACCTAAACCTACCAAAACCACATTACGTAAAAAAAACAAAACAAAACCAAAAAATCTCCCTATAGAAGAATGGAGAGAGAGACGGAGATCCCAGAGATCTGTGTGTTCACTTTCATGTGCTTGTCAGGCACTCAGATACTATGGTGATGGGCATGGAATCAGGCCCTGAAGAAACAGAATCATATTTTAAATAATAATAATCCATTATGATGCCTTCACACAAAAGATTTTTCATTCCTCTTAAAAAAAAAAAAAAAAAAAAAAAGTTAAAAAAATACCCTGCTTTTAAATTGCATCCGTGTGACACAAGCCACGAAATTCAAAGTTATAGCTGACTGGTTTTGTTTCTTGTTTTTTTTTTAAATCTCATCAGGTATGAATTAAAAATAGGTGCCCCAACCTTACTTTTGAATTTCCTTGCTCTTGCAAGGAAAATACCTAACTTTGTTTAAATTACTGGCAGAATTAAGTGAAACACAGGAACGGCCATATTGAAACAGATCAATAGTGCATCTAATCCAGCACCTGTCTCTGAGAATGGCCAAAGTCAAATGCTTCAGAGGTGTAAAATCCTCATAATTGGGGCCCTACTAAGTTAATGCTCCATTCTGGTCAATGTCATGGTCATAGGATTTTAAAAATTGTAAATTTAATTATTTCAGCTATTTAAATCTGAAATTTCACAGTGTTGTAACTGTAGAGGTCCTTACTCAAAAAGGAGTTGGGCGGGGTCACAAGGTTATTGTAGGGGTGGGATTGTGGTACTGCTGCCCTTATTTCTGTGCTGCTGCTGGCAGCGGCGCTGCCTTCAGAGTTGGGCAGCTGAAGAGTGATGGCTGCTGGCCAGGAGCCCAGCGCTGAAGGCAGAACCACTGCGAGCAGCAGCGCAGAAGTAAGGATGGCATAATATTGCCACCCTTTCTTCTGCACTGCTGCCTGCAGAGCTGGGCCCTCAGTCAGCGGGCGCCACTCTCCGGCCATCCAGCTCTGAAGGCAGCAGCACAGAAGTAAGGATGGCATGGTATGGTATTGCCACTCTTACTTCTGTGCTGCTGCTGGTGGGGTGCTGCCTTCAGAGCTGGACGCCCAGCCAACAACCACTGCTCTCTGACTGCCCAGCTCTGAAGGCAGTGCAAAGGTAAGGGTGGCAATACTTCAACCTCTCTAAAATAACCTTGCAACCTTCCCCCCCTTTTGGGTCAGGACCCCCCCAATTTGAGAAATGCTGGTCTCCCCTGTGAAATCTGTATAGTATAGGGTAAAAGCACACAAAAGACCAGATTTCACAGGGGGAGAACAGATTTCATGGTCTGTGACGCGTTTTTCATGGCTGTGAATTTGGTACGGCCCTACTCATAATGCACCTAGTTTTGCAATAATACCACTATGTAAGAGATGTATTTCTAACACCAACTGGTGATCAGTTAGTGTATTTCAAGCATGAGGCTTGAGAACCTTTCATCTAAGTTCTGAAGAAACAGGAAAGTTAATAACATTTGCTAGGGCTGGTAGAATTATTTTAAATTTTTGAAATTTCAGTGAAATTTTTTCCATGAAAATTTCAAACATTATTCATGAAAAACTAACACTCATTCTGATCTTTTCAGACTTTTTTGGGTAAATGAAGCAGGAAGAAGCAGGTAAGCCACCAGAATGAATTTTTCAGCCAATGAAAAACCATTTCTGGCGGTGTACCCTATACAGTCTATCGCAGCGGTTCTCAAACTTTAACAACCCGAGGACCCCCATTTTGATTTAAAATTTTTCACAGACCCCTATAGGGTGACCAGACAGCAAGCATGAAAAATCGGGACCGTGTGGTGGGGAGTAACAGGCACCTATATAAGACAAAGCCCCAAATATCGGGACTGTCCTATAAAATTGGGACATCTGGTCACCCTAGACCCCTAAGCCCCATGCTCAGCCCCAGACCCTGCCCCCCCCTCCACCCTTTCCCCCAAGGTCCCATCCCGCCCTTCCTCTTCCCACTCCACACCAGCCCCTTCTTTCCCCCCCTCTTTCTGGCCCCTCCCCCGAGCATACCCCATCCCCGCTCCTCCCCCCCAGGCCAACTCTGTAGGGTTGCCAACTTTCTAATTGCAGAAAACTGAACACCCTTGCCCCACCCCTTCTCCGAGGCCTTGCCCCCTCACTCCATCCCCCATCCCTCCATCACTTGCTCTCCCACACCCTCAGTCACTTGCTCATTTTTCCTAGGCTGGGGAGGGTCTGTTTTCAACCAGGTGTTCCAGTTGAAAAACGGACACCTGGCACCCCTATGCGCCTCCTGCACGCTACTGAACAGCTGTTCCCCAGCATGCAGAAGGGACAGGGAGGAGTTCATCAGCGGGGCCAGCAGACCCTTCACAGACCCCAGTTTGAGAAACGCTGGTCTATCACATTGATTAATTCCAGCAACAACCATGGATTGGAAGATGGCACTGATGACACAGCATCTTTTTAAAAAGATAGAATTTGGAAAACAAAAAGCATTTTAGAACACTATTGTCAATATTCACAAAGGAAGCTGATGTCATATTTTAGTGGACCAACGTGCATACAAATTTTAGTGCAAAACAAAAAACACAGCTTCATAAACTGCCAAAACGTAAAAAGGGTTATTCTTTGGCCTAAAATCTTCTGTTCTGCTTGCATATATGTTGGTCCAATAAAAAGTAGCAACCCTGAAATGGGATACAGCTATGTTGGCATAGCTATACCAGCATAACCCCATAGCACTGACACAGGGCTTGTGTACACTTGAAATGCTAGAACAGCACACCTGCAGCTGTACTGCTGTAGTGTGTCTGCTTAGACCTTCACTACAGTGACAGGAGGGGTTCTCCCATCGGTGTAGGTAATCTACCTCCCCGAGAGTTGGTATCTAGATCGACGGAAGAATTCTTCTGGCAACCTAGTGATATTCACACTGGGGATTAGATCAGGTTAACGCTGTTGCTCAGGGATGTGGATTTTTCTCACCCGAGCCCTGTATCTGAGTCAACTTAACTTTTTCGTGTAGGCCAGGCCACAGCGTACACTGATGGAAGGGGTTTTTCCATTGTGTAGGAACACCACCTCCCCGAATAATGATAGCTACTTCGACGGAAACATTCTTCTCTCGACACAGCTGCATCTACACTGCTAGTTAGGTCGGTACAGATATGTCAGTCGGGGTGTGAAAAATCCACACTCCTGACCAACACAGCTCTGTCAACCTAACTTTTAAGTGTAGGCCAGGTCTAAATTCCATGGAATTAGAACATGATCACAGACAAGGGTGTGGCTGTTCAGCAGCTGGCTTGGTGAACAAACGGCTCTTCTGTTTTACCATCCGCTTTTCTGAAGCAGGTTGAACAGCCAGCTACCCTCATCCTTTTCTCTCCCTCACCATGTTGTTAACTTTCCTTACCCATTGCTCTTACCCTGAGTATTTGTTCCAAGAAGGCTTCATTTCACCCTAGAATCCTGCTGCAAGGGAATGCTTGTGTGAGTGAAGAAGGCTTTATAAGGAAAGTTCTGCAGGACAGCACTACACATATGGAACATCAGGTCCATCAGGTATAAATGTATGTTTATTTCTCTCAGTGTAAAGGAAGCAATAGCTGATGATGGAAGAAGGGGGAAATGGTAAAATGCCACCAAACCCTGAGTCAGCACAGAGGCTAAGTAAGGGGAGGTTTTGTCTTAAATCTCTTCTGCAAAATGATGCCTACTTACATTGGTGGGGAATTGGGTCTAATAGCCTGACACTTTTAAACAAGACTGCAAATGTTGTTTTTCAACCAGACATCCTCGAGTTTTAACAAGCATGTTATCAACTGGGCCCATTTGCTCCCTGCAGATCAATATGGCCACAAACACTTTCTCTCTGGAGAGCTGACATTTGTCAGGCAAAGATCCATAGCATTAAGAACAAACAAACCAAATAATCCAGAGGATTACACTATTGACAGTGAGTGACTTGCTGCTGCCAGGCCTCTAGGATTTGGAGTTAGACCTAACATGCAGGAAAACATGTTGTTGTGTTTTATTACTTTAACCGCTCTCTTGTGCTCTTCCCTTCTTTTCTGGGTTCACAATACTGAACAGTACCCTCTGGTGGCACAAAGTAATCATGCCACATCTCTGAACTGGGTTCCTTTGAAAGTCTTTTTATTTTTAAACATCTTAGGCCTGATTTTCATTTAAACAAACACCACTTTACATGGCACTGCCAGTGTAAACAGGCCTTAAAATGGAAATAAATTATTTTATCCCCACTTTAAGGGCCCCTGGCGCTTCTAGAAAGGGGTGAGGTGGCCCTAGTGTAAATGAGAATCAGGCACAGCAAGTTAACATATTATTCAAACATTTTCTTTTGGGGCTAGGCTAAGTGAAAATACAAACACACTTCACTTTGACTTCACTGCAAACAGGATTGGGATTTCAGATTATTTTCAGGGGCAGGCGGGCTTAACTTGTACTTTTGATACAACTGTAATAAAAAGCAAAAGTTATGCTCAGAAAAGGTGACAGTGCTTCAAGCAATCTTTAAAAACAAAAATAATGACCTATGATCAAGGAAAAGACAGGTACAGGTATACGGATGTATGAGCAACAGTTTTTAGCTGCATGGGAAAAAAAGTTTTAAAACAAGGATTAATAAGGGTCCTGATCCTACAGTCACATGCAAACAGGCTCAATGTGACTCATGTAGTTCAGTTGATGGTATGCCTCTTCTTTCCCCCAACCTTAAAAGCTGCACCCTGCCCAAAGATTCCCCCATCCCCACCTCTGCAGGATTTAAAGAGGACACCTTTTCAGCCAGGAAATAGAATTAATAGATTCATAAATTTTATGTCCAGAAGGGATCACTACAACCATCCAATCTGACCTCCTGCAAAGCACAGACCATACAATTCACCCAGCGATTCCTGCAAGTTGAGGGAAATGTGTGATTAAGCATAAACAAAATAAAATTCACTCTGCCTGTTATCCTGCTTTTTTTCCCCTCTCCTTCCATTCTTTATTCCCCTAATTTCTATTTTTTCTCTAAATCTTTTGCTCTCTTATCTCTCCATTTTGTTCATTGTCTCTTTTTTCTTGCTGTCACTATTGTCTCACTTTTGTGTGTCTCCCGCCTTCTTCATTCTCCAGATCCCTTGTCTGTCCCTTCCTCTCTTTCTGGGGTACCTACATCTTTATTGCTATCCTCACCCTCTCTCCCCATTCTCAGGTATCCCACATACATTTTCAATTCCCCAATATCTTTCTGACCTCTGCCCCACTAGAATCACTCTCTGCCTTCTCCCTACTTCCTGTGACTTTCTTTAAAGAGAGAGCCCATAATCATACTGTGCTTTCCCCCTTGCCAGTATTAGTGAAAGGTCTTCCTGTCAGCCATCTGACCAGCAGCCCCAATCCTTTTCTAGGCTTAGCCCCTTCTGAGAATGTGGCTCACTCTTCTGCTGCAGGATTGCTTTCAGGACTAATAACCTCCCTCCACAAAGCCAGTGGCTGTGGGTGGGCAACATAGCAAAGTCAGCAATCCACTAAGATTGCTTAATGCAGCCCAGGACACATCACAAGTTATGTTTTCAGTCTGCTAGAGAATGAGTGAGCCAGGGAGCTACAGCAGCTGTGCTTGAAATAATTTATCCCCTCCCTTTTTATTACATTTGAATCCTTTCTATTCTCCACCACTAGTGATGAGAAGGACTTTTCACATACTCTGGGCCCTGCTGGTTCCATCCCTCTGCTCCTGTTTGCATCTCAACCTGGTGGCCAATGACAGCCTGCTTAGTGGACTGACTACTGGCAAGAGGGAGAAGTTTGGAGAACACACATGTACTGTATGGTGGCCTTCTCTGAAAAACAGGGCCCTGTTGGTGCCCAGATTGTCCAGCTGTGGTCTGTATCTACTAGGTTCCATTATATCTCTTCCCAGCGTAGGTGAGTGAGTCTTACCCTTAGGAGAGATCTGTGCAGTGGAGAAAGCAAAGGACAAGCAACACCAAAGCCGCAATTGGGATGCTGAAGGGGAAGGAGTAGAGGGAGGGCGGGGGCAGACAGAAATGTCAGTGACCTGGTTAGGATTTAGTTCTTTTTAAAAAAAAAAAAAAAAAAAAAAAAAAAAAACACACACACAAGAAGCCAGATCCTCACCTAGTGTCAGTCAGAATAGCTCCATTGGCTTCACTGTAAAAAGGGAGGGACCAACATTACAGCTAGGCTTGGAAGAATTAAAATTGTATTGGTAAATGTTGATTTCACTGAAGACACACAAACTGATAAATTGATAGAAATATTTTTAAAGTTTACAGATAGGCAAAGTAAGAAAATGCTGCTTGAGAACTTATTAGAGTTTGAGTTAAGGATATTTACTTTGTATGTTTTGAGATGTGATGTCACACTTTCTGTTTTAACACTTCAAAAACTCTAACTCTTTGAATCTGAACATCTGCTGTCATTACATCATTATCTGATCCACCCCTAGTTTCCTACAATTGTGAAAATGTAGATCAATAAAAATGTATATTATCTGTCAACATCATAAAAAAATAAAGTTCTGCAAAGCCTACGTACAGCACAGAGGCACAGAATGAGTGTTCGGACCAACAACAACAAAATTCTCAGTTACAGCTGAGTACCAAAACTTGTTGCTACATACTGTACTAACCACAGAGGTGATGGTGATGAGAAAGAATTGGGAAACTTCACATGCATAGAAGAGGACAAGGCTTCCCTCTAATTTCAGCAAAACCCAAAGCACAGAACAAGAACAGATTGGGAGTGATTCAGCCACTCCCAGTCAAATTTCTTAACTGGACCCCCAAGAGAAAAAAGGATAAAATATCAAGCACAAAGGGCAAGCTAAGTTATCCTGTGTTTGGACAAGCATAATCCTGTCCAGTTACACAACATTACGGAGTAATTCTGCTCTCCCTTAACTTCTGTTAAGGAGAGCAGCACTGTTTTGACCAGCAGTGATATGTGTGGGAAATAATGTTTGCAAACAAGTGAAAGGAATCAAAATCTCCTTTATCCCATAACCCTCCCCATTAAAACCCAATCTTCTTAGGCACATTACATTCATTGAACCTGCTAAGAAAAAAAGTAAAAGTTTCTCCATACATATTTGAGACCTACAGAAATGACAGATTAGATAGCACAGTCACAGAGCTCATCTCTTATTCCTATATAAAGGGCTTTGTAAACAGGAGGTTACAATCAATAATCATTTCACAAGCATTAATTACCACAGCCTTGGAAGTATGTGTTATCATGCCCATTATGCAGATCCAGAAATTGCAACAGAATTAGCCACCCACATTTTTAACATGGCATCTAAATTTTTCTGCATAACTTCGGACACCTAAGGACTTGTTTTCAGAGGTACCAATTGTAGTTAGCTTCTGTTGACTTCAGCTGGAGTTGAAGGGATGCTCAGCACAGATATCTAGAGTAGAGCATCTAAAACCTGAGCCCAGTTTTGAAAATTTGGGTCTAAGTGACTTGCCTAAGGTCATGCAGGAAGTCAACTGCAGAGTCAGGAAAAGAAACTGGGTCTCCAGCTTCCTTAAATTCCAGCTTAGGACTGGTCCACACTTAAAAGTAGTACTGGCATAGCTCTGTAAATTGGGGGGAGGGAAGGAAAAAAAAAAAATCAGACCCCTAACTGGCACAGTTATTCCCAAAAAAAAGCCCTTGTGTAGACACAGTTGTAGTATAGCTCTTTCTGCCAGCATTGCTTTTATTTTATTTTATTTTATTTTATTGAGGCACTGTCACTAGGCACACCTCTTCTGTAACACCCCCTTCTGGCCAAGTATGGCTCAGCTAAGGCCTATCAGTTTTTTTTTTTTTTTAAACTTAGGCTCCCTTAAAAAGCCCACACAGGCCAGATATTCAAAACATTCCCCCTTAGTGCGATCCAATTTATTAGAGCCAGCACAAAGTCTTTTCAAAGAAAACTCAAAGCTTAAAAGTCTTCATCTCAGTCTCACCTGGGCTCAGCCCCTCCTCCTTAAGATCTGTCCTCTCTCTAGCAATTTATGACTTTCACCCACTGCCATGCTTGATATAACTCTTCCCTGAGGGTCTGTCTTCCCACTCCCCCAGCACCCCTTGCCTAGAGCTTAGTCTTTCCCCTTTCCAATACCTTCTGACTCCCTACAGCATCTGCAGGTATCTACCTAACTGCCTGCAGCTGTCTCCCCTTTCACAGGGCTCAGGCACCTTCCCTTAGGCCCAATTGGACAGTAGTTAATCATTCCATGTGCACTGGAACCTGCTCCCTTTCTCAACCTTTTCTAAGTCAAAAATTTTGGCCACCCCCTTATATTTACTATGAAAGTAAGAGTAAAAATTGTATCAAATTATAATGTCCCTGCCCCACACATCTTTCTGAACCTCCTGAGGGTCTCCCTCCTGCCCCCATATTTCCCTGCACCAAGGTTTTGGCTGCCCCAAAGTTATTCTGGATGATTAATTTTCTTTCAATGTGTAATACAATTTTAAACTTTGCATGACACCCCGATTGCTTTTTGTGACACCACTCCCCTGCAGGTCATGACCCACCAGTTTAGAAACGTTGGATAGATGGCCCATACATAGGGTGACCAGATAGTAAATATGAACAATCAGGTGGGGGGAGAGGGGGTAATAGGCACCTATATAAGACAAAGCCCCAAATATTGGGACTGTTCCTATAAAATCGGTACTTCTGGTCACCCTACCCATACATATTGAGTGACACATACATTGGTGTGCTGTGAATAGCACAATGTAGTGTGGATATGTGGCTCCGTGTCATAGATGTATACTATGCAGGTGCAAAACTGTGTCATGATTATAGTAGTAGGGTGAGTATGGATATGAGGGCAGACTTAACATTGTTTAGGGTACTTTAACTCTTTACCCATATTTTACGGTGTGTGTGTTTTGTTTAAGATTGAATTTTATGGTGCTCAGACTTTTGTGTGTATGTGCTTTTCTAAAAAAACAACAACATCAAAACAGCATTCTATCAAAGGTTCCCTCCTTTAAGTTATTAATATGTACCTGATATGCTAACTCCAGTCAACAAAGATTTTGTCTGGGAATTTCTCTCTTGCAAACTCAAATGTCATAACTAACTAGATATAGTGTATATAAAGGGTGAAATCCATCCCTTTACAGAAGGCCAGCATGAGGCATATGCACAACTTAAGTCCTCATGAACCATCATGGTACCTGAGGATTTCAGTGATGCACATGACTTTTGTTGATACACAAAGGTAAATTTCACCCAACATGACAGGGAAGGAATATCTTGTGGTCCAGAGTATGTTATTTGTTGACATATTTATCATAATAATAGGTTGATGGAAGAGAGTTGCTTATCCCCCCACAAAAGGTTGCTGGCTTTGGTATCCCAAAATAAAAGACTGACAATAAGAACAAGTTGAAAATTCGTTGAAAATATGAATTTTCTCCCTCAGCCTTTTAGAGTTTCAAGGTTTGCTCATCCCTAAATTCAGCCGATTGTAAAATCCTGTCCACGCTATAATTCCTTGGCTCTCTGCCATGCAGCATGTAAAGAAATCTGCATTATGTGCAACAGAGACTTTACTGAATATAACATGAGTGCAAATAATGGACTCTTATCCTTTAGCTCAATAACAAAATATTGACTCATATCTAGAGATTGGTTATAGCCCCCATTGTGTTTATTCCTTATAATTAACTGTATCCGTGTGTTGTCTTTCAGGTAGTCTGACAGTTTCCAGATGCAGAAATAATTCCTATGAATTTATAGGGGGGAAAAGAATGATAAAATTCACAGTGCTGTAGAAAGCACATATGTTTAAAATACATTACTTCTACAATTAAGATATTATAAACAGACTTTATAAATCTTGAGGGAGGGGAAAGAATCCCCCCCTCTTCTTAGCCATGAAAGAGGCCCTAGATGATAACACTTTAAGGTTCCTGTGGTGGGGTGGATTCCTGCCTAATAATCTGTTAGTAGAATGTGTTTGCAGCTCTAGGAGACTGGCTCCTAGACCAGAATACAATCCCTTCGCTTACCCAGGCAGGAAAAGATTCTGTTGCTCCACTGGGGCCTGGAGGAAGCTAGGCCTATGTTTGAGGTGTGGCATGCCTGGAAATGCAACGCAGCATTAATCTTTGGGGCAGGTACTTGTTGAAATTCCAGTTACCGAGGGAGATGTCTGAGGCAGAGTTAGGCCTTATCTTCACTGCTAAAAAAGGTGTAATTTTTACCCGAGGGAGGTAAATAACACAGAGTTATCCCAAGGTAAAAACATAGTAAAGACAAAGCAGTTTAGTGTTACAGTGAGGTAAATTATCTAAGGTGAGCCCCAGGCAGGGGTATATTGCTGACCTCATCTAGTTTACACAGTCAGTGTCTTGTCTTTACTGTGTTTTTATTCAGGAGTGTGGGTTACCCCAAGGTAGAAAATGCACCCTTTTAACAGTGAAGAGAAGGCCCTAGACAGCACACCTGAATTTGCCTGTTTTGCAATAAAAGGAATAAAAAGTCAGCTGCAGGAGTTTCTCCCCCACTCCCTTTTCTTGTTTGTTCTTGTTGTTGCTATAGGTCTTCATAAAGTAGATCTTAGATAACTGTCTCGTGCTTCTCTCCTAATCCTACCCTTTGTGCACTCCAGACTTGATGCCTTCTTTCACACTGCCTCATACACCTAGAAGAGCCTCCCCATTAACCACCATCAAACTCCCTCCCTTTGCTCCTTCAAAAATCTACTCAAGATCTAGCTATTTTATGACTTATTTTGACTGATAGTTCAGCATTCTGCATTTGTACCTGAAGTATAACATAATGTAACCATTTTGCCTTTAGAATGTATACTCCCTAGGGTACAATTTCAGTTATTTGTTTGGTACATTTTACTTAACATACAGCATTGTCTACATTGATAAATTATTCTAAATAAAATGTCAGAATACGAAAAAGGTCTGGTATGGAGAGAAGACAGGTATTTCTGTAAAACCCCTTTCCCCTGCCCCCACATATTGGGATAGAAAGCTAGTTTCCTGATACTTGAAAGTCAAATTTGGTTGCCTGGAGTTAAGTATTTAAATCCATACCTACATCCAGATTAAGCACCAAATCCAGGCACTTAAGTAGTAGCCTGATTTTCAGAGGTGCGGAATGCCCACAGTTCCTATGGACATCAATGGGAGCCAGGGTTGTTCAGCACGTCTGAAAATCAAGCCATTTTTAGCCTCCTTCAGTCTAGTCTACATTTAAATGTTTTATTGATGTAACTATTCTGGTTAGGGGCATAGGACTGGAAGGGGCCTCCTAGATCATCAAGTCCAGCCCCCTGCAAGCAACCGCATCATATAATCCCATTCATAAATTTATCATGAAGATATTATTCCCCTTCTCATATAGAAATAGCTAGGCTGGTCTAAAGCACCTTTATGACTACATATAACTATGTCCATACTCAGGACATAGTTGTTTTAACTATATCTGTCTATTTAAAATGGTACAACTTTCTAATGTAGACAAGCCCTTAGTGTTTTCTTTCCCCCAGTAACCAGTGTATGAACTTCTAAAATAAATAGTTTAGTTTATAAACCTTAACTCTGGAATACTGCAACGTAATTCTTTATCTAATGAATACATGCAACAGACAGCCCCTATAGCTCCCCTTGGAAATACTTTGCATTATTATGGCATTTTATTGCAGGCTTACTAACAATTTAAGATCCTGTATTAAACAGACACACCTTGTTTATCAATAACAATACATTAAAACAGGCTTTCTCACAGCTTGTCACAATCATGTTCTTATACATTTACAAATCTAAATATTATTTTTAGCATTGTAATTTAGTGGCCTACTAAAAATCAAAGTTTATAAGCCACCTATAGATTATGGTTACCTCAGTAAAAAATATAATAGACACTGAAGTGAGTGAATTTTTGCAACCATCACTGTAGTCTTTCCACACTTATTTCCTTGACTGTGTGTATCTCCCCTTCTTTTCTAATTTTTTGTACCTGTTTCCACTTCATTCTATGGCTGACAATTGCACTTGATGCCATTTAGAACAAAAGATGAGCTTGTGCCATGGTCACAATGCATCTAGGAAGGACTGACATATTCATCTATTTTTCAAAAAGCTACTAAAGATAAACCTTGTTATTAATGCAGTCTTTGTTTAGGCCCCGATCCTGCAAAGGCTCACAAGCATGCTCATCTTTGCATACTGTGAATAGTGCCACTGACTCCTGGAGTGTAAAGTTAAATAAGTACATAAGTCTTTGCAGGACTGAAGCTTTGTGGCTGAAAATGTAAATGCACAAAACTAAAGAAATTCAAAGTCATGGATCCCATTGCAACCATAACTTGATCATATTGTACATGTAATTTACATATTAAATTTAACACCATGTATGTTACAGCAAAATGGACAAGGAGTCTGAGCCCTGGCTGCTATGGGAAATATAAGTTTGAATTTCCAGTCAATGTGTGTGTAAATTATCAATTGTAATGCTGAATTATCTATTGGTATGTGTTTAATTATCTTTTTTAAATAAAAAGTGATTGCACAGACATTTTTTCTGACATGATCTCACACTGAAATAAATAAATTAAGGGTCTGTTTCTGATCTCACTTATACCAATTTTACTCTGGATTATACTTGTGTAAAACTGGTGTAAGTGAGATCAGAATCAGGTCAAAGAAAGACATTTGGGCCTAATTCTCATTTATACTAAGGCCACTTTACACCACACTGGGGGGACGGGGACTCAATGCACTCAACTGGGGAACTCAATGCACAATTTACAACAGCTGAGGATTTGCCCCCCTGGCTGTGTAAAGCTGGAATAAATTATATTTACATATGCTTCAAGGCCCTTTTACGCTACAGCAGTGTAAAATGTTCTTAGTGTCATTAAAAATCAGGCCCATTTATTTCAATATCTCATTTGTTAAAAATACAGCTGTGTTCATTTCAATATGTAGAAATCCTGATATACACACATATTCATATATATATGGACAACAGGATTTGATTTGCTCTTACACAGGTAATAAAAATTAAATGTTGTATATGTTTAATGTTATTTTCAGGCATTATTAATTTATCTATTACTCTAGGGTTTTTTAAGTTCAGCAAAGCTCGTTTCTCTCATTAAAGACTAAGGCCCCAATCCTGCAAAGACTTAAGTATGTGCATACCTTTACACATGTGCATAAGTGTTTACAGAAACAGAGCCTAAGAATATATCAAGTTCAAATTTGAAAACAAAGTTGGTTTTAAATTATTCAAGTGCAAAATTAATCTGAACAATTTTTATTAAAGCATGACTTTTCCTTACTCAGAAATGAATGAGCCAATTTTTATATCACTTTCCACAAAAATGTCACCTTTGGTCTGAGAATAAGCATGTCAAATTTCAGCCAATATTTTAGTATGGAAGTTTCTTCTCAGCATTAACTATAGGATGAGGAAAATGTATAAGGCCTGCATTTAAGCGCTTTCCCCATTTCCACTACTTCTGTATCGGGGTGAAGATAGCGATATTCCTTGAAGTACCAATATTCCATGGCTGATGGACCAGGTAGGTTCTTTTTATTATTATTGTTGTTGTTTGTTTTGTTTTCCTTTCTAAAGTGAATCTTGTGGGGTGAAATCTAACCCTGTCTTAGATGAAATGGTGCGGCTTCCCTCTAAACTTTAACTCCTAAAGGTGCTAACACACATGCATCAGAACAGACACTTTTGTGCAACCTCCTTAGTGAGGGAAATGTTTGTAAAATTTCCATAGTGCAGCCAATATCACATACTGAGAGGTAAACAGCAGTTCACTGGGAATTGGACCTGGAGCACCAAGTAAACTTTGGTGAGTAAAATTTTTATCAATGGAATTTCAATGTCAGGCGTTACTCAGCCTGTGTTACAGGATGAGAGCTTACACAACTAGTGAGGTAAGAAACACAGCACTACTTTCCCAGAGAATACGCTAATGCAGGGGTAGGCTACCTCTGTCATGCATGCCGAAGGCGGCACGCGAGCTGATTTTCAGTGGCACTCACACTGCCCGAGTCCTGGCCAACGGTCTGGGGGGGCTCTGCATTTTAATTTAATTTAAGTGAAGCTTCTTAAACGTTTTAAAAACCTTATTTACTTTACATAAAACAATAGTTTAGTTCTATATTATAGACTTAGAGAAAGAGACCTTCTAAAAACGTTCAAATGTATTACTGGCTCATGAAACCTTAAATCAGAGTGCCTAAATGAAGACTCGGCACACCACTTCTGAAAGGTTCCGACCCCTGCCCTAATGTGACAGTAAAGCTGAGGGAAAAGGCCTTGGTCCCTGGTGAAACTGAAAGTGCAACCATTTAACTTGGAGAAAAGTTAATGGGAAAGGCACTTGCTTAAACCAGATGTTGCTCTGTCTGATACCTGAGAGCAAGATGTCTGTCCCTTGAGGAGAATAAAGCAAAAATAAGAAGCAGAGCAGCTTGGAAAATGGGGTTAATGTGGAAAAAAAAGGTTTCTATCGAAATTTTCAGTAGGAAAAAAGTCAACTTTTTGTAAAAGCAAACAATGAAATGTAAACCTGAACGTGGAAAGGCAGGTGTGTTACTGAGTGCCGCGGCCAAGGCCGGCCGGTGAGTCTGTGGCAGAGCTGGGACCAGCGCTCCGGCTCTAGCCATTGCCCCGCACGCCTCTCCCAGGGTAACGCTCACTGAGCAGCAGCTACACCCAGGCTGCGTGCAGCCCCTCTCTCACCCCGAGCGCGCACTGCAGCGGATCGCTGGGAAACCCTCCTGCTGCTGCGCCCGCCCCCGGGGAGGGAAAGCACGAGCCGGGCTTCCGAGCAGGTCGAGCCACAGCAGCTGCCGGGCCACGCGGCTCAGGCACCAGGCAGGTCTGGCTGCTCCGCGCAAGCTCTGCGGGACGCTAGGGAGCAAGGCGGCCGGGAGGGGCGAGTAACCCAGCAGCAGCACTAGTGCAGGGGAACTAGTGAGGGACAAGGAAGGGGACGCTTGCTGCTGGGAGCAGGGCTCCATGCAGCCCGGTGCAGACAGGGCCAATGGGGACTCATCATAGGGGGGTTGATGCAACGATATGGCTCGTGAGAGGTGGGGCGATGCACACAGGACCCAGGAGGGTGGGAATGTAAACGTAGCCCATAGGGGATGAAGGATGCATATGTGGCCCACGGGGGGTGCACATGACCCACAGGGGGTGGGGGGAATTGCACATATGGCTCATGGAGGAGGGGAGTTTGTACACGTGGCCCATGGAAGTGAGGGAGAGGTTTGCACATATGGCCTATGGGGAAGAGGGGGCACTTGCCATACATTCTTCATAGAGAAAATGACTGCCTGCAAGCCACATGGGGGTAGAGGGGCTGTACCAGACTTTACAGGGCAGGATATTATTGCCCATTTATTTTGCAGCAGCTTCCCTTTTCTCCTCTCCCTACTAGCCTTCCCCGTTCCCCCGCCCACTGCAAGTGTGCAGGCAGGAGCCAGGATCGGGGCTGATTACCACTTCTAGGCTCCTGCAACAGCAGTGCCTCTGCCAGGCACTGAGCAAGGCCCCAGCCTGGTACACAGCATGGTCAGGGTCAGGATAAACATGGGAGAGCAGTTTGTCCTGCCAGGGGTGTATGTGTGCATTGTGGGGGCTAATCTTCAGCCCTTGCCAGGTGTGAGTGTTTAAGTCCTGTCACTGGGCTGCAGGAAATGGGATGCACTTTGCAAAGTAACCAAGCAGGGTACAGTGGGCAGCACTAAGGATGCAGATTCCTGGGCCTGCAAAACCTGTCACCGCAATTGCCCTGTACCACAGGTGGGAGGAGGTATTGAAATGCCTTGCTTCCCAAGGGTTGGGGGAAGGGGCAAGCCCCAGAAGGACAAGAGTGGGTGAGAGATGGAGCAGCCCCATAAAGAGTGTGGGTGGGTGGTGAAAGAGAAATGGGCGGCAGACCCATAAACTGTATTTTAGAGATGGGGAGCCATATAATGTGTGATGAGAGGGCAAAAGAAATGCAGCACCAACCACATAAAAGAGTGTATGTGGGTGATGGGGAGAGGAAAGAGGACTCCCATTAAGAATAGAGGTAGGAAGGAGTACAGCCACCCATAGTGTGGGGCCTAGGGAGAAAGGGGCCAGCCACATATGGGGGTGGGAGGGAGGGAGTTGAAGAGAAGACAGAGGGTGGGCTATGTGTGTAAGGAATGAAATAAGGGGAAGAATATGCCCTCACTAGGCTCACTTGTGGTAATGGTGCGCATTTGCTTCAGTGCTACAAATAAAGAAACTTGCAGCACTTCTGTTGCTTGCTAGGAGACAGCAGACTGCCTGGTAGTTGAGGGTGTCTGAGTCTTGCTAAATGGAGGTTCCTGCTGCCCTGACTGGCTGCTGCTATGCTCTTACAGAAGGAGGAGGAGATGGAGGAGGAGGGAGGGGATGTGAAAGTGGGTCAGGAATGTAACTAGACTCTGCCCCCCCCAGTTGCAGACATAGGCGGCGCTGCCTTAGCGATAGAAAGCAGGCATTTCACTGTTGATGTTCCCCAGCCATACTGGCTGACGGTTACCAGGGGATCCTGAAGGATGTGTTTCCTTGTGACCCTTTGAGAAGAAAAACTTAGTTGCCTCAGTAACCAAGTTTGGCTTGGATGCAACGATGCAGTAAATATCATAGGTGAGCCTTGCTAATGGTGGATGAGGAAACTGAAACTGTATAGGCAGTTCTAGTGCAAGCACATAGAGAAACATTTATAAAATGTTCCACCAAACCTCAGAATGTGTTAGGGTTTAATGCATGATTTGTATTTGCTGCTCTATTGAAACCCATTGTATCTATCCCCTGGATATCATAAGCTAATTATAAAATATCTGTGGAAATAATCTGCCTTTTTGATTGGCTAGGGCTTTAACCCTGGAAATACTGAGCACCCTGTTCTCCCTGCTTTCACTCAGAACATTACAGTAGGAGGCTATTTGCAATTTTCTTTTACTTTAAAAAGTTAGTATTTTTTTTAAAACTTTGCAGATTTTTGAAGAATGAAATTTGTGCTGTTTGTTTTCATATAATCCATTTCTAGTGTTTACTGCTAATAAATAGCTCTCATTTTACCAGACAGATTACATGCAGCTCTGCTGTTTATTGTGACAATGTCAAACTAAACACTATGGAAGTTGAAAACAAAGCCAAAAGAACAACCAACAAATATTCAACATTAGGCCCAATCATGGACCATTCCTCCCTATTCCCCCCAGCTCATATAGTCTGGTTTCCATCTTTCCCCTATAGTGCCTTTATTCACCAGGGCAGGGCCTTGCTTTTCAGAGTAAGGATTGAGAGCTGAGAGGCAAAAAACAGAGAAGACACATACTACAATAGATCAGTTTTCTTCTTGGTTTTATTGCTGATTATTTTTTAAAACACTTATGTTTGAAAAAAAGTCCAGTGTACTTTACAAGCTCCTGGAGCCTGATTCTACTCTCATTGTACACGAGTTTTATCCAGCCCATTGATTCACTTAGAAGTATGCAAGTATTTCAAGTGAGAGCCATGTAGCAAGCACTGATATGTCCCCTAGCTGGACACAGAAAGATGTGTATATTTGTTAAGAAATAAAAGTGAATGGTCTAGAGTTTGCAGCTAACCCTGTTGCTTCAAATTGGTGCCCCTTTGGATATTGCATCCAATGGGTAATGCTGTAACCTAGCTTCTCTCTTCTCTGCAAGCTAGTCTAGTTTATCAGTTTTTAAACCCAGTCATGCCCTTTGATTCAAGGACACAGATGATGAATCATAGTGTTTCACTTTTCGTGTGAGATAATTATGCTTGTACATTTTAGGTAGTCAGTTGTTATTAAAAGTGAAATTTAAGAATAAAAAGAATCACATAAAAAAGCAAGTACCTTGTGGTAAAATAAAACAAATAAACTCTAACACTGATCAGTTTTCTTTCTTTTTTAATCCAAACTAACTGCATGTTTAAATGCTCAGAGTTACATCAGGGATGAATTTAGTCCATTTTCTCTGTAAATAGAAAAGATGTAGACAACCTTTCCCTACAGCTTTAAGATAAATAATTGCTTTGGTTTTGTATGTTTATTTTTGTGGACAAACACTGATAAATGTTACTTGGTTTTGTGAAATCTCCTGACAGTCCTTCAGAAATACAGGACTGTCAGTGGGCTTCATCTTTAAATGGGATCCACGAGTGTGGATCTCTGCACCCGCGTAGTCTCACTAACTTTGGCAGGAGCCTGCAGGGATTCACACTCATGAATCCAGATGCCAGGATTTCAATCTATCATTTTCCTAGTGCTGTGGCAGACCTTCAATGTGTTACCATATGTTATTTATGTATTGTTTACTACATGCGTTTGGAAGGAACCTAGTGACTCAGACCTGTGAAGACTAAGCATATTGCAACCGAGAGGCACTTGGTTTTGTGGTAATTCCTTCACTTAGTACAGCTGTTGACACACGGGGCCTGAGTCTCTGCTACATTGGGACCGCTGTATGTCTCTCCGACAGAGTAACAGGGATGTCAAATTTGTTCAACCAGCCATCAGGTACTCCCTGTATGCTGGGGATAATACTGTGTCAAGCACATGCTGAGTGTGGGTCAGAGAGGGAGGAATGGCCAGGGAGCTGCTGCTCTCTAGCTCTTCTTGGCTGCTGTAGTGGCCTCTAGAAGGCCATTACAGCCACTCACAATTTACAGTGACCTTGAGGTTGCTCTAATCTATGCTGTGGGCTAGGCAGGCCCCCACCAGGGCCAATAACGTGAGGAGGAACAACGATGTCTTACAACATACCTGCAACAAGCACAGTTTAGCTGTAGTGGAGAATTAGGCCCAAAATCTATGGCATGATTGGTATTTGACTGTGGCCTCAGAGGAGACGGTATGATCAACTTTCCCAAGTGGAGTCAGTCTGGCAGTGAGAGGCTGGTTAGTGGAGAAACAGGCCAACAGGGAACATAGAATGGACTGCACATGAGTCATAGCTTCAGTTCTGAGACCTGAATCCACCTGTGGAAAATCAGAACTATGGGTAATCAGAGTGGTTTTGCTTTCATTGTTTTGGAGGTCCTGTCAGGTAGTGTTAGGCCCTGTCTCCCTTCGTACTGAGGCAGTGTGAGAGAGAACAGTTTAAACGTGTTCCTGATAGCAGAGTGCCAACCTGATCTCCCTGGCCATTGTGGCCAAAAATGAAAAGTGTTATAAAAACTGCTTTGCCAAAAAACTGCTAATAGACTGGTCTGAACAGTTTTGTAAAGTTGTTCTTGTTGACAGTGTCAACACAAATGTAGCCAATGTCTTATAAGACCCTCATTTAGAACATAGTTAATAGTTTATAACTTTGTGCTGCTCAGGAAAATTATAATGCACCCTACCAAGGTACATTGCTTAGTTTCAGTGGGCTGCTGAATTGGGCCTTATTAAGAAAAGTTTAAAGGTTTAGCCACACCCCATTTGAAGCTTTATATCCCCAGTGCCTTGTTCTTCTTACTAGACTGAATTGCAGAAACTTCTCTGTAAACAGGATGAAACAATAGCAGCAAAGGTATGATCCCCCACCACAGTGAATAGGGACCTCAAAGCCTATTACCATTTAAATGATGGCATTGTTAAACAGAGTAGTTTCAAGATTAAATCTTTAACTAGATTAAGAAAACCATGTTATTTGTTGACTGTCTCACCTTTAGCAACCAAAATACAATAATGTTCCATTTTCTTTTTGAAATGCACTTAGTGCAGTTTCAAAGTTGCTTGCAGTTGTAGATTCGGTGGAGTACTCACAAAACAGGTTTAAAAGCAGACACTCTAACAGGATGTGACATACCCTCTTTCTGCAGAACAGTGCATGAAACATCCCTGTAGTTTTCTAACAACTTACCAAAAAAAAAAAAGGGTGCTTGAGCTTAATAATTCAACAGCTCTCTTTTTTTAAAAAAGTATTATTGAGTTTGAATTCAACTTGAAAGTTTTAAGAAAGTTACAGGATTATTCTGCTTTTATCTTATTCATAATTACTTCAGTGAACTTTTGCTTATCAGTGCTGAAGAGATGTGTTAGAACCAGTCTGACAACTTTTTCATAACACCATGTGCTAGAGGGCCTTGAGAAAACAGTTTTGAAACAATATCAGTACAGAACCTGAACACTGAAACTGAACACTTTGAACAAGAAGAATGTTCATTAAACACATTTCCCTGATTTTGGTAGTGTTCAAACAAAAGTCAGGTTTTAATAACCCCTCCTCCAATGAGATGCTTCATAAGGAGCTCAAAGGATTTGCAAGTAAGAACTTGGTGGATTTAAAACCTCTCTACGTGTTATACAATTTTTCAAAACTTTAGCCTTGAATTTACTAGATCCCTTTTAAAAAAGACTTATAAAAGTCTTAATTGACGTCCTAGCTCCTCGTACCTTAATACACGGTATTATACACTTATACATTGTACACTTCAGACAACACCCAAATGAGAGGCTGAGCAGTGACTGGACCCTGGGAGATGTAGGTTTTTTGCATTTAATCAGAAACAGTCATTATAGTACAATCCTAATTTCTCTGAATTCCTGTTAACTAACTCAGTTAAGAGAAATTTGGTTTCATCCCCCAAGGCTACGCTGTTCTCCAGGCCCTCCCACCCAAGCCCAGAGAGCAATGAAGAGAATTCCAGCCAGATCTACAAATCTACAAACTTTAAAGGGACTGTGAGAGTACCCCTCTAAAGCCACCTGGCAATGTTTGCTTTGCAGGCTGAGTTAGGGGTGGAGGGACCTGAACCCAGGCCTTTTCAAAGCGTGCTCACCCCCTATTATACCAGACCCCTTTCCCCCCAACTTTCCATGTTAAGGCCCTGATTTTCAAAATGCTTGGCAACTTCAGCTCAAGTCACTGGAAGATGAGAGTGCCCAGCATCTCTGAAAATCAGATCCTCACTAACAAAACAAAACAAAGATCACTGTTTCAAATTAGACTTAGGGAAGAGGATGCTGATTTAGTTGGAAGCATTGCAGACCTGACCAAGGGCTGGTCTACACTGGGGGGGATCGATCTAAGATACGCAACTTCAGCTACGTGAATAGTGTAGCTGAAGTCGAAGTATCTTAGATCGATTTACCTCGGGTCCTGACGGTGCGGCATCGACGGCCACAGTTTCCCCATTGACTCCACTACCGCCTCACTCTGGAGTTCCAGAGTCGACGGGGAGCACGTTCGGGGATCGATTTATCGCGTCTTGTCTAGACGCGATAAATCGATCCCCGATAGATCGATTACTACCCGCCGATTAGCCGGGTAGTGAAGTCATACCCCAAGAATAAGAGAACCACAAAAATGTTACTAAGGCAATCTGGCTCAACAGACCTGCCCTTTTTATGGTGTATCTCAGGGGTCGGCAACCTCTGGCATGTGGCTCACCAGGGTAAGCACCCTGGCGGGCCGGGCCAGTTTGTTTACCTGCCGTGTCGGCAGGTTCGGCCGATCGCGGCTCCCACTGGCCGCGGTTCGCCGCTCCTGGCCAATGGGGGCTGCGGGAAGCTGTGACCAGCACATCCCTTGCCTGCGCTGCTTCTCACAGCCCCCATTGGCCTGGGACGGCGAACCGCGGCCAGTGGGAGCCGCGATCAGCCGAACCTGCCAATGCGGCAGGCAAACAAACTGGCTCGGCCCACCAGGGTGCTTACCCTGGCGAGCCGTGTGCCAGAGGTTGCCAACCCCTGGTGTATCTTAATCTCACTTTCCTGCTTTTTTTTTTCTCATCTTCCTTATTTCCTTGCTTCTCCAGCAGAATAAGAATTTAAGAAAAAAACAAGATGAGAAAAAACTCATAATTGGTTTCTTTACTATAAAAACATAGGGCCAAACTCTGGAAATTAGTGCATAATATGAGCGAGCTGGGATGCTTGCAGAGGTTCCCAGCAGGAGGTGGTAGGGAAGGAATCTTCACCCATGCCCAGGCCAGTAGTGGATGAATGCTGCTGCAGCCCTACTGTCGCTCCTGTGCCTCGCCTCCTGGGGAGGCTTTGACTGATGGATCCATGTAGTGGCAGAGCTACCGAAACATCCCCCTGGTTCCTGCCCCCTCCACAGAGATGAATTTTGCAGCACAGAAAGCACACACCACCAGTACGTTCCCCAAATTATTCTTCTGCACAGCAACCCACACAGGTTCCAGTGAGTCTGGAGCCTCATCAAAAAAGAGAAAGGGGCAGGAATAACCACAACCAGCTTGGCTTAACAGAGAAATCTTCTGTGAGCTTAAACACAAAAAGGAAGCTTACAAGAAGTGGAAACTTGGACAGATGACTAGGGAGGAGTATAAAAATATTGCTCGAGCATGCAGGGGTGTAATCAGGAAGGCCAAAACACAACTGGAGTTGCAGCTAGCAAGATATGTGAAGGTCAACACAAGAAGGGTTTCTACAGGTATGTTAGCAACAGGAAGAAGGTCAGGGAAAGTGTAGGACCTGTACTGAATGGGGGAGGCAACCTAGTGACAGATGATGTGGAAACAGCTGAAGTACTCAATGTTTTTTTTTGCATCTGTCTTCACAGACAAGGTCAGCTCCCAGACTGCTGCACTGGGCAACACAGTATGGGGAGGAGGTGAACAGCCCTCTGTGGAGAAAGAACAGGTTAAGGACTACTTAGAAAAGCTGTCAAGTATCAGAGGGGTTGCCGTGTTAGTCTGAATCTGTAAAAAGCAACAGAGGGTCCTGTGGCACCTTTGAGACTAACAGAAGTACTGGGAGCATAAGCTTTCGTGGGTAAGAACCTCACTTCTTCAGATGCAAGGCTTGCATCTGAAGAAGTGAGGTTCTTACCCACGAAAGCTTATGCTCCCAGTACTTCTGTTAGTCTCAAAGGTGCCACAGGACCCTCTGTTGCTTTTTTAGAAAAGCTGGATATGCACAAATCAATGGGGCAGGATGCGCTGCATCTGAGGGTGCTGAGGGAGTTGGGTGATGTGATTGCAGAGCCATTGGCCATTAACTTTGAAAACTTGTGGTGATTGGGGGAGGTCCCAGACGATTGAAAAAAGGCAAATATAGTACCCATATTTAAAAAAGGGAAGAAGGAGAATCTGGGGAACTACACACCAGTCAGCCTCACCTCTGTCCCTGGAAAAATCATGGAGCAGGTCCTCAAGGAATCCCTTTTGAAGCACTTGGAGGAGAGGAAGGTGATCAGGAACAGTCAACATGGATTCACCAAGGGCAAGTCATGCCTGACCAACCTGATTGCCTTCTATGATGAGATAACTGGCTCTGTGGATATGGGGAAAGCAGTGGACGTGATATACTTTGACTTTAGCAAAGCTTTTGATATGATCTCCCACAGTATTTTTGCCAGCAAGTTAAAGAAGTATGGATCGGATGAATGGACTATAAGGTGGATAGAAAGGTGGCTAGATCGTCAGGCTCAACAGGTAGTGATCAACGTCTCCATGTCTATTTGGCAGCTGGTATCAAGTGGAGTGCTCCAGGGGCGGTCCTGGGGCCGGTTTTGTTCAACATGATGGGATGGATTGCACCCTGAGCAAGTTTGCAGATGACATTAAGCTGGGGGAGAGATAGATACGCTGAAGGGTAGGGATAGGGTCCAGAGTGACCTAGACAAATTGGAGGATTGGGCCAGAAGAAATCTGATGAGGTTCAACAAGGACAAGTGGGAAGTCCGGCACTTAGGAAGGAAGAATCCCGTGCACTGCTACAGGCTGGGGACCGACTGGCTAAGCAGCAGTTCTGGAGAAAAGGACCTGGGGATTACAGTGGACGAGAAGCTGGATATAAGTCAACAGTGTGTCCCTGTTGCCAAGAAGGCTAATGGCATATTGGGCTGCATTAGTAGGAGCATTGCCAGCAGATCGAGGGAAGTGATTATTCCCCTCTATTCAGCATGGAGTATTGCATCCAGCTTTGGGGCCCCCACTAGAGAAAGGATATGGACAAATTGGAGAGAGTCCAGCGGAGGGCAACAAAAATGATTAGGGGGCTGGAGCACATGACTTATGAGGAGAGGCTAAGGGAACTGGGCTTATTTAATCTGCAGAAGAAAAGAGAAAGGGGAGAATTGGTAGCAGTCTTCAGCTACCTGAAGGGGGGTTCCAAAAAGGATGGAGCTAGGCTGTTCTCAGTGGTGGCAGATGACAGAACAAGAAGCAATGGTCTCAAGTTGCAGTGGAGTAGGTCTAAGTTGGATATTAGGAAAAACTATTTCACTAGGAGAGTGGTGAAGCACTGGAATGGATTACCTAGGGAGGTGTTGGAATCTCCATCTTTAGAGGTTTTTAAGGCCCGGCTTGACAGAGCGCTGGCTGGGATGATTTACTTGGGGGTGGTCCTGCTTTGAGCAGGGGGTTGGACTAGATGACCTCCTGAGGTTTCTTCCAACTCTAATCTTCTATGATTCTAGTCTCGCCAAGAAAAAGCCAGTTAAAAAAAACCTGTCTGTTTCAACCCTCCTACTTTGTTTGCTTCTACAGAGGCAGATTAAGATTTATTGGGGCCCCATGAGGCACAAAGACCATATGGGCCCCCCACCACACCTTCACCATGGGACCCCGTCTCCTGCTCCTCCTCTTCCCTCCAAGGCTCCACTCCCAGCCAGGCCGGAAGCCAGAGCCGGGCCATAGTAATAGCCGCCCAGGGAGCCCAGGCTACTGTGGGGAGCCTTGAACCCTCCACCCGTGGCACATCCCAGGTTGTAGGGACATGGGCCAGGGGCTGCTCTTGGGTAGTTGGAGGGTCCAGGGCTCCCCACAGCGGCAAAGACTCTCTGGGCAACTCTTACCATTGCCTCGCAATGGCTTCTGGCCTGCTCGGGACGGGACCTTAGGGGGAAGAAGAGGAGCAAGGGGTGGAGCCACAGTTCCAGCACCAGTGGCTCTCCTACTTCTACACAGGTTCCAGTGCTCCTGCGGGGGCCCCTAAATTGGCCCCTGGGAGCAGGCCTTGTGGCCCCGTGCATTAATCCACCACTGCTTCCCCAGTATCCTTCAGCCCACATCTCCTCTCTAGGAAACTGTCAACCCCTTCTTCACATCTATTTATAAATTGTTTGGATGGCCACAGTTGACAATTCTTGTGTGAATGGACCCAAGAACAGTATATTATTATTTATTATTAGCATTTTGAAGGTGCCATTACATAAATTAGGAAAGGAGGAATTCCTTCTAGAAATGGAGCTCTCTCATTAAAGCCCCTTAATTTTACTACATTGTCAGACCCATATTCTGTCTCTCTCAATTTCTTTCACCTGCAGAAACAGTAACATGCTGTGAAAACTGCAAGTCTCAGATTTAGTCTCTGGCTGGTTTATACTTAAGGAAGTTATACCAGTAAAAGCCCAAGCTTGGAAGGTTATGCAGTTATACTGGTATAAAAGTACCTTAGATCAGTATAACTGCATTCATGCTAGGGCTTTTACTGGTGTAACTATAGGCATGTCTACCCTTTGAGCTGGGGGTGGGATTCGCAGCATGAGGAGACACATTTACACTAGCTCTCATCAAGCAAGCGTACTAAAATACAGTGTAGCTGCAGTGGCGTGAGGGGCTAGCTACCTCAGGTATGTGTTAAGTCTTGGAGGCTTACATTCTCAGGCGGCTAGCCCCTCCTGCCACTCACCCCGCCACAACTCTATTTTTAGCACACTTTCAGCCATTTAGATACATCAGCTGGTCTGGTCCTGTTCCCATATTGGTAAACCCGGTCCACATATATATGCTTAACTTGACATCCAGGTTGCTTCTTGAGAAACTCATTGTGATTTTTTTTAGTGCAAATCCCTCTGTGAAATCCATTTCACTGTTCATGGCCTTTTTTGTTGTTGTTGTTGTTGTTGAAAAAAAGGCTGACACTAGAGCCAGTTTTAATTAATCGGGTATCTGAAATTTCCTAATTTGTAGACTCCTTTTGGCTAAAGGTAACATAAAATGGATATGCAAATTCCATAACTTTAGAAGTATATATTGAATGCCTTCCCAGCAGGCTAAGAGGTACGTGCTGCACATTATTCATTTAAAACTTACCCTCCTTAGACTGATACCAATTTTTAAGATCCTGTGGTGGCCAGCCTTGTTCTGGATCACATTTCCTGCTCTCACAGATGCCCTGGCATGCCCTATGCTAGTGACACCATGTCACTACAGAACCTCACGACAGCATAGTGCTTGTGCCTAAAGGGGTCAGGTAAATACTTGGTTGGATTTTGGTTTGCAAGGTCACTTTAAATCTCAAATGGTATAAAATACTAATATTAAAATTAAGCTCTGCAGAACCAATGTGAAGTGCTAAGGAGGAGCCGGAGGTCGGGATATATGTAGGTACCAATGACATAGGGAAAGGTAGGAGAGATGTCCAGGAGGCCAAATTTAGGCTGGTAAGTAAGAGATTAAAGTCCAGGACTTCCATGGTAGCATTCTTTGAAATGCTTTCAGTTCCACATGCAGGGCCAGTTAAATAGGCAGAACTGCATGGTCTCAATGCGTGGATGAGATAATGGTGTTGGGAGAAAGGATTTAAGTTTATTAGGAACTGGGGAACCTTTTGGGAAAGGAGGAGCCTATACAGGAAGGATGGGCTCCACCGAAACCAAATATGGAACCAAGTTGCTGGCATGTAAAATTAAAAAGGTCGCAAAGGAGTTTTTAAACTAAGGGTTGGGGGAAGCCAACAGGTGCGAAGGACCACACACTTCAGACAGGAACATCCCTTAGGGGAGGATTTATTAAAGGGGATACTCTAGTGAAGAGGAGAGGATAGATGTTGATAAAGTACAGGTAGGAGCGGAAGAGAAAAAGTCAAATGAAAAGGAGTCCAATTCAATTCATCAGATGATGGCAGACAACTAAGTATTGACAAATTTTAAGAGTCCTTATATACAAAATTTAAACTTTTATTTTAAGTTTGGATGGGTGTACTTGAGTGCCTGCTATTAAATGAGAATATTGCTATATTAGAGATCACAGAAACTTGGACACGGTAATACCCGGGTACAAAATGTATACGAATGACAGAGTAGATCACACTGGTTGGGATCAGAGTAGCAGTCGTGTTAGTCTGTATCCGCAAAAAGAACAGGCATCCGAAGAAGTGGGCAGTAGCCCACGAAAGCTTATGCTCTAATAAATTTGTTAGTCTCTAAGGTGCCACAAGTACTCCTGTTCGTTTTACTGGTTGGGGAGTAGTACTATATGTGAAAGAAAGCATAGAGTCAAATATAGTAAAAATCTTAAATGAATCACATTTTTGTGGATAGAAATTCTCTGCTTGAATAATAAAAGTATAGCAGTAGGAATATACTACCAACCACCTGACCAGGATGGCGATGGTGACTGTGAAATGCTCAGGGAGATCAGAGAAGATACAAAAACAGAAAACACAATAATAATGGGGGATTTCAACTATCCCTGTATTGACAGGGAACATGTCACCTCAGGATGGGATGCAGAGATAATGGTGTCTAGAAATTGTAATGACTGCTTTGTGGATCAGCTAGTCCTGGAACCCACAAGGGGAGAGGCTATTCCCGGTTTAGTCCTAAGGGGCACACAGCATCTGACCTAAGAGGTACGTATAACTGAACCACTCGGTAATAGTGACCATAATTTAATTAAATTTAACATCCTTGTAGGGGGGGAAACACCGAAGTAACCCACCACATTAGCATTTAACTTCAAAAGGGGGAATTACACAAAAATGAGGAAGTTAGGTAAACAGAAATTAAAAAGAACAGTCACAAGAGTGAAATACCTGCAAGCTGTGTGGAAACTTTTAAAAAACATCATAATAGAGGCTCAAACTATATGTACACTCCAAATATAAGTGCGGCCACTGGAAAATTGAGGTGCTAAAGAAGCACTCAAAGAAGACAAGGCCATTGTAGAGAAGCTAAATTAATTCTTCGCATAAGTCTTCACTGCAGAGCATGTGAGGGAGATTCTCCCACCCAGGGCCGGCTTTAGCAAGAGTGGGGCCCGATTCCTGGGGGGCGGGGCTTGCTGCAAGCCCCGCCCCCAGGAATTGAGCTGCGCTCCGGCCGGGGTTGCCGGGCTTGGGTCTGACCCGGAGCCGTGCCGCGGGGGGGACGACCCGAGCCGCGCCGCGGGGGCTGCGCTGGGGGGGACGATGACCCGAGCCACGCCGCGGGGGCCGCGCCGGGGGGGGGACGATGACCCGAGCCGCGCCGCGGGGGCCGCGCCGGGGGGGGGGACACCGACCTGAGCCGCGCTGGGGGGGGGACCCCGAGCCGCGCCGCGGGGACCGGGCCGGAGCCGACACGTGCCACGGGGACCGGGCCGGAGCCGACCCGAGCCGAGCCGCGGGGGCCGGAGCCGACCCGAGCCGAGCCGCGGGGGCCAGAGCCGACCTGGGCCGCGCCGCGGGGGCCGGGCCGGGCCAGACCCGGGCCGCACCATGGGGGCCGAGCCGAGCCAGGCCGCACCGCGGGGGCCGCGCTGGAGCCAAGCCGGGCCACAGCTGCTGGGGCCTGCGGGAACGGGCCGCGCCTCCTCGAGCCCTTCTCGCGCCCCCACCACCCCAGCTTACCTTGTGCTGCCGGCCCGCCCCTGCTTGGGCGGAGCGTTCAGGGGAGGGGAAGAGGGGGAAGTGAGCTGGGGGCGGGGTGGAGAGCTGCGGCGCGGGGCCCTCTTGGCGCAGGGCTCAATTCAGCCGAATCGGCTGAATCGGCCTAAAGCTGGCCCTGCTCCCACCTAAGTAATTCGTTTTAGGTGACAAATCTGAAGAACTGTGCCAGGTTGAGGTGTCAGTAGAGGAAGTTTTGGAACAAATTGATCAATTAAACAGTGATAAGTCACCAGGACCAAATGGTATTCACTCAAGAGTTCTGAAGGAACTCATATATGAAATTGCATAACTACTAACTGTGCTATGGAACCTATCACTAAATCAGCCTCTGTACCAGATGACAGCTAATGTAACACCAGATTTTTAAAATAGTTTCCAGAGGTGATCTTGGCAATTACAGGCCAATAAGCCTAACTTCAGTACCATCCAAACTGGTTAAAACTTAAAGAACAGAATTATCAGGCACATACATTAACATGATATGTTGGCGAAGAGTCAACACTGCTTTTGTAAAGGGAAATCATGCCTCATCAACCTGTTAGAATTCTTTGAGGGATCAACAAACATGAACAAGAGTGATCCAGTGGATATAGTGTACTTGGACTTTCAGAAATCCTTTGACAAAGGCTCTTAAGCAAAATAGGCACAGGCAGCGATGGGATAAGAGGGAAGGTCCACTCATGAATCAACAACTGGTCAAAAGATAAACAAAGGGTAGGAATAAATGGTCAGTTGTGAAGACCAAAAGTATAACGGGGTTCAAAAAAGAACTAGATAAGTTCATGGAGAATAGGTCCATCAGTGGCTATTAGTTAAGATGATCAGGGATGCAACCCCATGCTCTGGGTGTCCCTAAGCCCAGGGCCGGCTTTAGCAAGAGCGGGGCCCGATTCCTGGGGGCACCCCGCCCCCAGGAATCAGGCCACGCTGAAGCCGGGGTCATGGGGCTTGGATCTGGGCCGGAGCCGCCGAGGCTGGGGATGCTTGGCCGGCGTGCTTGGCCGGGGCCGGGGCTGGCACCCCGGGGCCCGAGCCAAGCCGGGCCAGAGCCGCTCGCGCCAGGGCTGCGGGTGCTCGGCCGGGGCAGGGCCTGGGCGCTTGGCCGGAACTGGGGCTGGCACCTGGGGCCTGAACCAAGCCGGGCTGGAGCCGCTTGGGCCGGGGCCGGGGGTGCTCGGCCAGTGCCGGGGCCAGGCCGGAGCCGCGGGGCCGGGCTGGCGCGCTCGACCGGCAGCGGGGCCGGCACCCCAGGGCCTGAGCTGATCCGGGCCAGAGCTGCTCGGGCCGGGGCCGGGAGTGCTCGGCCGTGGCTGGGCCTGGGCGCTTGGCTGGAACCGGGGCCGGCGCCCCGGGGCCCGAACTGAGCTGGGCTGGAGCCGCTCGGGCTGGGGCTGGGGGTGCTCGGCTGGCGCCGGGGCCGCGCCGGAGCCGCGGAGCCGGGGTGACGTGCTCAGCCAGAACCGGGGCCGGCGCCCCGGGGCCCAAGCCGACCCGGGCCGGAGCCGCTCGGGTCAGGGCTGGGGGTGCTCGGCTGGCGCTGGGGCCAGCACCCCGGGGTCCGAGCCAAGCCGGAGCCAGAGCCGCCAGGGCTGGACTGGGCTGCACCTCCCCAGATCCCTCCTCGCGCCCCCCTCCCCCGCCCCAGTTTACCCGCTGCTGCCTGCCCGCCCCTGCTTGTTTTCAGACTTCCCACGAACATCTGATTCGCGGGAAGCAGGGGAGGGGGAGGAGCGTTCAGGTGAGGGGAGGAGGGGGAAGTGAGCTGGGGGCGGGGTGGACAGCTGCGGGGCCCTCTTAGGCGCGGGGACCGATTCAGCGGAATCGGCTGAATAGGCCTAAAGCCAGCCCTGCCTAAGCCTCTGACTGCCAGAAGCTGGGACTGGACGAGAGGGGATAGATCACTTGATAATTGCCCTGTTCTGTTCATTCCCTCAGAAGCATCTGACACCGGCTTCAGAGTAACAGCCGTGTTAGTCTGTATCCGCAAAAAGAAGAACAGGAGTACTTGTGGCACCTTAGAGACTAACAAATTTATTAGAGCATAAGCTTTCGTGGACTACAGCCCACTTCTTCGGATGCACTTCTTCTCTTGACACCGGCTGTTATTGGAAGACAGGATACTGGCCTGATGGACCATTGATCTGACCCAGTATGACCATTCTTATGTTCTTAACAACACACTGTTGTAAGAAGACAATATGTGTATTGGCCCTCTTCAGTTTGCAATGGAACTCTATTGATGAGACGTTACTAATATGGTGCATCTTAGGTCATCATTCAGAGTCGAGATTTCCATAATGGGATCCTGGAACATAAACCAGACCCCGTAAATTTTAAGTTAATAATCTATAGATTTTTCTGTTATTCAGAAGCATTCAGCTAACATTTTGCTAATGTTGTAGGATTTCTTTTTAAACTTTTTGCATACAACTCATGAATGTGTGTTATTTGATATGTTTACTACCCAGTCTTTTTAACATTGTTGTGTGCACACTGACTTCTGCTCACCATACCAGAAAAGAGGATTCCTGTCATAGATAGCTCATTCCATCCTCTTCTTTTTGCATAAAGGCAATACAAATAGCCTGTTTTGCAGATCATTGCATTATCCTGACTCCAAATCCCTAACGTGTTCTGTCTCCTGTGAAATATAACTGAAGGAAACATTAATCAAATATATATTTTTAAAATGATGTTTTTAAAAGATTTATGTATCCTTTAAACTTGCGTCATTCATTCTTCTTTTATGGGTTTCTCAAACCATCTCATCAGATTACTTGTATCTTTAAAAGCCTTCTCTTTATTGTTTATGCTACTCTTTACATCTTGGCTTAAGCATATTGGCCTCTATAAGCCTTCCCCACCATTTAGACTTAACTGGGAGGAATTTAACGTGTTTTCATTGTAATTGTTTCTCAAATATTTCCCTCTTCTCTGCGGCAGATTTCAAAAACTATATAGTATTCTAAACAAAATTCCTTATGGCATTATCACATTTAATCAAAGTCAGCCTTCCAGGAGTTACAAGGAGAGTAGGTAATCTTATTATTAACAACATTTGTCATTCTACAATCTAAGATAGCAATAATCAGATATCTCACTTCAGGACATCAGGTAATCACTGCAAGAGTCTGGAAGGATTTTTCCTCCCTTATTTACCAACGATTGCACAATTGGTTATATGTATTAAGACATAAATTTTCAAGTTTGGGTGATTATAGTTAGGCATCTAGCTCTCATTTAGGTGTGTAAATAAGTGACTTGACTTTCAGAGGTACTTGGCACCCACTGGAATAATGCAAGTGCTCAACACCTCTGCAAATCAAGCCACTTTTTAGGTGTCTAACAAATAGGGAGTTGTGTGCCTAACTACCAGCACCTAAACTGGTATGTGGTCTGTTATTCAACTTATTTATCATATTTGCCTCATTTCCTAGTATTCCAGAAAAGCCACAGTGTTGTAACCTTTTACATTTTGGGAGAAAATTGTCAATTCACAATTCATGAACATGAGTTGTATCCTTATATCATGCTGTACCGATCCCCAAAGATATGTTAAGGCCCCTTAATTTTGTGAAGTTCCCATCATACAGAACTGTCCCGAGATAACCAGGATGGGTGACAACCATAAGCCCTTTGACACCATAGATATACACACAAAGATAGTTTTGTAAAGATAGTGTTTACTGTATTATCACTGTTACTAGCTGAATAATTACTATCTCCAAGGATCAAAGTTCTAGCCTAAAATAATAATGATGATGAAAAAAATGACAAGATGCTACACATTCCCAAGTTTACAGGGGAAGAAGTCTTGATTTTATATTGTAGTTTGAGAAATAGTAAAATAGTATGTGACTGTGTAATTAAAGACCTTGGCCCCAATTTACCACCAAGTCCGAACTATGCTTAAATATAGTGTAGAGAAGTGGCCACAGGGAGCCAGTTATAGCTCCCTAATTCAGACCCAGGCAATTGTAGTACAAGTTATAACCATTACCTTTAGCAAATCCTTGTATATTAAACTCCCCATCATTCCCCAGCTATGGCCATATTTTAATAATATCTTACTTCTAGAAAGCATGTAACTCCAGTTCAGCAGTCTTTGGGCAAGTCTACACTACAGCCACTATAGTGGCACAGCTATGCTGCTGAAGCTGTGCCGCCGTAGTGTTGGCACTTCACACATCAGTGGAAGGGGTTTTTCCATTGCTGTAGGTAATCCACCTCCTTGAGAAGCAGTAGGTTGGTTGACAGAAGAATTCTACCACAACCTGCACCAGGGGTTAGGTTGAGCCCAGTACTGTGCTCAGGGAGTGAAATTTTTCACAGGCCTGGGCAACACAGCTAGATTGATCTAATTTATAAGTGTAGGCCAAGCCCTTATTACATATGCTTCTATCATCATGGGGGGAGGGATAGCTCAATGGTTTGAGCATTGGCCTGCTAAACTCAGGGTTGTGAGCTCAGTCTTTGAGGGGGCCATTTAGGGATCTGGGGCAAATTGGGAATAGGTCCCCCTTTGAGCAGGGAGGTCCCTTCCAACCCTGATATTCTATGATTTGTGTACAAGTAATTTTGCTTTTCTCATTTTTGTTTTACCTTCTTACCTGTTGCTGTCATCACTAGCCTAAAAACTGGCCAAGTAATCGTGTCTAAAGATAGTCACACACGACTGTCAACCGGGGCGGACTGTCCTCAGTGTGCCCCAACTGCGTTGCGCCGCCGGGCGGGGAGGGCCACGCCAGGGTGCCCGGGGTCTGCGGCGATGTCGGCAACCCACCCCCCATTGCTTACTCTTGTGCATTGAACTACTTCATACCTTTCCTAACCTACTTTATCTTAACTCCACAATTGTTCCAGCTATCTAAACTACCATTTTTGTCTGACTAGTACCAACAGGCTAACACCAGATCCTGTGAAGCTCCTAGTTATAGGCAATATACTCTTATTTTATTCTGTTAAGCTTGGTTAGGTAATTTTTTTTCATAATAACGAGGGACTAATAACAGCAGGGTTAGTCAGACTATGGTAGTGGAAGTAAGCACCATGTAAATTCCCTCTATATAGCTATTTCAGTCATCTTCCATCTACACCTGAAACATCATTTGTAGCTCCAGCCTCAAGGCTTTCCTTAGCAAAGAGTGAAAATCAGGGTGAATTGTGTCAAACTGGGTGGTGGATCTGTGGGTTGGTTTGTTTTGTAAACAGTGTTTTTATTGAAGCAAGCTATGCTTTGAAAACAGTAGGCGGGAGTTTACACAGGTCTTTTGAGGTAAATCAATTGCAATTACAGGAAAAGCCACAACTCATATTTTCACATCACCTTAGCAAACTATACACTACCTAAAACTGTATTACATATCTCTATGACATATGGCATCACCAGAATAAATACCATAACAAGACTAAATGTGAACAAAAAAGTAAAAGTACAAGGCGGTAGGATAGCAATCTACATTGCATCTCTTTGTTAGCTTAGCTTGCTTTACATTTTCATGCTGTATTTAGTGTTTCTATTTTCTAGGCTTGGAGGATGTCAGCATCCTTCAACGGGTGGTGTTTTTTTTAACGTGTGCATAACTCCCCAATAGGGACTAGGATGAATTCATGAAATTCATTTGTGTTCTAAATCAGGCTTTGCATCCAGGTCTCCAGAGGTAAAAGTTCTAATCCATGGTGCCATCAGGCTCATTAACAATCCCCTCCTCCTCCCCCATTGTCCCAGATTGCCACCTTTATACCATTTCTTTCAGCACATATAATTACAATAGGTGTCATTCTCAGTGCTTTTTGATTTTATATTGTATTTATAATAAATAACTCCATAGAACTATAATGATAACTATGGAGTGACAATTTGTCACTAAAAGGGATTCTAAAGTTAATCTTCAACCACATGAGAGAGAAATGAGACGCAGTAACACAATCAGTATCATTAGTCAAGATCTCATGGGTCCACTCTTTGTTGGGGGGGGGGGAGAACAAATAAAACGACCAACATAAACTGAATATGTACGTTTGTCAAAAAAAAAAATTGTGAAAAAACATTTCTCTAGTAAGTTGTCATCTAATTCAAAACCAGCTGTTGAGATGATTTCACAAACAAGTGAAGGAGCCTCAAAGGTTTATTTATCAGATCATAAAAGGTCCCAAAGAATTTTTTTTGTAAAGTTCTAGGATTTCAGATTTTTTGGGTTTCTTTTGAGATATTAGTCTTGAATTATTTCATCCTTAAATCTTTAAGCAACAGGTGCATGCAGGGCCAGTGCAACTTATTAGGCGACCTAGGCGGTTGCCTAGGGCACTAGCATTTGCGGGACAGCATTTTCTTCGGCGGCGACCGCAGCGGCCGGATCTTCGGCTGCCCCGGTCGTCGTTGGCATTTAGGTGGAGGGACCTGGGGCAGGGGGGCGCGGGGAGGGCCGCCTGCAGCAAGTAAGGGGGGGCGGCACGCAGGGGAACTCCCCGCCCCAGCTCACCTCTGCTCCGCCTCCTCCCCTGAGCATGCCGCCCCGCTCTGCTTCTCTCCCTCCCAGGTTTGCGGCGCCAAACAGCTGATTGGCGCCACAAGCCTGGGAGGCGGGAGAAGTGGAGCAGCGATGGCGTGCTTGGGGAGGAGGCAGAGCAGAGGTGAGCTGGGGTGGGGAGCTGCCGCATGGCTCCCCGGGCGGGGGGGGAGTTGCTGCAGGGGGGGGCGCCTCAGGGCGGGAGCGGGCGGGGAGCTGTTGCAGGGTTCGGGGGGGGAGGGCGCAAGGTGGAAGTTTCGCCTAGGGCGCGAAACATCCTTGCACTGGCCCTGGGTGCATGCAGTATTTAAACAGCCTGATTGCGAGGTGGTGATTTGGAGTCTTGAGCAAAAGACTCCAGTTTGTGCTCTATTATTTGAAAATATATATTTAGAGTTCAAATTTCCATCTCTTTAATTGCATGCTATGTAGCATATCAGGGAGCATCTCACTCCGGTGCATTTGGTAGCCATATTTTTTATAGTTTCATTTCAGACAGAGCACAGTCCCTTTTGGCCAAAGAAGTAAATGGAAAACTGAATGATCAATGTGGCTCCAGACTCTGATTAGGAAGGTCACCAGCTCCTGTATAGCTTCACAGGGAGGAGCCAGGATATAGAATTCCATTGAGAAAGAAGCTGAGGGGGATGAGGAAATGGACAAAATTTTATATTCAGCATTATTTCCAGCTGTGAATTGTCAATTTCAAATTTACCTAATTCCTAACATCCACAGGTTGTTAGTTCTAGAATTGTTTTTAAATTTCAAGTTTTCTTTCCCTGAAGGCATTTTATTTTTAAAATAAGAGTTCTAGAAAGTCTATAAACTCTGGAGACAAATTTGTCTATGGTGTAAACGGACACAAAACGTGAGGGAAAGAGTGGTGGAACTCTCTTCATTGGGTGGCTCACCTATTACTACTCAGGGTGAGGTCCACTACTTTCCCTTTGCCATCATTCTTGGAAGTTCCTTTCCTCATCTTTCTCAGGCTTCCCTGGTAGCCTGGTATCCCCTCCCCCCACTTCCATATTGCCTAAACTAGCTCCCCAGGAAGGCTGCTGCCCTGCTTTCTTGTTCTCTCGCCTTGAGGCTTCCTATCTGCTGTCATGACTGCTGCCTCACTTCCCATTTCTCCACTCCTCTTATGGCTGGTGGCCCCTATTTTCTGTTCTTCCTTCCTTCATGGCTCCCTCACCCTGCTTCCGCCATCTCTTCGGCCAACTGCTCTGGCTGTCCTTCCCCACATCTCTAGCTGCTCTCTTAGGGTATATCTACGCTGCAATTAGACACCCATAGCTGGCCTGTGCCAGCTGACTCGGGCTAAGAGGCTGTTTAATTGAGGTGTAGACGTTTGGGTTTGGGCTGCAGCCTGAGCTCTGGGACCCTCCCACCTCATAGGGTCCTAGAGCCTGGGCTCCAGCCCGAGCCCGAACATCTACACTGCAATGAAACAGCCCCCTGGGTCAAGCCCCATGAACCCAAGTCAGCTAGCATGGGCCAGCTGTGGGTTTTTAATTGCAGTGCAGACATACCCTTAGAGCCCTGAGCTATAGATAGTTGTGGCATGAAGTTAAGAAAAGAAAAATATAGGCTGCAAAAATCAGGATAAAGCCCCTAACCGTGAGATCTGTCAGACTGTGAACTAGTCTCCAAGGGAACTGGTTGAAGCTCCATAACTGAGACCATTTAAAACTAAACTGAACAAAGCACTGGAGAAGCTAGAGATTGCCTTAGTAAATAAAGGAAACACTGACTTTGGAACAGAAGTTCTTTTAGCTCACTTTAGTTATGAAACCAAACTGCTCATTGAAGCCATATTCAACAGTTATTATTTTATTAAAAAGAAGAACAGGAGTACTTGTGGCACCTTAAAGACTAACAAATTTATTAGAGCATAAGCTTTCGTGGACTACAGCCCACTTCTTCGGATGCATATGCATATGCACGAAAGCTTATGCTCTAATAAATTTGTTAGTCTCTAAGGTGCCACAAGTACTCCTGTTCTTCTTTTTGCGGATACAGACTAACACGGCTGCTACTCTGAAACCTGTCATTATTTTATTACTAGCTCTAGCCCCACTCACCTACCCCCAAATAAACCAAAGTTGTCTACACCCTTGATACTGCAAGGAACAATCTTGCAGCAGCCTCAGAGGATGAATAAAATGATACATGTATTTTTCATCTCTCTAACCGTCTATTATATCCAAGCACACTGGGCAACTCATTAGCTGGATGTTTCTGCTTAAAGTCCTGTTCCTGTTCTCATTGACTTCAGTGGTGCTGGATCAGGCCTTAAATGACTAGCAGTGAAATAGTTAATGTCAACATGTAAATTGTGATTGCCAGACTTCATAATCAACACCCCACTTAAGAAAACAGGGTCTAGCTAAACACACAGCTCTCTTATAGTTTGTCTTCACTAGGAAATTTATATGATTTTTACTAATCAGTTAGATATCATGATGTTGACAAGAATTGCCTGGTCAATACAGACAAGAACAAGTCATGTTCACTATCAAATCAACTAGTTGCGGGGAAACCCTAACTTGGTTTATTTAAACATGACGACACTGCCTGGTGGTGATGACAAGGTACATGGTGACAATTCAGAAGTATTAAAAGAAGTAGAAGTTCTGGATTCACCCCAGGCTGTACAGGCTGTTTTTGAGTCTTACGTTGGTGAACCGGGAGATTGCTAGAGAATGTAAATGCCAAATAGCTATCATATCATTTTTCATATTACATTTTAAAAATCGATACTGGACATTAGGTAGGTTATACATTTGAAAACTTTGTTGGGAAATTCATTATGTCTAAAGGGACATTGCCAGGTTCACTTTTTTTTAGATTATTAAAACTGTAATAATCCTATTCTAAGCCACTGTTGTTTGTTGTATAAAGTTATTCTTCTAAAGAGGACAGTAATCGTTAGACTCATGGATATATAACTTGACCGGCTATCACTTTGGCCATTCTTTATCGGTGTATCTGGGACACAATGTCCAATAGTTTATTGGATGTGTTAGTCTCAGAGATTGAGATACTCCAGAAAAGGCTCAGGACCATTACCTCATTAGTCAGTGTTACCTCTGTGCAGATCTGCACTGTATAGACGGCTCTTTTCTTGTCTCTTTTTTTTTTTCTAGTTCTTCACATGATTAGCTATTGTAAGGTCAGGGCTAGACACCTGGCCAAGTTCTGCTCAAGGCAGAACCTAAGTATAGCTGTGGGGGAAAAAGAACTTTATGCTGCTTTTACACTCTCCCAATATTGGGCTATTACAGCTCCTCATACATTAGAGCAGCCTCAGAGGTGCTTTAATTTGCACCCAGCTCCAACAGGTCCCAGGGGGCTGTTCTGGCCGCCAGGGATTGTTGGAGAACAACAGTACTTGGACCTCACTCCCAGTATACCCTCCAGGTTCTGGGCGGTGAGGGGAGAAGTGGCATAGAGCCAGCAACATTGTTTGAGTACGGCTAGAGGATTCCCTATACAAGAGGAGGAATCCTCAGCTGGCCAGGTAAGCCAGTTTTAAGACTGCTTTGCAGTGCTGGAATGGCTCAAAGAGACTTAGGCTAGGTCTACACTACCCGCCTGAATCGGCGGGTAGAAATCGACCTCTCGGGGCCCCGAATCGACGCTCTTACTCCACCAGCGGAGGTGGGAGTAAGCACCGTCGACGGGAAGCCGCAGAGGTCGATTTTGCCGCCGTCCCTACAGCGGGGTAAGTCGGCTGCGATACGTCGAATTCAGCTACGCTATTCGCGTAGCTGAATTTGCGTATCTTAAATCGACCCCCCCCCTGTAGTGAAGACCTGCCCTTAGTGAGGCCAAGGATATGGTCTTTAATATTAGAGGTTTTTGTGTGTTTTGTTTGTGTTATAACTAAAATACCATATGTTGATGATAACTTTCACATGATTTGCTGCTAATACTTTGTCCACTAAATGGAGGCAGTGTGGCTTAGTGGATAAAGCTAGGACTGGCTTGGAAGTAACTATACCCAGCTCTGCCCCTGGTTTTCTGAGTGACCTTGTGCAAGTCACTTTGCATCTAAGTGCCTCCGTTTCTCCATCTGTAAAATGCAGATAATTATACTTCCTTTGTAAAGTACTTTGAGACTTGAAAAGTGCTAGATAAGACCTAAGTATTGTTATTTAAATGGTATTGTTTGTATGACTCTGGTTTTCTGTTGCTGAAATTAATAAGGCTTAATTTAAAAAAAATGTTTAACAAAATATTTATTGAACTTTTCACTATGTGTGCTATCTGATTACTTTTTGCATTGTTCCCATCTTGGACAATGAACACACATTAGTTGGTTCTACCTTTGTTTCTAGTCAATGTAACTTAGACTAGAATACTGCAGCTATGCAAAAAACAGAGTGCATGCTTATTTTTTATTTTATTTTTTTTTAATCTTGGTTGAAATGTAAAGGAAATTCAAGGAAGCATTTCTCTTGGTCTTATGTTTTATAAAAGCTTATTTCTGAAAACCTCAATGGCTGGATTCTCTGATCCTTCAAGTTCACTTTGCACTGTGTAATTATGCCATCTGACCCCTGCATGTTGGCGGGGTGGCAGGAGGGAGCATGGTGGAACCCACAGTGCTCCAAGTTCTCTGCTGGCATCAACTCCAGTAGCAGAAGCTATAGTAGGGCCCCAGCTGCTTTAACTTCCACTGAACCTGAGGTCAGATGGCCAAGGATCACTGGCTCTCTGTAGGTGCCCCATCCCCTACATTAGAATGCAGCTTAAAAGTATTGTAAACTCAGGGCCAACATTTTGGACTAAACTTGGCTCAACACTCTCCATCTAATGTAGTAAAATAGTTCAATCTGGTGTGAGGAATGATTTATTAAGGAGTGATATGACTCAAAGTGGCATGTTAAGTTTGAAAATACTAACATTTATGTGGCAAAGTAATTTCCAAGTTCTGTGGCCTAAGTAGAGAATACTGATAATATCTAACCAGAATAAAATTTCTGAGTTACTAGATAACCCTTATCTTCTTCTCTCAGTGCAAATGCTCATTTCAATCTCTTTGCTTCAAGACATCACAGCATCATTTAACTGTGGCCTTTATACAGTTACATATCCTGTTTTTCTGCTCTCCCTGAATAACTTGAATCAGCCTCTCTGATATTTAAACTGAGGGTGGGGCAAAGTTGTCTTTCCACTGGGATGGGAACAACTGGCTCTCATATCACCAAGAGTAGCTGTGTCCCTGATGCTTTTAATCAAATTAATAATGTATGAAAGCCTGTAATAGACTTATAAAACAGTTGTTTATATATTTGTGGTATAGTTCATTGTGTTTAACATTTGTTTATAGAACCATGGATGTGCATGGTGCATTTTATATAGTGGGTAAAGACATGGTGCCTGCCTCTGAAGACCTTCCAGTCTGTGCTCAGTGTTGATGTCATGCTTCATCAAAACTCAACCATTTACCTGGAAGTCCACATGCATGGTCCAAAATCAGAGGATGCTGCATTTTGTATTTTTTCGTTTTGAAAGCATGAGGTAAAATGAGAGAGCTTGAAAAGTAAATTATTCTAATTTCTCTCACTTTTTGATAACTCAAAATCAGGTTTAATTTCTTGCCTTGATAAAAACAGGCACTTTGGACTATTTCTGGAAATTTGGTGGTTAGATTTTTTGAGTTATTAGATAAGGCTTGTGCAAACTGGGGGAGGGATAGCTCAGTGATTTGTGCATTGGCCTGCTAAACCCAGGGTTGTGAGTTCAATCCTTGAGGGGGCTATTTAGGGATCTGGGGCAAAAATCTGTCTGGGGATTGGTCCTCCTTTGAGCAGGGGGTTAGACTAGATGACCTGTTGCAGTCCCTTACACCCCTGATATTCTATGCTTTGGCCTATGCAAGTGTTATAATACCTGCATACAGAACTGATTAGAAAACAGATGTTGTGTTTTGTTTGTTTATGAAATTTTTAACAAAATGCCCCGCTCCCTTTTTTTTTTTATTAAAAAAATTCTAAACAAGGAATTTTTTGACCCGCTGTAATTGCATAGGCTACTATAGGCATTAAAATCCTCTCATTTTTCCTATGAGAGCATTATAATAGCTGCATGGTCCAAACCCACAGCTAATCCACCATTGTATACCAGATTTCAGGGTTTGCTGGATTGTATACAGTTGTTTGGTTGTAAATATATTATTCTGTTTTGTCTATCCCCTCAAGAAAACATCCATCTTTCAAGGTTGATTAAAGAGTCCATGATGTCTATAAAATTGAATAAGGATGGTAGAGTTTTTATAGCAAGATTGTACAAGTCTCCACATGAGATTATCATAGATGATATTAGAATATCAGGGTTGGAAGGGACCTCAGGAGATCATCTAGTTCAACCCCCTGCTCAAAGCAGGGCCAATCCCCAATTAAATCATCCAACAGATTTTTGCCCCATATCCCTAAACAGCCTGCTCAAAGATTGAACTCGCAACCCTGGGTTTAGCAGGCCAATGCTCAAACCACTGAGCTATTCCTCCCCCTATAGTGGTCTTAGGTGAGCCATACAGAGGTTATACAGTCAGCACCAACTAAGAGTTTCCACACCAGGGTTTGTATCAATTTAACTAAACCAGTTTAGTTTAGTTTACCAGTAAACCTGTGTAAATGTGTGTGTAAACAAGGCCTTAGATTACAAACTCTTATATTACAAATACTTTGGCCTCATCTGCATGCAGTTTTTTAATTGATTTAACTGAATTTATTTAAATCAGTGCAACCTCTAGTGTAGCTGCAATTATATTTGTATAAAGTTGCTTATATTGGTATAACATATTTTGGTAAGTATACAGAAATAAATTATACATGCTTAAGACACCTTTATACCAGTATAACTGCATCCAAACTAGGGAATTGCACCAATTGAATTATATTGGGTTTATAAACTGATGCAGTTAAATTAGTGCAACCCTCTATTGTACAGAAATTGTGTGTAGACGAGCCCTTTGGGCCAAAGACCATCTATAAATGTACAGTGATTAACACTCAGGTTAACTGTGCAGTGAAGACATCCCAAATGGAATCTCAGTCATGGTAATTGATGTCCACCTCAATCTGTAGAGAGCATGGAATAATAGCTCTGAGAAGTGTGAACTGTTCCCATTCATCTCAATGGAGTGATAACTCAGATACCCAATTATGATAATTTAAATGTCTACAGTTAACTATTTCACTGCTAATCAAACCACATATAAAGGGAGGTACCTGTTATTGTTTCCAATAATCAGGAAAGAACCAAGCAGAGATGAGCAGGACATCTGATCTCTCCCTAAAGTGAAACCCAGCCAAGCAGATCATGCAAAACTGTATTTTGAACAATCCACTGTGCATGTCATCTCATTTTGGCATCACAACTAGGTAGAGCTTGTTTTATGGGCTGAGTTTGGAAGAATACTACAGTATGTATGGATGGATGGATGTATTTATCACAGATACATTTCTTCTACCATAGCTAGATAGTGCATTTGATGGTGAGGATAATGGTGCAGAATAAAGAAGTTCAGGGCACTTTTACACTGTTTTCCCATGATTTCCCATGTTGGTTTTGATAAAATATGAATCTTCTTTAGAATTCTCATACATTCCAATGTTTTTTTTTTTTAGTATAAGCTAATATATTATTACAAGAGTCTCTGAATTTTAGTTATTGATCTGGAGGCAGTCTTAACTCTGCGTTAATGAAGTTTGAAATAACAATAATGCTTACCATGTATATATATATACTGTTATATTTTCATAACATTGTACAACATTTAACTGATTAAAATATTAGTTATATACATAAACTACTGTCCCAACTGTAATATATTAAGACTTCATTGTCATCTTGGGGTTCTGATTACATGATTGGGTTTCACATTTATGAGGCTACCAGAACTCTTTCATAGAATTTCATTGGTTTTATTTAGAGTTTGGGAAAGGATTCATTATTCCTTATGTAAAATATATTTAGTTTTGTTGAAGCACATATAATAGACTCCTTTACACACACTTTTTGATCCACAATTTTAAAAAGCTTTTCAAGGAAGAATGACACAATAGAGAGCTTTATATATTACTGATATCTTACAAGTGAAGGGCTACTTGTCACGAGTTTAATCACTGACTTCATAACACACACACACACACACACACATGAAATTTAGCTTACCTTTCCTACTGAAATGTTTTCTTTGTGAGAATATTAAACCAAGTTTTAATAAACGGATGCAAGCGGTTTGTCTTCAGCTTAACTCTTTATTTTTTAAAACCTTTGATATTCCTTTTCAAATACTGCTCGTGTCCTATAAATAATTTCTAGCAAAAGTGATATTTGCTCTCTTAATTAAAAAAAGATACTTCAAAGACATTGCTTTACTAGTTTTAGTTTAAGAAATGTAATAAAAACCACTTCCTGAAAGAATGAACTGGTTCCTCATCTACTCCTTGTGGCACACTCCAGAAATATTCTTAATTTTTCTTTTTTCATAGACTGTCTTTTTTTTTCAGTTGAGATTCCAGTGCAGAGGGTTGCCACGTTTTTATTTATTTATTCCTATGATCAGTCCCATAACTGTCAGCTCTTCCTGGCTTTTCAGGGAAATCCCTAAAACTTGTTTAGAAATATCCTTCTACATCACCCTTTAATCTGCTAAAATCTCTGTTATACTTTCATTTTGAAAACCATGAAAATGGCCACACCATTCAAGTTGGAGCACTTCTGAACATTTGATGGGCTTGTTTTTGCATGACACTTTGTTTGTAATTTTCTGAATCTTACCTTTGGTCAAATGGTGTATGGGTCCTCTGTTCTGATGCTGCTTTTCTCATTGCTGCTCATGAATTTAATTTAATTTAATTTTGTTAGAGAGTATAACTGATTCTAGCAAGAAGCCAGGTATTCAAAGTTTATAATATTCAAACTTTGCACTAAATAAAATGTTGGTCTCTATGTGTATGCGATGATGAGTTAGAACATAAGAACATAAGATGTTCTGGAACTTTTATTTCACCTTGGTCAGGTAAAGGAAATACAGTATAACAAATTTTGAATTTGGAAAAAAAACCCCATCGGTAATAGAATGTACAGTAAATTTTTGATGGTGAAACAATAGACTAGTTTAGTTCCTAAAATCAACAGCCTGAAGTACTGCATGCCAAACTAACTCTAAAAAAAGTGTTTGCAAACTGCTAGAAAAGAAAAACAACAACACTAATCTGTTGTTTACAAGAAAAGAAGTTGATTCACCTCTCACCTAGTTTCTTTTTTGAATATTGATGTCTACAGACTCCATATGTGAAAGCTTTTAAAAGCCTCAAACAGTACGTCTGTATGTAAGGATGCAAGTCAGCTGCTGCCTTGGGCACATCGTGCCTATGGTTGGAAGCGTAGTGTACTAATGCTTGGAATGCTGCTGCACCATCAGCAGCAGGCTTAAGTGCAACAGGCAACATGGGCTTCTTCCTTTCCTAGTGATTAGACGGCCGGGCTGAATGCGTGGCACCTGGCTGACAATGGATTAAGCAGCTAGACACACACACACACACACAGAGCGAGCCCTTCAGCGAAGATACTGCACCGTCTGCATCCCTGACGCTTTATCAGCCACCAGCACTCAACTGCTCTGCGCAGCAGCAGCGTTTCCTCCTTACCACTGGATCTCTGTAATGGAGGGGAGCAGCAGCCAGATGGTACATTACTAGCTAGATCCTTTTTAGTCTGGTGGCTCCCCCACCCCACCCCCATCGCGCACCTCTCACTTGCTAGAGAAGTTGCCTGTTCTCTGTTGATGTGAATCACCTCCGATTAGAGGGGACCGCGGCTCCCTATTTAGGAATTGCCAGCTCGCAAAAGTTTCTAGGCAGGAAGCTGACTCCACGCAACTAGGGTGGAGGAGGAGGAGAGAGGAAAAAAAAGTTTCGCTCACTTCTCTCCTTGGCGGAGCCCCTCCCCGCTCCGAGGGGAGAGCTAGAGATGCTGCTACTTGCAACAGGCTGCTATAGTAGCAGCGGCAGCCTGAGTAACACGTCCCCAGGAGACTAGCAGGAGCAACACGTGATGTGTCTACTTATCAGGGTGAGAGGGAGCGAGGCACAGCCGCGAGTGTGTGTGTGTGTGTGTGTGTGCGTGCGCGCGGGGGAGAGGGAGAGTGTGCGCGAGGGGGGGCGCCCGCACAACACCGCTGCAGAGGTGGAGGGGTCCCTAACTGTGCCCATCTTCCCCCCTTCAGGGAGAAGAGGAGGAAGGGAAGTTACTGTGGAGTTGATGAACTTTGCACATCCACAGAAACGCCATTTTGATTCCTTTTTCCGGAACAACTTTGCGTCTCTTTCCCCCCCCCCCCCCCCCTTCACCAACCCATCATCAGTGCATCATGTCTCGACGCAAACAGCCCAGCCCCAGCAAAAGCAAGCGTAAGTACGACCGGACCTTTCTACCTATGCTCTTAACTCTGTTACAAAGAAGCAGCAGTGGCTAAGTATGAGGGTCTTTTTTTTTTTAAAGGGGAAAAAAACTTTTGGGGAGGGGCGGTGGAGAGAGGGGTTTAGGAAGTTGCAATTTTTTGTTCAAGAGAAAAGTTCATTTTTGATCAACTTTTTTAAAAAGAGTGAGAAGTTGGGGGCTTTCTTGGGTTCCTTTTTTTTAAAGAAAAAAAGTTTGGCTGGCAGTGGTGGAGATGATGATGAGCTTGTGTAGCCTCCCTCTTCCCTTCCACCCCCACCCCCCGCTCCTCCCTCCTGTCCTCTCTCTCCTTTGCTCCTTCTCTCCTCCCCCCTCCTTTCCCTGTTGCAGACTCTCTACCAACCAGCAGCACCAGCAGCAGCGTTTTGCCTGCAGCAGGACCTGATGCTCATCCATATTAAACCGTCTGAGCTCAGGAATCTGGCCAGATCATCTCCCCCTCCTGCTGCAAAGTTTATTTTTAACCAGCAACCACCACAATTTGGATACGGCTGCGAGGAAGAAACCTCTTTTAACCCAACTCATCCCTTCCTCCTAAACTATAGACCCCCCTTTCCCTTAGACTTTTTTTCATTTTTATCCCCCCCTTTTTGGGGGGGGGAGTTGGATTTAAAAAACGTGAGATGAAGGCTCCTCTTTCAAGGTAGAAAACGTTTTATTCTGTACATCTCTTTGCTAACTTTTCGCCTTGTTTCGTTGATGAATCGAAGCATCCATGTGTGTCTTTAATTTGCACTTTGATACCTCTCTTTCTCTCTTCTCAACCCCCCTCCGCCCTTGGGAGGGAGGTGGGGACCTTGCATGATCATGTGTGTCCTTTCTCCTTCCTGGCCTTTATTTGTTGTTGTAAAGTTACAAACTCAGGGTCGCTTCTTTTAAAAGAAGTATCTGGAGTTTTCACACTTATTTAAAAAAAAAAAAAGAGGAGTGTTGTGTTTGTATTTCTTTTTTTTCCCCTGCCGTTGTGCTGTGGCAGAGGCACATCTGTGTGTGTGTGATGTGGATTGTAGGAGGAAAGAAACACACACATCGTCACGAGTACAGGAAGGAGCCTGGGCAGCATCCGAAATAGGGGAAATAGTTCAGATCATATTTACTTTTGCCAGTTCTTTTAAAACGGGGTATATTAGCTAATCCTTCGCTTGCTGGACCAGATCTTGCATACTTCTCTTCTTCGCACTCCAACTTTTATCCTTTACTCGTGTTGCAATTTTGTGTGTGTGTGTGTGTGTTAGTAACGTAAGTTTTAAGATCTCTTGGAATAAGGACTTCCTTTTGTAAAGCAAAGTTTTCCCCCTCTCTATCCCCCCCCCCCCCATGTTGATGCGGACTAGTCAAGACTCGTCTCTTAGGAAACAGCGACCTTAATCGTTGCTAAGAAGCAGGGGAGAGGTTTTTTCCTCTTCTCTCTTCTGTTGATCAGCATATTTTCTCTCTCTGGCTAAGTGGGAGTTGCAATGAGGATGCAGATCCTCCTCCTTTGGGCTTGGTAGTCAACTACTACAAGAACCTGATTCCCCTTTTTCCCCCCCGCACTTCTTTCTCCCTTCAGTGTAACAAATAATGAGCCTGCACAGGCTGGGCTTGGCACCATGTCCAGAGTTGGACTTGTTACACTCTGTAATAAGGGTGGCTGGGAGGGAGAAGCAGCAGTGGGAAGCGTGGCTTGTGTTCTGTACTCAACTTCAGTTTTCTAGTTGTGCAACATCGTGCTCCCAAGACAGACGCATCTTGTTGTCGGGCAGAGTAGGGTAGCCGGAGACGGAGACTAGTTGGAGATGCTTAAACTTTTTAGAGAAGGGAAGGGAGGGGAGGGTGGTGGATTGAACTTTGTCATGTCGTTGATAAGTTTCCTCTGGCTCTTTCTCTCTCCCTCCTCCCTCTTTTTTTTTTTTTTTTTTTTTACCTCTGAGTTACATTATCTTCCTGCGCTCTGCAATGCATCCTTGATGGGTTATAAAAGAGGAGGAGAGTATTTCTCCTTGCTCAGCAGATTTGTCCTCCCCTGCTCCTTACTGGGTAGAAGACAGAACGCGAGCCCAGATCCGGATGAGCAGTTCACATTCCATTACGAAATTCTACACGGCTTCAGAGCCACCACCAGCAGCAGCACCACCAGTACTCACTCACACATAGTTTCTTTTTGGGAGATGGGTGGGGTGGAAAGAGAGTTCTTCTTAAAAAAAAAAAAAAAAAGTGCAGATCTGTTTGGTTGATTTAATATCGAAATTCTCTCTTCCTCTGTAGGCTAGATTGAATCATTTAGGAAAATCAGTGGAAAAGATGGGGAGAATTTGTTTTTGTTCTGTTTTGTTTTTTGCTCCTAGGATGGGTGATAGCTGAAAAGAGCAAAGAGATGCTTTAATCCTATGAGGAGCCTATTGAAGTGATTTTTGAAAAAAACCAAAGTAGATCTTAACTTTCACCATCCTATTTTGCATGTCTTATGATTTAGATAAGATCAAGTGTGGTTATGTGCTTCTGTTAAACTACATACTCAACTAGTATCTAAATGTGACTTGGGATAGTGTGGGAGAGAGAAAATAATTTTAGTCCTTTTCTCCAGCCCTTCTAATTCAGACCCTAGATTCAATTACTGTGCTTTTTAAAACAAGTAATTGCTTTTTAACAACTACAGTAGGAGTTGTCAAAGACATAAATTGGCCTGCCATCTCTGAAGTTTATAGTGGAAACCTCTATTATAAGGTTGAAGTTCTGTGTTGAGACCTACTATTTTGAAGCACATAAAATATGTTACCACAGTTCCCTTTTTCCACAGAGTTTTTGGGTGTGTGAGAGAGGGATGCTGTGACTCATGGCCAGGCCAGACATATTTGTTTTAGGTTTTAATTTTCCCTTTGAAGATTTAGGGGTATATTCTATTGGTGTGCATGCATAATGCCCATTAGCATCATCGGGAGTTAGGTACATCCATGGGAGAATAGATTCCTTTGTGTGTTAGAAACTCAGAAACAGCATGGATCCATCATCCAATCAGTCAGGTTACCACAACACTTCTTTTCAGCATTCAGTGGGGAGCTCACCTAATGTCCTTACTTGGTACAATGCAGTTGGTCTGATCTTGGTGCTTTTCTCTCTTTTTGATTAGGCATTCACATTTAGAACTTGACTGGTATCTTGTAGCTTTAAAAAAACAACACATCATTTAGACAGTTTTGTAGGCTTTCTACAAGCTTATTTTCATAGGAAACCAATTTTTTTTTAAATTGTCATCTCTTCAGTTTACCAATCAATAGTTTTCTTTAGCCATTAATTTATCTATTCTTTAACAATCTTCCCACATTATTATTTCTTATAAAAACGTCTTTATTCTTGCAATAGGGAACTTGTGTTTTTTAGTATTAAAACAGAATAGAACACATGCTTTAAAATGTAGTTTCACAAGCTTAGCTGTCCTTTTCTCCGAAGTTTGAAGTTTAAGTTATTAGCAGATTTCAGTATAGTTGAATGTCTCAGTCTGACTCAGCTGGTACAGGTGGTGCATCCATTCTTAACTGTTTACATCATTCAGTGACCTTTTGGTCATATGGTCTTTATTTTGGATTTGAGGGTCAGGAGATCCCTGAAGTTTCAGGATTGAAAAAGCTGAATGTCTATGTTGTGTGTCAATAGTAATTTTAATAAACTCCTTTTAATAGCCAAGGTGAACACAACATATTACAAAAACTTCTCAGTTTTATTTTCTGCAATGCTTTTGTTTTTTATCTTAAGGATTTTTTCACTTGTTTGGATTAATGGCACAGTATGTTCATAGCTGCACCATGACTTTACTCTCCTTTAATTAGTGAAAACTCTGTTAATTAGAAACATAGTTTGGTCTGTTGGAATTCTTCTTGAAATAAAAATTAATCTTGTACTTGCATTGTATAGATTACAAAAATAGAGAGAGAAATCCCTTTGGTTATATTCATTATCCCTTGTAAAAGTAGGTGGTGCTTAGAAGGTCATAGGATAAGTGTTGCTAAGCAGCTAAACAGAAGGATGCTAAAATTAACCCAAGTGTATTTGTAAGGGATTCTGTTCTTTTTAAGTTTGTAAATAAATTTTTAGTTTACTTACAGTGGTTCTTTTTTACGTGTCAGACAAAGATCTTGGAGTGAAATCTTGGAAAAATATTTAGGCACATGAGTAAATTTACTCACATAAATAGCCTATTGGGACTACTCATGTGAATAAACTTACTCATGTGCCTAAGTGTTTGCAGGATTTGGCCCTTGATTTGTGCCCTTTACAAATGTCCTTGAAGAGTTATCTGTTGTTCATTGCTCTGTGAGCAACTGATGTATGTTGGATAGCAGCCTGTGCAGACAGACTTGGAAAAAGCAGCACCAAAGATTTTGCAGCAACAAGCAGAAAACAAGTACATTCGGTTTTGTTTAGAAAAGTTTTAGATCTTTTTCTGTACAGAAAATCCTCTTAACTAAAATTGTCATCTGTATTGATTTACAGATTTAAAGCATGTGAAATCAAATCATATGACATAATTTTCTTTAAATATTGGCAAGATTTTAATTGAAAAGAGAGAAATATATTACTGGACCATTATTATGAATACATGTCACGATCCACAGTCTCCGTGATAATGTGACAATACTTTTCTCCCCCCCCCCCAACTGATAATCGTTCCATTCTCTTAGAGGAGATTGGCAGTACTATTTTAAGTTCTGCTGAAAGTAGTGAGGATGCCTGCCTTTCATATCTGTTACTCTTTCCCCTCCTTTCTGAATTCAAACCAAATTGGTTCATAGTTTGCATTATCACCAATGTTCTTCCTTCCTTCCTCCCTCCAGCCCCCCATCACAACTTTAGAATGCATTTCATGAGAGCAAACTGAAGCTTTGAAAAGGGGCAGAGTTTGTTTGCACTGTGTTCTCTTCATATAATTTTAATTATGAGCATGGTGTTCATATACCCTACAAACTTGCCAAGAAATGTCTTGGGAGATCACATATAGAATTGGGAGGAGGAAGAGTGTTCTCTTCAAGGAAACAATGGGACTAGCCAATTTCTTATTGTTGGCTGGGAGATCTGATTTGTTAATTTGAAAATTAAAACTAGCTATTCTGAGGACTGTAAAAGGTCTACTTTCCATTTCTTGTATCTTAGTTAAAACAGCAGTTACAATGATTATATTTCAATCACCATATACAAAGATGTTATGGATGAAAAATATTCCTTTAGGGGGGATGGGATCCAGACTGAGTAGAAATCCCACTCTCCCACCTTTCACTTTTGATGATGTGCTGAAAAGTTTGATATCACTTTCCATGGGAAAAACAGAAATTTGCTTAGCTCTGTCTGGTCAGGTTCAGTCATTAGTGTTTAATTACTAATGAAAATAGATGGGCTGGGCTGGGAAGTACAGTGCTATGGGATAAATCTGATCAGGAGTTGGAGGAGATTTGACTTCCTTTGTTCAGTGCAGAAATGTGATGATGGTACATCTTGGATGCAAACCAGTCATTAGCATTTCCCACCTTAAAAGTTCTTTCAACCCCACCCTGGCCATCAATTTGTTTCATATAGCAACACTTTAAGGCAGGACATACATGATTTGAGAGGCTACAACTCTTAAGGCAGAACTAAAGCATCCTGTTCTTTGTTTTTGTGCTTACATGAATGATTAACTGCTTTGATGCTAATATTAATATTGCTTTCCTGTGAAATAAAAAGTCCAGTTAGCAGGCAATTTGAAAAGATTTTCTCATTTTCACACTCCCATAGCAGTGGCATTGGTTCTAGCCTGGAAAGGGCGATAAGACGTGTGGGCCAGATTCAGCTCTCAGTTAAACTAGAGTAAAATTGGCAGAGCTCTATTGGGTCAGTGGAGTTTGTCTGGAATTACCCTGATGTAACAGAATGGAATCTGGACCTCTGTTTCCTCTAGCAATCTGGAGGCATTCCGGTGAATCTTGTTTTTAATGGTACTTCAGCTTTCGGTTTGGCCTGCCTACCAATCAGTACAGTAGTTGTCTGTGAATAGGTGCTTTAGACAAAAGAAGTGGGTGACTGGGTGGAGACTGTTTATTCGGAGTGATTGAAACAAGTATTTGAAAGCCTTTGTAAAGTCCTAGAGACAGAGCAGCTGAATAGCTTAATGAGGATTCACCTGTAGACTCCCTGAACTCCATGAGGATGGAACTAACAAGGCGGAGAAAAGCTGTTGGAAACCCTCTCCCCAAGACCTAGTTAGACTTGTATACTAAATAGGTACTCTGAGGGTTGTTAGATTAAGACCTTTAACTACAACCTTCTCTCCACCCCAATGTTTGCATTACCATCGGTTTTTGTCATGGAAGAATATTAAATGTAGTTATTTGAATTTCTCTACTTAAATGTTAGCATAGGGTCTTAGCGTAGTGCAAAAGAGCTTTTAGCTAATATTGGTGGATTACTTGGATTTGTTCGTCTTTTCATCACATCAGTTTGGAGGAAGATGTGAGACGTGGAGGAAGATATCTTCCTGGAGGCACAATGCCTGTCAATCAGATCAACTTGATCTCTCTCAAATTATAAACAAGATCTTTCTTCTATTTCCTTTTGAGGGTGGGAGGGATCAATTTAGAAATAATTTTCACAGTTGTCAGATTTGGTTGGGGGAAGCAGGAAGGAATTTACTAAAATCAGGTGGGTTTTTCTAAGATTAGAAAAAAGGGCTTGTCTTGACATAAATAAGTCATTATGATGCCTAATTTCTTTTAGTGTTTTGAAAACCTGAGAAGCAGCCAAGATATTATGACCCTGTACTGTTCTGCATCCATGTGTGGAACTCTACTCTGATGTCTGTGGAACTGCATGCCTGCAATATATGGCGATGAACTTTTAATGTGGTTGCCCTGTCTAAGGCCTTGGCTACACTTGGGGATTCGCAGCGCTGCACTTGCAGCGTGCAGCACTGCAGGCACTGATTACACCGGCACTTTACAGCGCTGCACTCGCTGTGCTCTGGGGGGGGATGCGTTTTCACACCCCTGAGCGCAGCAAGTTGCAGCGCTGTACAGCCCCCCCCCCAACAGTTGTTATCCAATATTCTTTTTACTCTAGTAATTTGTGTCACAGCTTGAATGTTTCACCATAGTTTATAAAACTTTTTTTTTTTTTGGTTTGTTTAAATTAAGATACTAAATTACTGTAAGAATAATTGAGTGCTATAGAAGTTAGAAGTTGACAAGGCCTAATGGATTATTAAGATCTTCCATTTGCAAATGCAAGGTACACTCCCCAGATGTGGGGTATAAGTTAAATGAGGGGTAACAAGTGCTTTTCTGCGTAGATGTAATTTACACTTTATGCTATTTGAAACTAATGATCTATTTCTCAAGAGAGAATTTTTAACATCTCAAGATAGCATTTGTTTTTTTCCTAATGAGATGGCCCAAATATGTGTCAGTTTGTACATTCATATGACTTCCAAATGAGACTTAAAGTTGAGGCCCTGACAGCTTCTGGTAACTAATCCCACAACAACTTTCATGGCAGATAAGTTACTTTCCTACCCTCTAAGGTCCCATAGCAATGTTTGAATCAGTAAACGTATTAAATCACTATCCTCATCCTGTTGCAATTTTAGGTAATTTCTGTGGTTTGTGATTGAGCAGAACTCCTGTTTAAGTCATTGGAAACTCTGCTCCATTTAAGATCTGCAGCATTTGCTCCATTCTGTCCACCTAAACTCCCTTCACTTTTATGGAAGAAACTTTTTCTTTCCTTTCTCACCTTTATTATTACTATTTTTTATTTATAAAAAGACCAGACCGCTCTGTAGCTTTGCTATGGACAGAATGACTGCCATGCTGTCCCTAATTAGAGACTAAATTTGAGTAGAGGGTGAAGTGATCCATATGTCATAGTGGATGCCTAGTAGCTTGTAAGGAAGCCATGCACATTTTAAACACTGCAGGAGGGAACCAACAGAATCTGTAAACTCTGCAGCCCTATTAACTGCAATTCAGGCAGTTTTCAAGCTCTGCTTTCAAAGCTGGTGGAATTTGTAAGCTCTTTAAGTCTAGTTGCTCTGGATTTTTCATGGTTCTTTTTCCGCCTTGAGGGGAAAAAAGCTAAGGTGACATCTTAAATGCTCAAAAGTCAGAAATTAAAGTTAAGGTTCTCACAGGAATATTAAGTGGGCCATGTTGAACATATGTTGTGGGGTTTTTTTATTCCTGCGTAGCCCTCTCCACCTGACAGCCGCCATGGGTACCATTTGCCTCTATGTTGCCTCCAAAATGTCTTTCCCCATTTTGGTTCCCTGGCAGTGGAGCTCCATTCACAGCTGTCCCTAGAAAAATCTTCTGCAACCCAAAGGCTGCGTTAACCTTCCAGTGGTTTCCCTGTGGGGAATGATAGGGAGACTGTGTGTCCCAAGGATCCAGCCTTCCATGGAGAAAGAGTGAGAGATACACATGGGAGATTCTTCTCTTTGTGTATAGGTCTAAGGGGCTTGTTTTGGGCCAAAGTTTTTATTTCCAGTATTAAGTAGCTCTTACTCCAAATCCTTCAGTGTGTGGGTTTTCAATCCACTATTTGTATGCGATTGAAAACTAGTAGGCATCTGGTAATATTCAGCACATATAGTACTCTCAGTCAGCTATACTGTAGATGTTGCGTGGCCATATAGGATATTGAGTGACCTCTTGAGGAAGTATTTGCTGGCTCCTGATTTGACCTGGTTTTCTGGAAGCTGCTCTGTTGCATGTTCTGCCTCACTCATTTAACTTACAGTAAATGTTTCCATGTCTGTGCTCATTGTGCTTCCTTTTTAAAATGTACAGTAAAAAGTCTTTGGACCAAAAATAGTTTGTTCATGTTGGATGGGACAAACACAACCACGCGTACCTGTCACATGCTCAGTAACCGTTCCTAGCAAGCGGTTTGAATACAGCAGCTCCTTCCACAAATGCTAACTAGTATTTGATTATTGAGAGAGAGAGAGAGAGTCAGATGTTCTTTGAATAGTCCAGATGACCAATGCAAATGAATGTAACATAAGTTACTACAAATATTCTCTCAATAACAGCCAAAATAATCCAGAAATGAGTTCCTTTAGTACTCAGTCTAGTATTTCCCAGTGTGTAGGTGTAGACATAGCAAAAAAAATCACCAAAATTGGTTCTGTCACCTTATTGGCCGACTTAGCCGAGAAGTTAGCGATATAATGGATTAATTGAAGGAGGGCATAGATACTGAATAACTACTTGCTAAAATATCCTATCTTCTTGTTTTTTGCTTAACCCATCCTTTCTTCCTCTTTGACTTCTGCCAACTTGTTTATCTCCTCCACCTCTTATATCTTAATTCCTAGATTATACATTTTTGGGGGCAGGGACTCTCATACATTTACCACGTTTGTCCAGTGTCTAGCACAATGTGGATATGACCTCGTAGTCACTACTGCAATATAAATATTTAATAATAACTTCCCTCATACCCCTGGAGGTTGTCCTAATCTTGTACTACTACCACCCTGGCTTGTGTATATAAACAGAGGATTTTGGTTGCATGAATTCGGCACTTCTCATGAACGCTTTGTTCACGCATAAAGGAAAGACATGCTGATTCTCTATGCAGTGGCATCAGTAAATATACATGGTTAATAATCTTTAGGTTGGGTAGTTTTTGTTTTTTTTTAAGTTTTGCAGCGAGTATACTCCTAAAAATTCTGTGCATATTTTAAAACTTCATTGCACATCCATTGGGTTTGTTTGTGTTGTTTTAGGCCCTGATGTAAACATGCTAAGCGTTAAAATCCTGACATGTAGAGGTTTGAGAAAGAAACTGGGAATAGAGCAGTATGCCATTCCCTCAATAATCACATTGTTGGTACAGTACAGAATTCTACTAAAATATTCACTCTTTCCATTCAAAACCTAATCTAACTTTAATTCCTTAGGGTGCAGCATAAATAATTCACGTTTAAGATTTAAAAAAAAATGCATGCCAGCTAGAATGTATATCATATATCCTGGTTTATAAAGTGTGAAAGTATATTGAGTAATGGAAATCACTAGAAACAGACCCCCTTAGAGAAGGCTCCATTTTAATCAGGTTACCTGGATTAAACCAAACCAAAGGGTAATATATGTGACACTAATACTAACTAGTTGAGTTTCAGAACTCCAGCGTTCCATTGTGTCTGGGTTTCTCCCAGTCAAATGCAGTTCAGTGTTACTAGAGCTGGAATAAGCTGATGTCAGATATTTGCCCACGGTGCATAGCAAGTACAGGTTAAAGACTTATAAGGCCAATGATTCTATGACTTGAATGCATGCAGCAGGTTTATTTTCTAAACATCTTTTGAAAAACCGTGTGACAGCATTGGTGCCATATATAACAGAAATGCATCTTCCTTTAACTTTAGCTTTAGCAAATGGATGCATCCTATCAAATTGGACTGTTGAGCATGTTTAGTCATGTTGCTGTAACAAGCTCCGAAAACAGGAATGGGTTTTGCCCTGCTGAGTTAATGAAGACTTTAATGAATTTGACTGGCTTGTTCTAGAAACTCTTTCTTATGTTTGCATCAGCCCCTTTCCATTCTGGTACTGGGGCTGGGGAAGGTGGTTGAGAGTTGTGTATGTCTATAACACATTTTTTTTCTTTAAGTAATATACAATAGTTTTATTAATCTCCAAGTGTAACAAATAACCATTTTAATGTTTAGTGTTTTTAATCTTTACTGTAAATAAAATTATTTTATAGGTGTCTCTCTTCCTGGCATCTCAAGGTGTTAGCCGTATTGTGTCTGATGTGCAGCACTTATGTATTTGCATTACTGGTACTCCTTTTAGTCCAGATAAACTGAGCGTCAGGAGCCTAAGCTGTTCCTACCCTCTTTCCATTTTCCTGGCAATTCTCTTTAATAATAATGAGACTTTTTTTTAAGAAATACGTGAATGTAAAATCTGCTCTGCATGTGTTGGTTATCTTCTTTAACTCTCTAACTTGTAGCAATGCAGAAAAAGCCCTTTCGGACACAAATATTGTTCATTAACATGTTAGGGATTTAGTGTGTCAAAGGGATGAGGAGAGGGTCATGATACCTGTTGCTTGTGCCAGCCCCTAATCGTACAGACATTTAAATGTATGCATAAGTTTACTCATATGAGTTGTCTCATTAAAGTCAGTCAAACTACTTGTGGGTTAAGTTAAATTAAATTTTGTTAGGACTAGGGCCTACTTTTACTTTTTCAAAAAAGTTATTTGTGATAAGAGACAGAATCTGCAACCCATGCTCACTGTATGCTTTGTACTTATTCACACATTGAAGCCAATGAGACTAGTTGAGTAAACACTACTCAACTTGAGAAAGGGCTGCAGAATTTGGCACATTGGGAAGTGGCTTTGAAGAAACACTGGAGTAAATGTTGCTATGTTCTTTAAAATTATGTTAATTAGAGAGCTGAAGTATACAAAAACTCAAATGCAATGTCTGCAATATCTAAACAGAAACTGTAGTATTTCAACAACTCACACTTTTTTTTAAATTTTGTGCATAATTTGTTAAACGTGGCATACTGGGCCTGGGCTGCAGAGCCACAGTGTGCAGGCGGGAAGATGTAAAAACAAAGGTGCCTTAAAGATTTTTTTTTTTTTTTTTTTTTTTTTCATTCCCCTGATCCTGATGCAGTGCGAGTTATCTCCCTTTTCTAGGTGTGCTGGCTGCAAATGGTCACCAGTAGTCAAAAATGCAGCAGCTAAGGATTGACTTGGCTCCATCTTCTCTAGCCACACCCGTTTGTCCCCACAGTGCTGCTTGTAGGGTGAAGGAGGAATACCATTAGAGGCCCTACAATGTCTCTGCATCACTGAGGAATCCCCTTACGCTCATGTGACCTTCCCTGGTCTGGTTAAGTCTGCTCTGTGGGCAGAATAAGCAGTGGTGCTGTACAAAGCAGCTACCCCAGAGAATGCACTCTGTTGCCATGGATTTGAAATGGCAACCTACAGCCATCCTGTCTCCCTGGTATCTGCATCAAAAAAGATACCCACCCAATAGGGTAGGTGTGGTGGATTGTCATATAAAGGTGACCTGTCATAAGGACAACTTGGGCCTCAGATGTCTGGTAAGAAAATACGGTTGTTTCACTTATGACAGCCAAAACTTGGGGTTAACATTTTGATTGCATCTGATCTGAGGCTGGGAATGAAAGTTAGCTTTCTGCTTCAGTTTGCTTGGAAAGGCTGCCAGTGACCACTTCACCCACCCTGCAGACATGTGGGCCCGAGGGCAAGGGAGGGAGGGGGAGCAGGAGGGAGCATCACCAGAAAGGCAGAGAGACTTGGCTCTTGGCCATGAGCAGGAGTAGCAACAGCTGTCTTCACAGCCCCAGGAGCCAGTCACTGATGTCAGCATAGCCAACACGCCTTAAACTCTGAGGGGGTGAGGGGGAATGATTGGATGGGAATTGTGTGAAGAAAACAGACTGCAAGACCAGGGATTGCTTTGTATAAAGCAACCTTTTTTTTGTTTGTTTTGTTCTCCTTGATACCAGGGAGACAGGATGCTCAAGGTGTTAGTAATAAGATGAGGTGAAGCTTTTTACCTTGTAGGTTGACATTTCAAATTCAGTTCAGGGGAGCAATGAATTAAAGTCATTGCCACCAGTTAGCTTCTGACCTTTGTGAGACGGGTGCACATTGCAAAATTCCCCCCTATAATAGGCACTCGGTAGAGGGGTCCTAGATTGAATATATATGAGAAGTGAATTACCTTCTTATCTGTCTGGGAGTAATTCTTCCGGTTCAGGGCTGAGACACATTGTCAGGGAAGGCTACATCGCAGGATCTGTTCAGTCTCCTGGCTCTCGGTCCCGTACTTTTCACAAGAAGACTAAATTAGCAGGGTGAAGTGCTGCCGCCCCAATGCTCAGTACAATAATATTGTGCTGGGATGCCGTATACCATACGATGAATGACAAATATCATTGACATTCTTTGGGATTTTGTCATGGTCCTCTGTCAGGCTGAAGGTTTTGTTAAGGCTCAGTCTAGTTTTACTAATAGGAATAGCACATTGTATATTCATCCAGAAATCTCACAAGTACTTCATACATTTTAATACATTAGCTGTCCCAACAGCCTGCTCAGGTAGAATAAGTATTATCTCAATTTTTGCAACTGGGAAAGTGCAACAGAGATGCTCCCAGTCTTGTGTCTGAACCAGTAGGTTGTACTTCCTGTCTAGGAAGCTGAACACACAAAACTGTAGGTTCATAGACAACCGTCATTTAATAGATGGCATACAAGTTCCTAACTGTCAGGGTGGTTAAACACTGGAGTAAATTGCCTAGGGAGGTTGTGGAATCTCCATCTCTGGAGATATTTAAGAGTAGGTTAGATAAATGTCTATCAGGGATGGTCTAGACAGTATTTGGTAATGCCATGCAGGCAGGGGACTGGACTCGATGACCTCTCGAGGTCCCTTCCAGTCCTAGAATCTATGAATCTATGAATAGCACTGTGAAATCTAGTCATTGCTAATATATTGGATCTAGCTTCCAACTGATGCGTGGTGGAACATTGTGAATTATTTGCATTTAAAAAGTGAGATTTTGTGCTTGTGAAAGGAGACAGGTTGACAAACAGTGGACCCTTCTCACCACTCACACCAAAGCCTGAGTAAATGAATGGACCTTTATACCAGCCCATGATCTGAAATCAAACTTTGGCCTCTCTCAGATTAATGAGGGAAAGAAGTTTCAGAGTTAATGGACCTCTGCTGGAAAAGCCAGGCCAACAGCTCCCCTTGATGTTCAGATGTAGGGACTTTGAGTGAGAATGCTTCAGCTGACTTAATGTACTGATGCACAGAGCACAAGAGTGGAGTCAGCACACTGTCCAGGTCTGAACAAAGAGATGTAGAGGTGTGTGCCCATATTTACCGTATGTTATCTCAAATTGCATCACTGAAACCACGGTACGAGACAGTGACTGCTGTTCAATATTTTTAGTAGTGCCTATTACATTACCAACCAGATGCTGCAATCAGGATTGATGCTAGGTGGTACAGAGACACATACTAAAGCACTGCCCTTGTCCCAAAGAGCTTACAGATACAGATTGAAAAGTAGGAGTAATGAAATAGAACACTGCAAGATGGAGCCTTCAGAATAGCTGCAAAACAAGCAAGATGATAGTGATAGGTAATCTTTGGTCTTGTCCTGACTAGGATTTAAAGGTATGTTGCTAGAACATGTTAGCCAACTTTCTAACTAACTCTTCTAAAAGTCCAGAGTGGACAAGGCACGCAGCTTTTAACAGCTGCTGAACTGGTTAAGTTAAAGCTTAGGTGGAGTCAAGGGTTTACCTTGAACAGCTGACACCAGTTAAAACTACAACTTGCCTTGTCTATGCTGGGATTTTAATATGTGTTAAAAATATACCTTTTTTTTCCTAATGAAGACAAGTCCATAGTCAGACATCCAGGAATGCTGAGGGCTACAGCCAGGGTTCTCTCTCCACCATCGTCTCAATAAATTTGCCCAATAGAGGCAGACTGGACACAGGAAGATAGCACAATCATTAGGGGGTGTCCATAAATTACATAACATGTTTTTTGGTGGTTTGTTTTTGTTTTGTTTCTTCAAGACTCACCCCATCCCACCCACCCTCCCCCCTTGTAACACTAAGACAAACACACAGAATTAAGGACCCCCTATGCATTACGTAATTTATGGACAGCCTTTTAACATCAGGATATGGATAATTGATCAAGGGCCTAATGATTTGAGTGATTCCTGATCCCTGCCCTCCCTCTGAGAGGTATCGTTAATTGACAAGAATAGTGTACCCCAGGGGTAGGCAACCTATGGCACGCGTGCCGAAGGAGGCATGCAAGCTGATTTTCAGTGGCACTCACACTGCCTGGGTCCTGGACACTGCTCCAGGGGCTCTGCATTTTATTTTAATTTTAAATGAAGTTTCTTAAACATTTTTAAAAACCTTATTTACTTTACATTCAACAATAGTTTAGTTATATATTATAATGTTATAGAAAGAGATCTTCTAAAAACGTTAAAATGTATTACTGGCACGCGAAACCTTAAATTAGAGTGAATAAATGAAGACTCGGCACACCGCTTCTGAAAGGTTGCCGATCCCTGGTGTACCCAGTATTCTCCCCCCTCCCCGATGGTAGCCTGAAGCTCTCCAAGCACAACTAGAACCCTACGGAATGAAACTTGGCCAGAGACAATAGGCATTTACCCTGTGGACACCATCGACATCCATGTGATACTAGCTATAAAAAGTTAGACTCATCAAAGGCGAGAAATACCTGAGTATTTGCAGGTAATGGAAGCCAGGATTCACCATCTACTGTGGTCTAAAAATTTGGCATAGGAATTGCACTGACCTGCTTTAAAAAAGGTTTATTGCTATAACTCTTTCCTACTGCCATCCCATTATGCTTATAATTGCTCAGCGTATTTGTATATGGCATCTTTGAGGTCTCTGGGGCAGGGACCTGTCTCTCTGGTCTATAAGGTAATTCGCACACTTTGGGACTGGAACAAATAAGAAAGTTTTCCAAAGGAAATTATTTTGCTTTTCACACTATCCAAATAACCCCATTTATTTTTATAGACCCTTATGCATTGAAGGATTCCAAAGTGCTTTACAACTGTATAGATATATTGTGCTACAGAAATGCAGCCACCTCTAGAGTGAAAGGTGGGGGGAGAAGAGACGTATTGGCCAGGTCACCAGGAGGAAAACCCTTTCCTTATGAAAAGTGCTCTGCACTCTATAATGCTGACATAAACCAGAAGAGGAGCCTTGGCTTCTAAAGTCTCTTCTTAACCCATACACCATATACTGCATGATACCCAGTTTGCCTTGGGTTGATGAAAAGGCTTAGTCAATCTTGCTAAAGCTTGGCATTTAGCTGTAAATAGTGCACATTTTAATGTCTGGGTGTCTGAGTCTCTTGAGTAGTAAAGGTGCCTTTACTGGGTGTTAGAAAATAGTTACTTTTAAAAACAGAATTCTGTTGGGGTTTTTTTGTTTGTTTTTTTGCTTTTGTTTTGTTTTTTAAACCCGGGATACTGCTCTCGTATTCAGCTTGTTGGGTATAATGGCTATATTCAGTTTCTTAGTGTTAAAAGTGTTTTATAGATGACTTTTAAAGGCAACAGAATTTGGTCCCAGCTATAATTATGACATTGTACTGCTTTATAGTGGAGGCTGAATTTTCACTATGTAAAACCAGTTTGGTAGCCCAGCATCTACAGTACAAGGTATGTCTGTTAAATAAAGTGAAGGATCAGCTAAATGCAGTGAAGTTTTCATTTTAGGGGATCCTGACTTAAGTTGCCAACCATGATTGTTGGTATGATCCATGAATTAACTTTTGGATTCAAGATTGGTCTTAAGGCACTCTGGCAGTGCTCTGTGTACTTGCTTTCCTGAGGGTTGTGTAGTTCACGTGAGGGTTAAGGAATTGAGCCCTAAACTGGCATGGACTTGGACTGTGGGCTTGACTTCTGCTTTCATATGCGTAATGAGGAGTGACTGTATGTGACAGTTGAGTTCCAGGATGTAAAAAACAATGTGAAAGCAGACCCTGGCTGTGTGCTAACTGCATTATTCTCAAGGTATGTAACTTAGACAACCAGATGTTTTTTTTGTTTATCTAACAGCTGCAACCCAGGAAACAAGAACATACCTGCATGGCCAAATCCCCTGGCATCCTGTCCCTGAGTAACAGGCTGAACATTGGGTATCTTTGTTGAGGGGTTGTAGGAGAAAGAGGATGCCTTCCTACCCCTTACTGTCCCTCACTGCCCAAGTCCCAGAGTCACTCTACCAGGGTTATTTCAACTCACTGACCTAGCCTTCCAGCATGCCTCTGTTGCTTGGGATAGGCCATGGAATCCACACAGCTGTGCATCCCAATAGCTCCTTATTGCACTGCAGGGAGCTTCTGCTAAATTGTGCTTTGTGGTGTACGCTTGTACACCCTGTGCTGGGTTGGGCACCCAAAGCCATCATCTGTGCAAAGGAATCACATCTGTTCTGCTACTGGGGCATGAACCTTTGCAGCCATGGAGTTGGAGCGTGGTTTTGCGATGTCATGCAGGTACAGTGCATCCCTTTTTATAAGGTGCTTTGTTAAACTTTTGATATAAACCATCTGTATTCTGACTTGCAACTCCATTAAAGTTAATTGCGGATTTCCTCTCTGACTTCCACCAGTTGGTAGGTGCTTTCTTACCATTTAATGCTGGTAGCACACCGAAAGAAAGGCAGACATATTAGTTGAAGGCGTTTATACGGGTTCACTACTTCTTCCATTTGAGACAAACTGTGATGTTTGCCTTCCAAGCTATTTCACACAACTTCTTCACTAGTCAGAGGTGAATACACAGCAGGATATATGATGACAAACAGTGCTGATGAAATAAGTCAGAATCATAGAGGCATTTTTACAGTAGGGAAAAATCCTAAATGGATTTCTCTGGGTGCTAGAGTTATGTTTTGTTCTTGAAGATGCCTTTTTCTTATCTTTTATACTTAGGTTGTAGGGCGGGACAAAATAGCTTTCTTTCTCTATTTTGATATCCAGGAAGTCCATAATGATGAATTAGTGACCTCACTATTATTTCCTTGGCCACCCAATCACCATCCCATTCCCCCACCCAATCCCCACCATCACTCCTCAGATACTAATCTCTTTGTTAGCAGGTGGAATACAGAAGTTTTATTGCTGTTGAAAATTGCTTTTTAAGTAGTTTCTTCTTTTATTTTAAGTTTATGTCCATGTGACAATCTGTTTAAATTATACGTAAGTCATAAAAAGACTTCCCTCCCCCCCGGACATCTTTGTTTGTTTTACTACCAAAGATTGTGGTCCAAGTTTAGTTTTGGCTATACCAGGGTATATCTGGAGTGACTTCGTTCAAGTCAGTTACTCCAAGTAAACCTGTGTAACCAAGAGCAGAATTTTGTCCTCTGTATCAACAGTTCATTTAAGCCATCTCCAAGAGTAACTCGTTGAGCAACTGTTGGACATCTAAGGTCATGTGATAAGGTGCATGACTTAAGGTGTGCTAAAAGCCAAGTAACACTGAACACCTGAATATAAGAGTGCAATAATTCTCTTGGAAATGTGCTTCATGAATTGTGTTAGTGCAGTTTAAGTGTAGTAATAAAACATGGAGTATGGAGAAGTGTTGAAGCCTGCATATTATTGACCTAGACCAGGGATCAGCAACCTTTGGCACGCGGCTTGCCAAGGTAAGCCCCCTGGCGGGCCGGGCCGATTTGTTTACCTGCCGCGTCCACAGGTTTGGCCAACTGTGGCTCCCACTGGCTGCGGTTCGCCGCTCCAGGCCAATAGGAGCGGCGGGAAGTGGTGGCCAGCACATCCCTGGGCCCGCGCCACTTCCTGCAGCCCACATTGGCCTGGAGCGGTGAACCGCGGCCATTGGGAGCCGCGATCGGCTGAACCTGTGGACGCAGCAGGTAAACAAACCGGCCCGGCCCGCCAGGGGGCTTATCCTGGCGAGCCGTGTGCCAAAGGTTGCCAATCCCTGACCTAGACTATCCGTGATATAATAATCCTATCACAAAGGTTCATTTGTTTCCAAATTTCTAAAAGTTTATTTTATAACTACGTAGGGCCAGATGGTTTAAAACCAGAAAACTCACAATAAAGTCTAAACCTTCATCCTAAACGCACCTTCTTCATATGTAGATATTGCAGCTGCCTGTCTATAGGCTCTGCTGCTCTGGGCAGTCTTGTGTAGCATGTATACTGCAGTGCTTTTAGTACAAAGGAGTAAGTTAGGAAGGAGTTCTGTCCTAAACTCTTTCCATGGCTTCTATGAAATTTAAGTTGAATCTTCACCACTGTTCTAGTATGTTGGTTGTTGTGGGTGGGGGGAGGGGAGGATTTTTCTGTTTGCTTCAATAATTTTTACATTTCTGATACAAGCAGCAATGATGAGTAGATATACAGAAGATTTTTTTTTTTAAATACCGTGATTTTTCTAGAAAAAACATTTTGAGATTAATAGAAGTCAAACCTACAGTTACATACAGTGTGAGACCAATAACTGATGTATGTGGGGTTTTTTGGTTTTTTCTTTCCCCCATGAAAACAGACTATATTGTGAAGGAGAGGCTGCTTCATAGATGCAAAATTAAATGGTAGTTAATTTCAGACATTTTAACATGGAGGATATTTTGTTTTGGGTCATGTTATTTTGATATAAACCATGCATAGTTTCATGAAGTATATAAGCAGTAGTTTCTCCCTTTTCCCACCTCCACTAATGTTGAGAATTAGACTGTTTTGCCACGTGAGTAAACAGACCCAGTTCCTTAAAACCAGTTCAGCACCAGAAGGCCTGAATTTGCATTCCAGAATACAAAGACATAAAGACAAAATTTGTTTAGCACCATCTGTGTGAGCAATTATACCTTTCACTTACCTGTTCAATTTTTTTAAATATTAAAAATAGACATTTCTGTTAAAAAATGTTACTAAGAACAGCTGTTTTGGTTCCACTCTTTCTTTAATCAGTTAAATTGATTATTTAGTGTTTGCCTTTTGCCTTTTTTCCTGAGCTGCAGGGCATATATTCCCCAAGAATTATATTTCATTTCTATGGAATGCTAAGTTTTAGATGTGCTTTTTCAAATTTGGAGACAGTATCCACTAGGGGTTAGAGCAAAGGTCTGAGAGTCTGGAAACCTGGGTTGTTTTGATGACTGTTGTTGGCTTGCTGTATAGCCTTGGGCAAATTGCCTAACCTCTGTTCCTGAGGCCTGATCTCCACACAGTTTTGTATAACTATATCGCCGGGGGGGGGGGTTATTTATTTATTTAATTTATTTTTAACCAGTATAGTTATACTGATACAGCCCCTAGTGTGAGTGCAGTTACACTGCTATAACTTACATCGCTTCCTCTATGGGAATAACCTATACAGGTATAAGCACTTTCATCCCCGTAATACTGCCTCTGTGCGAGAGTGATTGTACAGCTTTAATGATACCAGTATAGTTAAGGTGGCACAACTTTTCTGCATAGACAAGGCTTGAGTTTCCCCTCTCTGTAAAATGTGGATAATCCTTTATAAAGCACTTCGCACCAGAGGAAATGCACTTTAAAAGTGCAAAGTAATTATTTGTAGCAGTAGTAATTTTGTATGGTTTCAAGCTTTTTGTATTTGATGAGAGACTAGTATGAAAAGAACTTGGAAATCAGCTCTCAGAAAGGAAAAGGACAAGCTAACCTTGGCACCTGGGGCCCTGGCTATTGTGCTTCAGAAAGGAAGTGAAACATGTTGAGCTCCCTGACGTGATATTCTCACAGAAGATGGAGGAAGTTGCTACAGTTGAAGCTGTAATTCTGGATCTCTTCTTGCTTGGTTTAAGGGGGTGGGGTGGGGAAGGAGGGTTACACAAAGCTCAAAAAAAAAAAAAAAAAAAGCCACACGGAAAGTTAGATAAGTTGCTAACAAAACTGCTAATGGACATTGTTTGGGAGGGAGGGGCTGTAGAACAGAGCATGTTTCCTCTGCTAGCTGTTTATGAAGAGAAAGGTAATGAGGGAAGGCAGCAGGGGAGTGATGGAGGAGAGAATGGCTGCTTCTCTCTCTCTAGTTGCTGACTAAACAGTTCTGTCAGCTGGCTGTCGACACAGCCTGAGGATTTGAGATAGCTCCTGGAGGGTGGGGATGGTTACGGGGGGGGGGGGGGGGAGGGGGGGGGGGGGCTGGTAGTGCTTCAGCGGCAACTGCTGCTTCTGCAGCTCAGTTGCAGTTCAGGGAAGTTTTTTTTTAAACATGAAGAATACTCAGGGCACTGAATTTCCTTGGAGTTTATATTGTGTGCACATATGTTTGCCGTTTTCACTTGCTAAGCATTTCAGCAATATATTTTAAAAGAAGAAACTCAAGGTTTTGTCTACACTGGAAATTTTTCCAGTTATGCTGGTTTAATTAAACAGAGAGAACTCCCCATCTGTCCACTCTTATTCCAGAATAAGAGGAGCTTTTTGGGGGTTTAGTTTAAATCACTTCCAAAGTGACACAAGCTAAACTGCAAAAAGCCAGTCTTGGGCTATGTCTACATTACAGATCTCACAGCAGCACAGCTGTACCTCTCCAGCTGCACCGCTGTAAGATCTCCTGTGTAACTGCTTTATGCGGGCAGGAGAGAGCTCTCCCATCAGCATAATTAAACCACCCCCAAGCAGCAGCAGTAGCTATGTTGGCAGGGGAGCGTCTCCTGCTGAGATAGCGCTGTCCACAGGGGTGCTTTTTGTTGGTGAAACTTACATCAATTGGGTGAGTGAAAAAACACACACATCCTGACTGACAGAAGTTTTACCAACAACAGTGCTAGTGTAGACATAGCCTTATTCTAAAATAAGAGTATCCAGTTAAATCAGTGAAACAGTTTTAGCTACTCCTTAATGCTAAAGTAGCCTTCTTGGATTTGTAGGAAGAAATCGTTCTCTATCCAAGGCTATGATGTATGCAGTAGTGTTGTAGCTGTGTCGGTCCCAGGAAATTAGACAAGGTGGGTGAGGTAATATCTTTTATTGGACCAGCTTCTGTTGGTGAGAGAGACAAGCGTTCAAGCTTATACAGAGCTCTTCTTCAGCTCTGGGCTGTGTGAAGAGCTCTGTTTAAGCTAGAAAGCTTGTCTCTCTCTCCAACAGAAGTTGCTCCAATAAAAGATATTACCTCATCCCACCTTGTCTTTCTAAAGCTATGATGTGGCAGCGCTAGAGACATTTTAATGATCCCTTCATTCTGCTAGAACTAACACAATTTTTCATACAGATGACTGTTGGAAGCATGTCATAAGGATGGAATAAGATCCTCGAGTTGTTTCTGCTTTGTCATGTGCTTGCTTTCTTTGTTTTGTAGCTGTAAGTAAAGGATGGGTGAATATGAATCACTTTATACCAGTTAAGTCCTCTTCCTTATGACTCTGCAATTAGCAAGATAGCGAGTCTCTGGCCTTGGCTACACTCGCGGATTCACAGCGCTCCGAGAGCGCTCTCGCAGCGCTGCAAGTACTCCACCTCTCCTCAATAGCTTGCAGTGCTGCGAGAGAGCGTGCAGCGCTGCAGGCACTGATTACACTGGCGCTTTACAGCGCTGCACTCGCTGCGCTCGGGGGGGGGGAGGTGTTTTTTCACACCCCTGAGCGCAGCAAGTGCAGCGCTGTGAATTGCCAGTGTAGCCAAGGCCTCTGTCTTGACAGGTGAAAAAGGGAGTGTTTCAGTTGAGCTCAATCGAGTTAGTTAAACTCAGTAGAAAAAGCACTCGATGCTTGTTAAGATTCAGGCTGACACATTGGAAGCCATTTTAACTGGCCATGCACAGCTTCAACTGTGTTAGCCTCTACATCCTAAGAAGTGTTAAGAGAGCTTTTCGGTCCTGCTAAGCCAACTGGATGATTGAAAAGCACACACCTATTTTGCCAGTCAAGACAGAGGTAGAGAGACACAGGAGCTAACACTCCTGTGCTGGCTAGTAATAAAGCACTGATGTTCCTAATGTTATGGTTGGTATAATTTGCTGTTGTGGATTTTAAATCTTTTTAATTCTTATCTGCCAAAGGAAATTCCTCATGCATCAAGAAATAAGAATGTGTTCCCAAAGAGCTGTCAAGTTTGTAGAAACTTTTTTGTTGTGATGTGGAAACCTGTATAACACCACGTACACCTCTACCCCGATATAACGTGACCCAATATAACACGAATTCTGATATAACGCGGTAAAGCAGTGCTCCGGGGGGTGGCGGGTCTGCGCGCTCCGGCGGATCAAAGCTTGTTCGATATAACGCGGTTTCTCCTATAACACGGTAAGATTTTTTTGGCTCCCGAGGACAGCGTTCTATCGAGGTAGAGATGTAGTTTTAATTCATTTCACCTTCACACCATGCCCATCCCATCACTTCAGCACAGTTCTCAAAATTGGTGAATTTTGTTTGCCCTACTTCATGAGTTAGAGGAGTGTTAGTTTGTACATACAAGTTAAACAGTGGTATTTTCATAGTACTTTGCATTCCTGTGTTGAAAGACCTGAAAGACATGCTGGCAGTTGGATTTTAGTTCCCTGTTGATCTAGACTAATTAGGTGTTTGCTGCTGTGGAGGTGCTATAAAATACATTAGTGATTGTTGCACTTAAGTGCATAATTACTAACTTAATTATTCCACAGTCCCCTGTTCTCTTTAAACACTAAAATAATTTGCCCTGCATTTAAAAATATAAAATAAAATCATAAGTAGCACATGTTTCTTAAGAGGATTTTAGGATTCACATTTTTATTGAGTCTTCTAAGTACACTGTATTTGCTTTTACCTATCACAACAGGAGAGAAAAATCCACTGGGGAAGAAAATTAATCTGTTGTAAAACTGCTCATAGTTTTAGCCATTCTTGTTCTGTAAGGTCAAATACTTGTTTGTGTACATTATTTACATGTCTACAAAATAGCCATGATAGTCAAATGGGCCATGATGCTTCAAAAACTGAATTCGGTTGTACCCCATTTCTCCTACTATTTGTACACTTGTCTCTAGGGCCTGATTTTCAGAAATACTGAGCAGCCAGACATTGCTGCAAGCCCTTTTGAAAATCAGGCTTGTTGTATGTTGAGTGGAAAGCTATGTAGGCCTAGGTAAATAATTTTTAAAAATATTTTGACATGTTCATAAAACTTCAGTGAGTGTTTCTTCAAAGCTGAACACTTCAGTTTTGTTGAATAAAACCAGATAAATAGTTTGCCTGGTGCATAAGATGTCAATCTAACAATTATTTTTTAATTGCCTTTATCTATGAAAAGAGAGTTTGTCACTGAACTGGGAGACTGGTTTGACCTTCTTAGCCTTATGAGCTTGTCTGTGGTTTGCAGCCAAAGGCTCTCACTTTGAGAGAGCCTCACTTTTAGCGCTGAACTATTTTTTGACGCACTGAATGAATTCAATATGTTAACACTCCTGTAAGTCTCAGAACTGCTTGGCTGCCCCTTGCCCTGCCTGCCTCATACTGGCTGAAAAGGTACCATTGTTTGCTCTGCAAACAGTGGATGATGTTTGTTTCCAAGGTGACTGTGGTTCTATTGCAGCCCTTTAGTACAAAAAAAAGTTGGTTTTAAGCACCTGAGAGCATCCTGCTCTGACAAAAGGACAATGGTGGCAGAAAAGATTCAAGGTGGTGAGTTGTTTTCTGGGAGCGTTGTAAATAGCTATAAAAAGATAGAAATATGGGCATTTAAAGAAGTAACATGCAAAATGTCAGTAAGCTAACAAGAGTGGTGATGTATATTTCTTAGCATGAACCCAATATGTTAATAAAACCAAAACTGTTGAGGTAAGCCTGTCAAAAATACTTTATTTATTATATTTTAAAATGCACATTTTAAAAGTGTTTGAGTGAAGATAAGCACTTTACAAGAAGGCCCTACTTCCCTTCTTAACTAATGTGTGCTCAGGCAGCTGCTGAAATGTTAAACCTTGTAGTTTGTTTGAACAGCCAAAATAATACTGTTCTCCCCTATGAAATCGACAAAAAAAGAGGTTTAGAAGGTTTTGTTAAAGCAGGGATGTATAAAATTTCCAACAGAAGAACTGGAAAAAGGAATTCAATAATTCTGCTAAGCCTTTCTGGACACGTCGATGTTTTTAAAACCTCTACTTTGGGTTAAATTATGCATCCACAGAGAGTAGGCCACAGTCACCAATACTTGATTTTCCTTTTTCTTTTATGTGTTCTAGAAAACAAACTTACTTGTTACTTTTTTATAGAACTTTGAGTATGAGTCTCGCAGTATCAGTGACTAACTCTCTCAAACAATTGAAGAGATGGATTTAAAGTTCTTGTTCTTTTTCATTTATTTATTTTCCCCTTGACTACTGAGACTTGTATTTGGGCAGTGAAAAGGCTTAGTTAAGAAGTAAAATGTGTGCACTTTTTTTTTTTTTTTTTCTTTTAAATTGGTCATGGATGCTGTTAGCAGAACTTTGCCTTTCTTTTCCCCCTATCTGGTTTAGTACAGTTCATACGCAGGTTTCAGTAAACATTAACCACTTTTATCAGGCCTCGGAGCATGCTGAATGGTTAGCAAAGAGCATGTGCCGAGAGAGACAGATGAAATGAACAAGTCCAAGGTCAAAAGGATGGTAGATTTTTCTTTATTTTAACAAGAGGCAGAGTTGACTACAATTTGTTAAAAGGGCAGATTTGTATAAAAAAGCAGGTTTTTCTCCTTTTATCTTTCATTGAAGTAAGTGTTCAAGTGTAATTTAACGTATGTCTGTTGGTTATGGTGGATTTGTTCTGATTTTTCTGCCCTGACACACTACTTCAGAGAATGACAAATTAACTTTTCAACGACTTCGTTCAAAATTGGGCCTGCTCCTATATAGCAATGACAAAATGTCCATTAATTTCAATGGTGCAATATGGAGCCCAAAGAGCAAAAGAGATGTTATCTCCCATGAAAAAATGATGGGAAATCAGCCTGATTAGAAACTGGGTTTAGAAGATCCTTTTAGATGACGCAGATTTTCTTGGATTGCTTTTTATTTTATTTTTTTAATTGTATAGATGATATAGTGCTACTGAATTCTCTATAAAGTAACATATGCACTGAACAGCTGAGCAATGAAAATTAGGTAAATTGCCATTGCAATGATTTAATTATTTGAGATATCAAAGAAACAGTAATCCGAACACAAAGCAAGGCCTGCCATCATACTAACTTTTGAAATATCAGGTGCAAGTGGTCAAGTACTTATTATTTTGTAAAAAAAAATTATTATGCTAATCAATACACCTGATCCCCCATCCCCAGCCAAAGAACATTTTAGTTAAATTATTTCAATGTTCGTTTTGATTTTTGTTTTGTAGAAAACATTATGTAAAGATTATGACTCAGCAGAAAGTTGTATCCCTACCTTAAATCTTCAAAAATTAAAAAATAAACAAACAAAAAAGCCCCCAAACCCATTATAAATTAAATGAGTGAAATTTGAGGAACACTGCCCTACAAACATGGCCTTCAAATAAGTAGCATGTGTGCATAGTTAAAATCTTATCTTTTTGTGTATTTGGTGATGAAAATAGATTTAGTGCAGGAAACTAGAAGAATCTTATAGAAATAGAAATATTAGTGGCCTCACTCAGCCAACAGCTTCCTTGAGCTGAGCATTTTGGGGGTGCGGGGTACAGTTTTCTGTCAGCTGGGAATGTTTTGAACGTTTTGGGTCAGATTCTCCTCTCACTTATTGGAGTGTAAATCAGGATTGACTCCATTAAAGTCAGTGGAGTCATATCAGTGTGAAAGAAGAGGATCGGACACCTTTGTTCTACCTTAAGTTGGGGGATGTGAAGAAGAGGCACGGAGGGGCATTCTAGCTGAAATGAGTTACACGTGCATACAGCTTGTTTTAACTCAAACCTATCTGTCATAACCTAAAACAAGAAGGTTCAAGTTTTAATTTTTATTTGCTTTTCATATTTTGCCTTGGGCGGGGGGGGGGAACTGCAGATGTGTCAGGCTGGATTTGTGATGTGAGAACACTGTAGAGTTCTCTCATGCTCTCTCAGTGATGGATGACACCTTCTGCTGTAACAGAGCACTGCTGTCAGTCAGTGGAGCGAGAGCAGGGCAGAACAGCTGGGTGGAGCATAATGATTGGTCCAGAAGTGCCACATGAGGAAGGGAGGAGGGAAGCTACTGCTGCTACAGTTGGCCAATGCTCTTTCCTTGTACTTTGGCCTGCATCTTCATGCCTGTAGCTCTGTGCTGAAGTGGGGGGAGAGGGAGAGATTAGTTTTAAAGGCAGTCTTGTAATTACAACCTTTTTAGTGATGCAGTATTTCACCTAAACATACAAAGAACATACTGTGATTTTGATCTTAAATAACAGCAACATTTAACAAATCACCATAAACAAGTAAAGTAAGAAACTGCAAAAAGTTGCATGTTTCAGACAGGATTTTTTTTTTACCTGCTTGTAAAATGACTTTTCAATTAGCATTATTGTAATCATTTATGCAAATGTAATACAAACTTTATTGCAATAAAATTGTACTGATCAAAGAAGTAATCAGAAAAGAAAAATATTACCATTAATCTCAAAATGGCTTGCCAATCATTACCAAGTTCTGGAAACCTTATCCAGTAATTCATAACCAACTTTTCTTTCACATCAGTAGCCCTACAGATTCTACTGTGAGTCTTCAGCTTGCTTGCAGTTTTGGGGAAAGAAACACCTTCTCCTGAAGAGCCTACCACTTTGGCCTGCCTTTATAGCTGCTTCTGTGTGGACAGACATGCCCGCTGCTGACCTGTGAGACCAAAACCCTCATCTCTCAAGGGTTTAAACTCTAAAATTTGCCTGGCCCTTTACACTAACCACGGATTCAAGCACTTCACAAAGTCAGAAGGGGGATATACATGAATCCACGTCTAGATTATATCCTCACAAAGGCTCTATCCAAGAAAAAAGTAATCCGGTGTGGACTTCCAACTAGAGCCAGTTGAAAAACTTGAAAAATTTCAACAAAAATTTGTTGGAGCTTTTTAAATTAAAAATGTGGCAAGTTTCAAGCTCTCCTGACAAATTCAGTTGCTACCGCAGCAGGGTTTCCTGGGTGAATAGGGAAAAAAGCCTAGCCAATAACAGACTTGACCTCCACCAAACGTTAATTCCTCTGGAGAGACATCAGAAAACTCTGTACAGCAGCATATGGAAGATTTGAAAAAACCTATTGGAAGAAGTGCAATGGATCACGAGCCCGCTAGGCAAGGTTGCCCAATGGGAGAGCCTCCATATGAGGCTAATATAAGGTTTTGTTTTGGAGCTCCCACCAAGACTGCTGCCAGCATGAAAAGGCCTCCAAAGTTCAACTCTCTCCCAGTCTGATGCACTCTTACACTCTCTCTCCCCCTTTCTCGCACATGTGGGATCTCCGATCTCAGAACTGCACTGATTGGAGTGGATCTAGGGAAACAGATTCCTCTGTAGGAACAGCCTAGGGAAATGGCTGTCAAGGGAAAATAAGTACACCATCTATCTTTGGGAACAGAGAGGCATAAACAGAGGCCCCAGGCTACTATTTGTGTCAATACCAAACACATGTAGTAAGGAGAGACAATAATATTGCACTGGGATATCAGATCTGCTTCTCTGTGATGGGAAGCTCGCCTCTTACTCTTCTAGGAAGAACCTCCTTTCTGGCAAGGCTTCTAACATCCACAGAAGGAACCTCACCGGGATGGATTGGCTGAGCCACCAAACAATAGATGAGGCAGAGTAGTGTGTATCCACTGATATCTTTCATTTAATGATGCAGAATTTTGGCGATATTGAACTAGACATATTTGCCTACGGATGCAGCTTCAATAAAGACAGAGTTCTTCTCAAGAAAAAGGCAGCAGGGAGCCATCAGCAAGAATGCACTATCCTAAACTTAGCTGACCAGTCTACTTTATGCCTTTTCTCTCTACCTTCCATTCTCCACAATGCAGCAAAACATTGCCAACGTTTGCTTATTGGTAGGCTGCATTCCTTCCAACCCACTGGAGGATTTGCGGACTTGTCAGTGCAGAAGAACAGGGAAATATATCCCATATGTATTTGACAATCTCCTTTCTTCAAATGAGAGATCCACTTTTGTGACCCTTCCTTTGTGCAGATGTGTAACAGTGCTGAAATTCACCCCAGGAAATGGTATTGCATGCTCTGTAGTAGAATGTTCAAATGAACATTTAACTTTCTTAATATTACATGTAAGGCTATACGCCCTTCTTGGTGCCCACAGTATCAAGGTCCAGTTTTCAGCTATAGATTCATAAGGCTTTAAAAGCCAAAAGGAGCCATTATAATAATCTAATCTGACTTCCTGTGTAACACAGGACATATAATTTCTCCAACTACAGAGTTGTCTTATCTAGAAGATATTTAAGGACTCTGTTCTTGAACCGGTGTGGATCTGCCCCAGGACCTCAAGTGACGTGTAGTATCTGTGGATCTGTCTTGGGGGGGGGGGGGGGGGGATTTCCAGGATAAACTTTATTCTTATGATTATGATGTGTGTTGTCATGACTAATTAGAGCATTGGCGCTCTCACTGAATTCCAGTTGCATTTTGTATAGAAAGAGGTAAAATGGAATAAGTATTATGCAGTGAAATTTTGTACTAAAAATTAGTTAACCAGAATGCATATTAGTCACGGTTTGCATTGAGGTTACTTGGGTGTTTCATTATGCTTGAGAGGCCAATATGTTTTGACTTTATTGATTCAGGGCTTGCACAGCTGATACACTTCTTTGTTTTAGAGGATAGTGAGTGTCAAACTTTGTCATTGAGATGTTCTATTTACCTGTAATGACCAAAGACAACTGGGTTTTAGAACCTGTCTGAAAGGTTTTAAGCCCAGTGTAAACAAAAACATAAGTCCTATCAGTCACACTTTCAGGGTGCTTTTAGAGTAAGCCCCTACAGACCCTCAACTGTAACAGCTCTGATGGATGTCACAGCAGAGCTCCAACTTTTAAAAAATTTATTCAAGGGATTGTATAAGCTGACATTTAGCTAGTACCAGATGTTCCCTTTTTGTTACCAATCTGGAGGTGGCATAGTTAATAAGGCAGTAATATGAAATTGTGCAAAGCTTATTTGGGCTGTCAAGTGTGGGTTTTGTATACTCCTGAGTTTTTATTTAAAAATATCAATCTATTAAACAAAGTTATTCTCTTTCTGCCTCGTTCCCTTGATGTGCTTGCTGTTCTGTTGTGTGTGTTCCTCCCTTTTGAGTGGCATTTGCTATATACTTGGCTCGCTGATCCCTAGCTGATGCAGTAAGAGTGTGGTGATAATGGCGGTTTTTGTTTTTCTCCTTTCTTTATTAATATTTCTTTTGCATATAATTTTTTTCTGTAGCTCAGACGGCTCCCGCTCAGCCCCTTTAGCCATACCCTCCTTCAGAAAACGTCAGCAACTGATTGTTTCATTTGCAGGACTTAGAGCCCCTAGACAGAGGCTCTTCCAGTTCTATGAATGCACCATTTGTTGCTGAGGGCACAACTGTTAGATATAACTGGCTGCATCCCACTCTGCCTGGGACCAGCATGCACTATAACAGGTCTTTGCATAAACCAGATTTTTGTATTAAATGGCACCATTTTGTCCACAGTAGTAGTCTGTCTTTTTCCTTTTTGTGAAATGATTTACATTTTTCAGATGCAAATTGTAGATAGAATATTGATGTACTGAAAAACACTAATATAAAGGCTATCGAACGAGCATAGATTCTAATTTTAAGGAAATACAGGCTTATTTCATGAGTTTACTGGTTCCTGATACTGTCTGCTGGATTTCTATTCATAAATGGAAAACTTATTCCTTAATTTATTTAGTTGGGGAAGACTTGTTACCAATTTAATATTAAATATTTTATAAACCGACACATGATACAACATAAATGCAGATCAAGTGATCCTGGTATTAATTCGACTACAGTTTAGAAGAAAATGCATTTAGTATTTTGGAGGAAACAGTAATATTCATTGATATTTTTCTTCTATCCTTATTCTTAAACCCACATCCTAGATGTAACTTTTAAATTATCTATATGTTCGAGACTCTCCTTTGTGTAACAGATTAATTAAAAATTTAAAACAAAAAGCCCTCTGGCTCTAAAATATCAGCTGCGTTTGACATCTGATGTCAGGCATGACTCATTTCCCCACTAACCCTTGACCTCCGTGGTTTGGCCATTCTTGTAGCCTCATACTGTTCAGTACCTAAGGTGAAAACTGTGAAGGTGGATTGGGCCTCTTGATATCAGAAGTTTAAATAGTATTCAGTTAGGTTTTGGGGAATCCAAAGGGGACTGTATTTAACATTGGGTGTCCAGCATAGCTCTCTTCCTAGCGTAAATATAATGTTTCACAGTAGAGGTTTACAGTTTACATTTGTATTTTTTGCATTTAAATCACAGCAGTGGTATAAACTGGAGGACCAATTCTGACTTAGATATATAAGTACAGGCAGTTCCAATAGAAGGTGGATTTGGGCTCTTAGTTGAATCTTTGAAGTCCTAGCAGCTAATCAGAGCCTGTAATTTTATTCATCTCTGCCAAAGTCGGCAAGGAGTTGTCCCTCAGAAAAGTAGTGTGGTTTTTCTCCCCCCTTGTCTCTTCTCCCACACACCCACCAAAACTGAAACTTAAAAAACTATCATTCCCTTCTAAAAGTGCTATCCTAGTGAAATATTTTCACATTCCTTTATCAGCTCTTTAAAGATATAATTGAGAATAATTGCAAACATTTTTAGCTTCCCTTCCCCCTTTTAAAAAAAAAAAAAAGTGAAAAAAATTCCTCATTGCAATCTTTCTGTGGGTACTTGAATGATTCAAAACATTGAAGAGTGCTGATCCTAACTCATATTAATGTATCCTCCAAGCAGAAATAGAAATACAGCGTGCATTCTTTCTGTGAGGATTTCCCCTCTCTACTGGTCTTTCTTGCACTCACTACCCACATAAAATTACCCACGGGATGAGGATGGGAGGGGAAAGCTTGTACTTTTCATGTGACTGGAGCACAGTTAATAATTGTAACAAATTTCAGGCCCCAGTGTGACCAAGAAACTGATTGAGGATCATTTCTGGTAACTCAACAGAAAACTTAAAAACACTCTGCATGTCCCAGCATCCTGGCAAATCCAAAAAGAGATTGCAAGCAGATCCACTTTCTCTATTTATTTATTTATTTATTTATTTATTTCATATGCATTTTTATTGTACAGGACACAAAAACAAAAGCAGCCTTTCCCAGAGGGGGTTTATAAGAAAGGTCTTGTAAATATAGCTATAAAAGTGTGTTCAGGTTTCCAAGAGGCTCTCTCTTTTTTTCAGTGTCTTAAAAAAGATATGGCGGAACAGATTGATAAAAATGCATCAGGTTCTACGGTGTAATGGGTTCAATGCTGTAGTAGATTTTTTAAAAAAAGGATTAGTTTAAGCATTCGTCTTCAACACTTCAGTCTTTCCTGTGTTGCAAATGTTTTGTCTCTGCAGTTTGCAGGGGGGGGAGGGTGCAGAGGGGGTGTAGAGGATGTTGCAGCCTGTTTCTAATAGACTTAGAAGTCTTTCCTAAAGTCTGTAAAACCTGACTGGAAACCCAGGAAATATAATTTGCCTCATACTGATTGCTCTGGGGGATATCCTATACTCTGAAGGTCATCTAATGATCTTTCTTTTTAGTTGACATTGTTGGTTTCTTGAAATGTGTGTTGATGCTGCAACTGAGTTGTAGTGTGTGTTGTTGAGCTTTTAAAGGTCCTTGTTTTCTACTTTCCTTTCTTTATCCACCGTTCCTGTGTTACTGAACTCCCATGATTAATATATCTGTTGCTTAAAATGGCTACTGAACCATCACCCAGTTCTTCCCACCAGTTAGAAACTGCTTATCCTGAGTTTAAAGAGAACCAGAATAGCTTAGAGTTGATGCTTTTGTTGCTAAGCAGGTAAATTTCTGATCTGCAGGCTATCCATTAACCCTGTAAATGCCCCACATAATGCGAAAGTGAAGAAATGTTTGTCTTTGCGATGCCGTGATGGCTGCTGCTGCTCCTTCTTTGCCCTGTGCTAGATTTTCAGGGCAAGTACTCTGTTTAAAAAAACAAACAAACCAAAACTCACCAACCCCCACAATCGTAGGTTACTATTTTCTTTTTGTTTTTGTTTTTCGCTTTGGTTTGGTAGGGTTTTATCTTTTGGGGATGGAAGGTGTCGTGACAAAGAACTGCTGTGGAAGTGGGCAGCCTGACACTTGAGATTTGGCAATCCTGAATGGTTGATAAGGAAGATCCAGTTCCATATAATAAAGTTGTTGTTGGTCTGATTTCAATCTGTGTTGGATTTAGTTGTTAGCTTTCTTTTAGTGTGTTTCCTTGAGCCAGGGTGTTGCTAGTGTGTGACAGAATGTGAAATAGAGCCAGAGAGAAGAAAGGGGCTGCAATCTAGATCTCGTTGCCAAAAAAAGAGTTAAACGGAACATACCACAAAACAGGTTAGGCAAGACTCTGAAGCCAGTTATGAAGTTTCTCTCCATGGTTTAAGGCATCTTCAGTAAACCCTCCTCCTCCCTCCACCCATTCAAGATTTTTTTCTGTTATGAAATAGTCTCATGAAGACACTCGGTTTGAACGTGGGGTAGGCAGATAGTGTAGCACTCTCACTGCCAGCTGTTTCTTAAGACATAGATGGTGCACTTGTCTGTGCCTGTCATCCTGTAGAATAGGCAACATTCTGCAGCAACATTCTTCCGTGTACTTTCATGCCCTCTATGGGGTTGCGTTGTGAACAGCCAGAGCAGGAAAGTAGCGGGGGAGGAAGAAAAGGAGGGAGAGAGGGAATGTAGGAGGGTGGAGCTGGAAGGCTGATATTCTGCACAGTTAATAATTACTGTGCAGTATAAACTGTACCTGCTTTCTAGAGGTTTCAGAGGCATTCACAGTCAAATGCAGCTGAGTATAATATGAAGAATTAGTGTCTAAGTGAGACATGGTTTATTTAGCCTTACAGCAGCTAGTCCAGGGTCTAATATACAACGCTGCACATCATTTCTTTTGTAACATGTTTATGCCTAAACATTCAGTAAACATACCATATATAGTCTGGTTCATGCTCACTATAACACTCCATTGCAAGGCAGCTTCTCTAGTAACACACAGATGCCTTGGCTCCTGGTAACAGACTGACAAATGAGATGTTGCCGTACGTAACATTAATATTCCACACAACCGTTTTTACACTCCAGTTCATGGTGTGCGAAACACATGTTTCTGATCATGACATTCTAAGTCTAGCACCGTGAAAAATGAAGAGGATTATATAAAACAAATTGTCTTATCATATGAGAAGGACCGGCTCCTATGCATGCATTTGCATTCTTTTAAGAATAAAGATCTTGTTGTCGCTCAATAAGTTTAATGTCAGATATATTTATGATCCTTCTGTTTGCAAACTTTTTTTTTAAGCATCTCTTACATGCCAGATGATGAATCCCCACCAATACCTATGGTCTGCTGAGAACTTTTTGTAACTATTCGTTTCTGCATCCCCCTTTAATTCCTCTTTCTCCCCGCTTCACAGCTTATTTACTCAGTTGTTACAATGACTTACTTTCCGTTTTGAGTGCCAGGAAGTGACTTCCTGTGGAGTTACTGATTCTCCACCTATTGGTAAGAATGGCTGGGGACAAGAGACAGTGCAGGGATATGGGGTTAAGGAAGGCAACATGGAATGTTCATGTCTCCAGTTGCAATGCAATGCAATGAACACAAGATAACAGGTGCAATATCTCCTCTGCTTCCATTGTCCATGGCTTCTGGATCCTAGCTCTAGCAGTGCCATGAGCTGCCAGCCCACACAGCTAGGGGGACTGGTACATCAGAAAGGTACCATTAAATTCACATGCTGGATTTAGGTGTATTTTCCTCTGATGATTGGTCCTTATTTAGACAAAGTTTTGATACCAGGATGGTTTGCAGCATGGGTGTTACATAAAAGGGCAGGCCATGTACTTTCTCTGTCTTGTCTGCTCTTACTGGCCTCATCAGGGTGAATTATGTCTGACTGCTTGGCAGTTAATTGGACCATCCTTCCCATTTCTTAAGCTGATAAGCCCCTCTCTGTCTGGCTCGATCAGGCTTCTTTGTTTGAGAAGTTACTAACGCTGCAGAAGAACAGAATAGCCACTTTCCTGTTTACTGTACCAAGTGAGGTACTCTGGTTTCTAGCAGTTGTATCTTTGTACACTCATTACACCCTCTCGTTTCTTAAACTTGTTTAAACATTCTCCTTCAAATCCCTCTGCAGGACGCACTTCTACTGTGACTCCCACAGTAAAGGATGGGCAGAGGCTCAGTTAGATCTATCTATCTATCTATCTATCTGTCTTAAATACAAGGTGTGTATGTGTGCAGCATTGTCATAGCTGTGTCAGTCCCAGGATATTATTTATTAAAGGTTATGTTTATTTTTGTTCACATGTTGTCTGTTGTCCTGGACCCATGTCTGCACACTGCTCCACTACAGACCCCACGTGGAGCCCCGCTGAATAAAATGGGATTCTTTGGGACAGCAGGGGTCTGCCCATAAGGAGCAGTGTACAGGATGGAGGCCTTAGATTGCGAGTTCTTTGGTTAGGGAGGGCTTTCCTGTGCATCTGGACGGTGTCTAGCACAATGAGCGTGTCACCAGAATGCAAATAATGATGACTATTAATCATACTCGAACCATGTTATTCTAAGATGAGTTGTTATAAACAGGTGACTTCTTAAGGAATACACTTCAGTGAGTAAACTGAAATAATAACGCTGGAGCAGATGGCTTACAGGCCTAAGGGCTTGATTCTTGCTCTGACACTGGTTATATGTTTGACTTTAGTGGAATTATTTCTGACTTACGCTGGTGTTTTGTGAGATCAGAATCAGGCTTTTACATCCCCTGGAACTTCATTTAATTCCCCATTAGGATCAACCAGCCCTTCTTCTTTTTGAGAGAGATAAATTAAGTTCCATGCAGTTTAGGCCTGGTTTACACCTAAAACTTAGATCGACCTCGCTCCATCACTCAGCATCGTGAAAAATTCACACCCCTAAGAGACATAGTTAAGCCAGCCTACGCCTCGGTGCAGACACAGCTAGGTCAATGAAGAATTCTTTCCTTGACCTAACCACTGCCTCTGCAGGGAGTGGATTTACTGCAGCAATGGAAAAAAACTCTGCCATTGCTGTAGTGTCTACACTATAACAGCAGAGCTGCAGCACCGCAGTTGTGCCACGATTGTGCTTGTAGTGTAGAGATAACCTTACTGTGTGGGAACTTTTCAGATGAGATTTCAGAAATGTAGGGTCTGATTCTCTTCTATTTGATGCTTTGTGTAGTCAGCTACACTTGATCAAAATGGGTCGAACACTCTTTCCAGATTAGAACATATCACTTTGTACACTTTCTGAATTGCAGTTCAAGATGCAAAGCAGGGGAGAATCAGGCGTCTAGTTTCAATCTGCTCTGAGTAGACATTGAAAATCCACAGCACTTTATATGAATAGGGTTTCGTTCCAGTGTTCTTGACCAACATTTTCTCATCTCTATACTATTGCACAGTCGAACGGTGATCCTGGTGTCAGCCTCTTCTGGGATAGGATGACCGCATGATTCCTGTATTTGGTTTGGAAATACTTTTTGAACTCTTTGGAGAAGAAAGGAGCTCTAGCAATATAAAATAATAACAGTGCTTACAAGCCTATTGAGTAGATCCAGATGCACATAATATAAACATGCTCTTGCTTTAAGAGTCCTAACAAAGTTGTTGATGAAAAGGTGTGGTAGTATGTAGTGTTCATCTTTGTATGGGTATGTTAAACCTTGCAGGTACATCCTCCTTATGTGCCTTATGACTGTGGTGTGAATGTATGTGAACTGTACACAGATTCCAGTTCCTGTATTAAATCACATCTCAAAGTTGAAAGATCACACTTTGCAACAGGAAACCACTTGTTCCCTGTTATCAAAACAACGAATAAAACTAAAAAAGCCCAAAGGAGTAATAGCTTTTAAAACAAAATTTACATCAATGGCAGCTAAATTAATTTGAACATCCCACTGTGTTTGTAATTTTTCATGCAGAAAAAAGGCTTCGATTTTTTTGCAGCATTTTAGAACCTGAAGCACTTGAGGAAAGCCCTTAAAAAAGAATTGAGAATTGGTCCTTGAGCAACAAGAATGAAGGAGAAAAGATGGAAACAAAATAAATGAATGCTCCAAAATGGGATTTGTTTTCTGCTAGACATGAAGGAAATATGGTAGGCATATAAAAGGATTAATCTCATCACAGACCTGTGTTGCAGTTGTATTTTATATACTCTGGAAGTGACCACCAGTTTGCTCTTATTGTAGCTCTGTTTGAGTTTGTATTCCTAAATCCACTAACATCTGCTGTGTAGATAGAAGCATAATGATGAGAGAGAGAGAGAATTTATGCTCTGCTCTATGAATTTAAGCAGCTGTTACTGGCATTTAATGTGACAACAGTGTATGATGGGGTAAAAAAACCAAGCCTAAGTTCTAATTCCTCACCAGCAAACTCAGAAATGGGAAGGGTTGTCATTGTGAAATACTAAGATCCCAGGGTGAGCGTCTTGAGGGTAGGGGGAGTTGGGCAGATTTCTTTAAATGCCCAGTATTTTCCACATACATTCCGCTGTTGGCTGGATAACACCTCAGAGGTTTTGTTCCATGGGCTGACCGTTGCTGATGTAGTTTCGGGTTTTTTAAGCTTTTTTTTTCTTTTTCTTTTCAAGTTATCCTTTGTGTTAGAGTGACTGTTGTCTAATGTTTGGGATGATGGGCAGAGAATTTGGATTTTATGATTGCTTGTAGTGCTCTAAGGTGGTTTTTTTTTTTTTTTTTAATCCTTAATCAGGCTATTTCAGCGAGTAGCTAGCCACTGTTGCTTCATCAAAAGACTTGCAGCTATCATCAGATCAGTGAGCTTTAACCTTTCTTAGTAATTAGGAAGAGTAAGGAGTGGCTGTGCTTTGAGAAACATCGGAAAAGGAAAAACTTGAATCAGTGCATTCCCCTGTGGAGTTCTTAGAAGGAAATAGAAGCTGTGTGTGTGTAGTAGCGTACACAAGTTGCACGTATCATGTACATTAAACACAAATTGCCTCTGGGGTTTATCTGAGAGTAAGTCAGTGCTGCCTAAAAGGAACAACCCTATCTATTGACTGAGGGATTGCAGCTCAAAATTAATGAAGTCCAGGAAACAGTCAAGTTTCTCTGAAAACATTAGTGTCTCGGGAGAACGTTAGGGATGGACGAACTCAAGCATCGTTGGGCCTGGAGAATAAAGCAACTTTTTCTTGAATATAAATTACTGCCAGGTGAACAACTGCTAGATTGCAGGACCTTAACTATAAAACATATCAAACATGGGTGTGGAGAGTGGCAACTCAGTGTTAGTAAAACGTATCACTTCTAGATGCCATGGTAACTTACTTTAAAGATACAAACACCAACCGATTATTTTTATATAGAAAATAAGGAAAATAATTACAGTGCTGCCAACTCACAAGTCTCACAATATTTTGTTTGTTTTCTCAAAGCAAAAGCTCCTGGAGTCAAATGATCCTGAGAATTTCAGCTTACTTTCTTTTTCAAAAATGATAGTATCTAGCCTTCATAGCTGCAGGAAAAAAAGCTTGAAACTGTGAACTGAGTACACCATAATGGCTCAAAAACTGGAATGGAAATTAAAAAACAAAACTAATTTGTTTTGTTTTTTTAATAGCGTGGGGTTTTTTTGGACCTGACTCATGGATTTTTGAATGATTGTGTTGGCAATAGCAGCAACATTGTTTGAGACTGGTCAGATGACTTCTTCAAAGAAGCCAAACTAGCCACTTCCAAGGATTTTGAACTAGGGTCCTAGGTTACGGGATGGATTGATCCAGTAATCTCTTAGCTGTTCAGGGAATCCTAATTCTCAGGTGTCTTCCGAAGAGAGCAAGTAAGGGGGAAAGAGACCCCTGACATGTCTCTCAGCATGGAATTATAGGCGGTGTTTGTAGTGCCATCTGTTAAGGCTGCTTGACATTTCCCATTTATAAGACTGTTTTCAGTTGCTTATAACTAGGGCCCTACCCAATTCACGGCCCTGAAAAACACGTCCCCTTGAAATCTGGTCGTGTCCCCCTCCCCCCCCCCGTGAAATCTGGCTATTATGCGGGGGGGCCGGTGTCGCGGTATTGCCACCCGTACTTTCTGCGCTGCCTTTAGATCTGGGTGGTCAGAGAGTGGTGGCTGCTGGCCAGGCACCCAGTTCTGAAGGCAGCGCCTCCGCCAACAGCAGCGTAGAAGTGAGGGTAGCATGATATGGGGGGGTTGTTTCTTTTTGGGGGGACACGGCTTGCCTTACAAGTGGATGTCATGGGTGCTGTGGTCACCCACAACCACCCAGGCAGCCCAAGGCCCCTTTAACTCCCTGAGCACTGGGGAGGGGTAAGGTTGGGGGTGTCCCAGTCAGGGGCTTCTACCATGTGCCGGGCTCCAGCTGCTAGACTCGGCTGGGCTGCAGAGGGACAGGACTTCTTCTGCATGGGCCGCTCCAGGGACCAGGTCAGATCCACCTCTGCCAGTGGCACAGAAGTAAGGGTGGCAATACCATACTATGCCACCCTCATTTCTACGCTGCTGCTGGCGGTGGCACTGCCTTCTGAGGTGGGCTCTCAGGTAGCAGCTGCTGCTCTTCAGCCACCCAGCTCTGAAGACCGTGCCGCCACCACCACCAGCAGTGCAGAATTAAGCCTGTCAATACCGTGAACCCCCCCCACCCCACCCCCACACACATTAGCCTTCCAGACACCCTCCCCCTCTTGGGTTGTGACCGCCACAGTTTCAGCACTTTGACATTTCAGATTTAAATATCTGAAACCATGACATTTTAGATTTTTAAAATCCTGTGAGGATGAAATGGACCATGAATTGGCCCTACTTACAATTTTACCAAACTTTAAACATTTGGGCTGAAATTTTACATGCTGCGTGTATGCCTCAGGCTTTGGGGTTTTTTTGGGATGGGGATTTCAGCCAAAATGGTTCAGCCATGTCCAAGCATGGGTCTTCGGAAAAGTATGTTGTCTTGCGCATTTTAAAAAATTCTGGTAACCTTTTCTTTGACAAGTCCTGTTACCCCAATGCTTAGGATCAGGGACTTAAAAATTTGGCAGGGGTGTTGATCTCATGTCAAAGATGTGCCATTTCCATGAAAATCCATCCTAATTTGGCCCAGTTTTAGGCGGTCCTGTGGAAAAAATAGTATGTGATCATGTAATTACAGACTGCATCATAATACCTACACACAAAGGGGTCAAATTGAGGTTGCATAGACAACCTTAATTCTAGCATTTCTAAACTTCTGACTGTTTGACTTTACAAACTTAATGTTCTTTTAATGTAGTTTTTTTTGTGTGTATATATTTTAGTACATAGTATGTCTAGCTATCAATAATGCTCTCTTTGGTTTATGTAAACATGTATAGTATAACCTGCTCTTCCTTTGAATATGATATAAAATCCCCCGGTAAGGTGTGGGTTTAGTTTTGTACAAGTGGAAGACAGGAAGGAATATTTTATTAACATTGCCAGTATATGGAATACATTTTTTAAAGTGTATTGGTTGGATAAGGGAAAGCATTAGTGGCTACAACAAAGTGAAAGAGTAGTTCTTAGAAATAGTCATAGGTTCTTAATGTTTCTTGTAAACAGAGATATCTGTATGTGTACGTATATAAACTAAAAATAGGACCAGATTGGAATTTGTTGTCCTAAACTCTGTCTGAATACTGAAGAAGTTTGGAACCTATTACAGTTCTGGATTTTGACTTTGCAAGGTAGGGCCCATCTCTGACATACATTGTGCATTATACATGTTGTTTGTGCAGAATACACAGCTGTGCGCTAAATTATCTCTTTCACCTCTAAAGACAATTTAAGGATTTGTCTTTGAGAGTTGGTTTGCCCCCAGTTTAATGTCTAGTGCTAATGAATGGGTCCATCTTTAAAGACCCCTCCACTCCAGATTTAATAAGTATAGTTTGCAAGTTTTTCAAAATACAGGGGAGAACAAAGTGGGGGAAGCATCCCCCACACAGAGCTTGCTAAATAGTCTCAGGAAATCCTTCAGCAGTTGTCTTTGGGGGGGTCCAATCCTGCAAAGTGCTCTGCACCGTCACACCTAAATGTATGAATGAAATCTCAATGGAGCTAATGGGGATTTCCCAGATCAGGGGGCTGCCAGTGTGGATCCACTTGCAGAATTAGGGTCTTAGCTTGTAATGGTGCCTTGCTGATTGCAATATAATATTGAGCTGCTCTCTGTGTCTGTGGGAGCAAGATACACTACAGCAATATTTACCTTTCCTTCCACACAGCAGGAGTACATAGAACAGTGGAATGTGTGACACACCTAGCAGCCCTGAGACATTTTTCTCTGAATTTAAAATGTACAAAACAGGATCCACTGATGCTTTATGTAGCAACAGAAGAAGGCTGATATCTTAACAAATAATCCCAAAGGGGCTGTGGTACACTGATAATGCTAAAATTGCAGTTAACTTAGCAAGGACAAGCAAGTGTAGGAACTGGCTGATTCAAGTTGGTTTTAACAAGTAAGATCTTGCAGGGTTTGGGGTATTTGTTGTTAATCTTTAGCTGAATTTGTTTGTGCAGAACTCTGAGACCCCTAGTTTATACTTTTGTATCCAGCAATTGATAAACTGATCGCATTTTTTTTAGTTTAAACATTCTTACTAGTTACCTGTTTTTTGTTTATTTGGTTAGGGGAATGAGGCAATGGTAAGATTTTTTGCATGCTCTATAAATTCCAGACACTTTTTCAAAAATGTTTTAGTTTATTAAACACACTGATAATTTCTGTGTAGAGTAATATTGCAGTGGGTAGCTCTCTGCTTAGAGAGACTCAGTAAAATAAAAGCAAAACTGTGTTTTTTCCCTTGCCACACAGACTGTCCCCAGAAAATGTAATACTGAAATGAAAAAGTGGTTTCATGGTTAGTGGGGGGGTTTTCTCCTGCTTTTTATAGCACAATATGATATATTGCCCACAGATTACCCTGGAGATTAATTTTAGAGGTATTCATACATTGTTTTAAAAATACTATTGTTTCCATCTCCAGTAATCCACAAGGTGGAAGCAAATGTGTAGAGTATCTGTATATATTTGTAAACCTGACTGTGTGTAGATTGGATTTGTAGGTGTGCAATGTGTTGATGTCACCAAGAGAGACCCCATTAACACTTCAGTTAGGCAAAAATTTGCAATTCACCACCAGCTTTATTCGTTGGTGGTTTGTACATGTTGTAGGGCGGTGGTATGCTGTTAGCCAACTCTTCTGATGCCTGGTTAGAGATCAGTTGCCCAGTTATTTTAAACTTCAATAAACAGCACACCATTGAGGAGCGGGGGTGGGACAAGTATGATGGGAAGTGGTTTCTTAGAAGGTGGATGTTCTAGTTGTGCTAACAGAAGTTCTGCACTGTTAGCCATCATTGTGCTTGCCTGGCATACAAGTGTTTGTTCACACTAGTGTACTTTCCTTTTCTGCTTTCTTCCTGATAATGCCCAATGTTTGCATGCGTTCCTGCTCCTGTGAAAACAGCAGCACTGAATTGATGGGGAATTTATTTCTTTTAAACCCTTGGCCACAAGGAGTTTAGTTTGAATGTGTCTTCTTTCTGCAAGTAACTTCTGATGAAAGGATTTATTTTTTTGCACCTTATGTGAAACAGGAAGTTTGAGATAATGAAGCAGATTGATAGATAGTTTGACATAGAAATAACCTTGTGAACTTTTCTTTTGGACCAGGATGCTCATGGTGTCATAAAGGTAGTCATTTCAAAATAATTTTGCTTGCTAGATGCATTTTAGTTCATCAGTTTTTTCTCTTGTATTTTTTAATATAAATAAAATTTAGTTCTTCATTGCCTTTTTCTTCACTGTTTGCTGACTAGAACTGGGACTACTACCTAGCAAGTTGTGTGCCCTTGGCAGTACCAGCTTTGCTTGTACGTTAGAGGCTCGGAGATAAAGATAGCATCAGATATTTTTCTATTTTCTTGCTGGCTTTGAACAGCTCTTAAGCTTTGCTTATCGCTGAACTTAATATTTCATTCCAGAGATGCACAAAGTGCTTAAAAATTAAGTGTTTCCTTCAAGTGAGGATGTTTGCATTTTCAACTCAATATGCAAAACTTCCTTTCAGAGTCCTACATTTGTACTTTGTGCATTCTCACAAAAATAAAATGGAGGAAGAGCTGAAAGAAGCCATTTGTTTAGTCTCTTGAGGCTCAGCATCTCGCTGGGTCAGTCTGCTAATTAATGAAGTCACTCAAGAATATGGTAATACAAAGAAATGATATTTGCAATAACTTTATTTTTATTAGTAGCAGAAGTTTTTAAAATGAAAAATAAAAAGCATGTGCACAGCAGTGGCCTGAAGGAAAAAGGCCAAAAAGTAGCTTTGAATTGCAAAGGGCAGTGATTCCAAAGGACTTCTGTTGCTGCTGCTGTGGAGGCTAGTGGTGCTTCCTGATATGAAGCTTGCGTCTGTTGTCTAAAGGGAGGGGAAGAGTGAGTTCTCTACCCTGTTAATCTGCTTTCTTAACTCTGCCTTGTTTGCTCTTTTGATTAAAACAAAATATTGGTTCTCAGTCAACTTTTCCTGAGGGATGGCGGGGAGAGGAAGGGGTTATATTTTAGGCCGGTGGTTTTCAACCTTTTTTCATTTGCGGACACCTTAAAAATTTCAAATGGCAGTGCGGATCCCTTTGGAAATCTTATACGTAATCTGCAGACCCCGACACATTAGATGTAGTCTGCAGACCTCCAGGGGTCCACGGACCACAGGTTGAAAACCACTGTTTTAGGCCCATGGGGAAAAAATGGCTACAGTATTGCTGCTACAAGTGGTGCTTGACTTCCTTCTCCTACATCAAAATCTGTGCACCGATGCAGTAAAATGTGGCAGCAGTTTATGAAGCAAAACGGTCCCGCAAAACACAGCATAGTAATTCTGAGGCAAAAACAGCGGATGGGTCACGTCTCCTGCTTAAACAGCATTTATGCCTTGCTACCTAAATTCTATGTTTTATAGGGTTACCATACGTCCGGATTTTCCCAGACATGTCCGGCTTTTGGGTCTTTAAATTGCCGTCTGGGGGGAATTTGTAAAAAAACTAAAAATGTCCGGGATTTCCCCCCGGACGGCTATTTAAAGACCCAAAAGCGGCTGATAGGGCAGCCGCGCTGGTGGAAAGTGGTACTGGGAGCAGCATGGAGTGGCCGCGAGAGGTGGGTGCAGGCAGCCCGGCTCCCCTTGCCCGCCGCGGGGCATGGACTCCTCTGCAGCACTGCCCGCCGTGGGGCTGGGGCTCTCCCGGGGCTCTGCGCTGCATGTGTCCAGCACACCTGGGGCTGCTCCTGCCTCCCCGGGCTGGCCCCAGATCCCCTCCCCCAGGGGTTTGGGGTCTTGCTGCGGCTTGTGCCCCTCTGCCACCTCCACGGGGCAGGCAGCTCCAAGGGGTTATGGCCGTGCCACCCCTTCCCCAGCTTCACCCTCCAGCAGCCCCCGCACCGCCCTGCCGGGCCTGTTCAGCCCTCGGCGCCACCGGGTCCTGCCCTGCCTCAAGCAACCCGCCCCTACCGTGGGGCAGTCCGGCCCTGGGGGACTGGGGGAGCCGCAGCAAAACCCCGCCCGGAGCTGATGCAGGAGACGAGCGGGGCTCTCAGCCCAGGCTCCGGCATCAGCCTGCAGTGGGGAGCGGAGCCACCCCCGACGGCTTGGCTCAGTCAGGCCCCGCTCTTAAAGGGACATGGACCCGGGCCCAGCCCGGGGCACGTGAGGGTGTCACCTCGCCCCCCGCCTGGGGGGGCCCAGTGCGGGGGGTGCTCAGCACCATAGCTCCCCTCACAACCCTGCAGGGAAAGCTTGGAATATAGAAAGCATATGGGAGGAGAGCCTGTGATCCAGGGCTTCAGGAGCTGCAGCTGAGGCAGTGAGGAACAGCCCAGAACTGCCAGGGCCAGAGCCTCTTGGCCAGCCGCCAGAGGGAGCCGCTCAGCCGGGGGTGCCGGACTGGGCCGCGCCTCCTCGCGCGCCCCCCCCTTCCTAGGCCCCCGCCGCCCCAGCTTACCTGATGCCTGCCTGCCTGTTTCAGGCTTCCCGCGAACATTTGATTCGCGGGAAGCAGGGGAGGGGGGAGGAGCAGGGGGAGGAGCATTCAGGGGAGGGGGCGGAGTTGGGGTGGGGCTGGGGTCCCTTGGAGTGTCCTCTTTTTCCAGGACTGCAATATGGTAACCCTATTTAGCTTCCCATCTGCTGCTAGACTGTGAGCACTATGAGTGAGGCTATCAGGGTCTGCAGATATGGAATCAGACAGTAGACTGTTGCTTCTTTGGGAGGCTTGGTTTTCTTCAATTTTTTTTCTGGTGATGATGCATCAGACTCTGGAAGTGGTCAACTACATATGCCAGGGTGTGTGCACCATTGCCACTACTCCCCATAATAGATTCTAGGTTTGAAAATATGTTTTTAAAACAGCTTAGTGCCAGATGAGTTGTTGAGTACACATTTTATGGTCTAGATGTGTGATGGTGCTATTATGCATTAGTACAGCATGGCTACTTATGTAGTTTGATAGATTTTGGGGGTGAGGAGGGCAGGAGAGGGGGTAATTGAGTCAAGGACAGTTTACACTGGAAAAATAGCAAGCAGCTAAATGCAGAAAATTTAAGTTTAAATGATGTGAAGGATGTGATTCAGTTCAACAAAAGTAAAGGAATGATTGAGCACTATTTGTGTGTGCTTGATGCTGTACAAACATGAAGGAAGCCCCTGACCCAAGGAGTTTGCACTCTAAAGTTTACAATCCGGAGTATTTTTCCACACTTCAGACTCCATTTAACTGGATCTTATGCTTGAGCAAAGAAGGAAGGAGTGGACCCCAAATATTGTTTAGGAAGACTATTGTCAATGAGCTTTGTTGGAGAAATGAGTTTCCAATAGATTTTTGAATGAAAAGAGGGGTCCATGCAGCATAAAGAATGCAAAAAAAGTGATTAGATAAGGGGTAGCATGTAAATTAGGACTGGCCACACATTTGTTCTCGACTTGCTGATAGGGTTGCCTACTTTATACTCACAGAAAACCGAACACCATTGCTCTGCCCTCTGCCACACCCCTTCTCTGAGGCCCTGCCCCCGCTCACTTGATCCCTCCCTTTCCTCTGTCACTTGCTTTCCCCACCCTCACTCACTCACTCATTTTCACTGGGCTGGTTCAGGGGGTTGGGGTGCAGGAGGGCTCCAGCTGGGGGTGCGGGCTCTGGGGTGGGGCCAGGGATGAGAGGTTTGAGGTGTAGGAGGGGGCTCCAGGCTGGTGGGGCTGAGGGGTACGGAGTGCAGGAGGGGGCTCTGGACTGGGACAGGGGTGTGTGTATGTGGGGATGTGGGCTGTGGGGTGGGGCTGGGGATGAGAGGTTTGTGGTGCAGGAGGGTGCTCCGTGCTGGGATCGATTGGGTTCAGAGGACAGGAGGGGAATCAGGGCTGGGGCAGGGGGTTGAGGTGTGGGAGGGGGTGCAGGCTGCCGGTGATGCTTACCTCAGGCAGCTCCCGGAAGCAGTGGCATGTACCTGCCCCGGCTCCTACACGGAGGCACAGCCACGCGGCTCTGCACTCTGCCCCGTCCGCAGGCACCGCCCCCGCAGATGCCATTGACCGCGGTTCCCAGCCATTGGGAGCTGCGGAGCTTGTGCTTGGGGCGGGGTAATCCGCAGAGACCCCTGGCTGCCCCTATGCCTAGGAGCCAGAAGGGAGACAATGCTGCTGCTTCTGGGAGCCGAGGCACGCAGGGAGCCTGCCTTAGCACCGCTGTGCATCTGCGACACTGACCGGACTTTTAACGGCCTGGTCAGCAGTGCTGACCGGAGCCGCCACGGTCCCTTTTTGACCAGGCGTTCCAGTTAGAAACTGGCCACCTGCAACCCTATTTGCTAATGCTCCATCTTTAACTTGCTTCATTGAACTACAGCATTAGAGCATAGAAGAAGAATAGCGTGAAACATTCAAGCACAGATCTCTCATCCCTGCTCCAGTACTGAGCCAGTGCAGAATGGGTTAAAGATAAGTTTTCATCTCTAGATTTGCATTTCCTTGCAAGTGTTGTCTTAAACATATCTGTATTTGTGGGTGTATGTATATTTCGTCTTCAGCAAAACATCTTAAGTAGCACCTTTTTGAAAGTTCCTTATGAGCAGTATACACTGAAGCTTTCCTTCCAAGAACCTTTCGTTCAGAAGTTTCACAAGAAAGTTTTGAATCTGGATTTTTATCTCTTCTCTGTCTATATCAGCTGTTAACCTGGTCTGGGGCTGATACGGGCTTTGTCTTTTAGGATGCATTTTGCTGCCGTTGGGCCAATGTGGATTCATGCTATTAGCCAAGGTTATCTCCTCCATTGACCTTGCCACCAAGGTTGAATCCTGGCTACCTGGTAATCGGGTAAATGGAAGATTTTGAAAGGGTTTGTAAAGGATGATTTTCTTTTTGAGAACGAAGGAGGTATTTTTATGAAACCCTTAGCTTTATTAAATTTGAATGTCGAGAGAGAGGGAGGAGGTATGGGGAACCCACTACATTCAGGTTCACAAATTCAAAGAAAGAAACATAATTTGAAATAGACCTTAGTTGGTAGAAGAGATAAAGGAGACATTCTACTTATATTTTTGTTGTTCCTAGGCTAGATTTCATATTAACCACGTCTTACCAAGGTTTTGTAAAGGGCTGTCTGCTGCATTAATTCTTGCCCTGTTTGTGCTTCATATGTTAGATACAGTATTTGTTTAATTAGGTGACTTACAGGGGACTTGCAGAATATTGATTTATTTATGTGGTGCTCATGCAGAAGTTTGCTTGCACCACCATTTTCCCTAGGTGTTCTGCCAGAAAACCCTGTGTTAATTTGCAGGCAGGGTTCCCAAATTTCAGCCTGTAAGGACTCCTGCCCAAGTGATGTAATGAGTCATCACCATCACAGCCCCTCTCGCTCTCCAGCCAGCACTGCCCATTTCTTAGGAATGCACTGGCTGGCTGACTCTTGTCCTCAGTGAAGCAGCATTTGTGGGCACGTTGTGCCACTACTGTGCCATTCCACGCAGCCTTCTCCCCAGGACCCTTGATCATGCTGACAGAATCAGACCTCCTCAGGAAGTATGCATCAGCTTTCCTAAGTCTGTCTGGCCTCACTGTTCCTGAGGTGTGTCCTTGCAAATTTACAGGCATATGCTGTAGCTGTGATCACTGATTCTATTTGTGTGTGCTGCATGTGGGCACTCACTTGCTGTGTCACATTTGTAATTTGGTTGGTACAGTTGTATCATACAGGCTCAAAATTTCACTGTCCCGAGGAACCAGTAAATATCTGTGTGGTTTTAAAAAATAAATAAATCTGGAGACTTTTAAAACTTAGCGTAACTCGGGGTCACTGTACTGTAGCTCACCTGTGTGATTGAAAGTAGTGCACAGCTGCTGGTTTTACTTTATCTCAGGCTGTTTGTGCACTGAGCATTGATAACCGTTTATAGACAATACATGGCATTTGTTTTCTTCCTCGTGATAACCCTTCATACCAGAACGTACTTTACTCACATTTAATTAGTTTCAAAATTTCCTTTGTTGAATTAAATGTGAGGTATGTTTTCAGGGTGGGGGCGGGGACCCTTTGTTAGCTCTGCAACAGAACACGGCATGTGAATAGATTTGAAAAAAAAACAAGATGACTTTTCTAAAGGCATCAAGCCCCTCCCGTAGTGCGGCAGGGCATAGTACATCGAACTTAGAGACCTTTAAAGTACATGCTGAAATGGATGCTGGGAAGATACAGTACATTGCTTGGGCACAACTCCAAAACTCTCAAGGCAAGCAATATTTAAACAAGCCGAACAGCCCCTTTAGGCAAGCAGCAGGAAATCCAGCACTCGGCTTTGTGTTGTTGCATGGTCAGCAGAAGATAAAAGTGTAGGCTGTTGCAGCTGGGGTTCCCTCCTATTCCTGGATGGCAAACTGTTAAGAAAAGATAAAAGGACAGGGAAGAACAGGGGTCGTCTTACTGAAAAGGGTTCTTTCTTATTTAAGCTATTCAACTGCTTTGAAAGATGTTGGGCCTTAATCTTCTCTCGCTTACATTGGTGTAATCTGGAGCATCTCCACTGAGGTCAGTGGAGTTGTGCTGCTGTAAAATCAGTGTGTGAGGGGAGAATCGGGCCCTTTGTTTCATCACAAACAACTGTTTAAACAAGGCTTCATTAACTATAGGCATAGCCGCTTCACAGACAGCAAGCTTTTAGGCAACTATGTCTGCTACTGACTGGGGCTTTTTATTTTCAAATGCCACTAGAATCCAATCAGCTATTTTCTTCTCTAATTTTATATCTGAAGCTCATTCCTGATTGTAGGCTTTTAATAATTAAGAGAAGAGTTTAAATGAATAGAACTATTATTTCAAGGCATCTGATCTCTATTTACTGTATTCCTCCTCCCTGCCCCCCTTTCCCCTGCCATGAGTGTTGGTGTCTTAGGAAAGAGAGTGCTTAGAGCATTTGTTACCAATTTAGTAGCAAGTACGTGCTCAAATTTAGGTCTTCTAAGTTCTGTGTGTGCCATATGTGGCCAAAGTGTAATCTTTGCTGGTTCTAGTGAAAAAGAACAAACATGATTTTGCTATTCGTCGGATAGTGTTTCTTTAATTTAGTGTGACTTACGCTGACACAGTCTTTTTGTTTTGGTAAGACAGTTAAGCAATTAGGCACCCTAGGGAGCACAGATATGAACTGATCACTCCCCTGGGTTTACTGAGGTATGAAACATGGCCAAGACAGAACCTCTGACTTCCCTCAGAGATGTGCTAATCCTCCTAATTACCCCCACCTTTCTAGGAGCTGTGTTACTGCTATTTTCAAGTCCGTTGTCATTTCAGAAGTAACCTTTTTTGTGATATTTTGGGGCTATACAAGAGGATTTGGTGGGGAATCCATAGACTTATTTTGGCTATGATGACCCATCTGGAATTTGCTATGGGGTATGTTAGGGGTTATCATTTTTTGTAGTGTTTTATATTTGTAACAAAGCTCATCCTGTATATGATATTCCCCTCTCCGCCCAGGGCTGTCGTGTGTGTGTGTGTGTGTGTGTGTGTGTGTTGCTCACCTTCATAAATTATATTTATATAGTGTAGGATCGTAGTAGGTAGATATGGAAAAGACCTATTCGAGTATGTTTACATTGCAGTTAGGTATCTGTGGCTGGCCCGGGCCAGCTGACTTGGGTTTGTGGGGCTCGGGCAAAGGGGCAGTTTAATTGCTGGGTAGATGTTCGGGCTTTGGATGCCAGAGCTCTTGAACCTTCCCACCTTGCCGGGTCCTGGAGGTTGCACTCCAGCCCAAGCCTCAATGCTTATACTGCAATTAAACAGCCCCTTTGCCCCAGCCCGAGTCAGCTGGCATAGGCCAGCCATGGGTACCTAATTGCAGTGTAGACGTACTCTTAGATACTGCTTTAGCTGGGGTTTAAGTGGCAAGTGCTGATACCTTCTCTTGCTTTCAGAAACCTTGCTTAAAGTCTGAATTAGGGAACAAGTGAAATGAGTCTGATGGCCTCAGCCCAATTCTTAATAGATAAATTGTACCACATCACCATATATGAAATTAGCATATTTGTTAACCAGAGTGCTGCCACATCATACTGATAATTCATTGATTTAGAGCTGGTGGTATTGCTTTCCCCAGCAGCTTTCTTGTTTTAAGTAATTCAAATTTAACAGCAATATTATCTAGAGATTCAACCTCCTCAGTCATACTGGGTGATCTCTCTTGATCTAACTGGCTCAGTTCTATTAGGATCTCACTGAAACATTATACTGCAAGGGGATGATATCTGAACTGGAAGGAGACTCTAATTTTGGAGCATTTGCTCCCACCATTTCATTATTTGCGACTGTTTAGTGTCTCTAAAGGAAAGTACAAATTCAGCTGTAGTGTTTTCACATTGAGTGTATATCTTTTTCTGAATGAGTATGTGATCTTCCTGTTCCATTGGCCTTTCAAATTAAGCATAAATGCAGTCAGAGCTCTTATAGTTGTGACCTGTTCTGTGAACCTTTGCTGAACTTTCCCCAGCTCTCTTAAGTATTCTAGGCTTGATTTTCCTCGTACGCTGGTGCAGGTTATGAGTGGCTCCACTAAAGCCAGTGGAATTACACTTTACAATACAAACCAGCTCAAAAGCGGAATGAGCGAGTGGAGAACCAAGTCGCCTGGTCTGGAATTATAAAAAACTTGATCTTAGAATTGGAGCAGGGTCCGTTCTCTCTCGGAGAACACACAGGAACATTGCTCATCCTAGTGAGTTTGAATGGCAGGATCATTGTCAGTATCTGTGAATTAACACATACAGTGTTGATATACAGTGAGTGTATATACGTTGTTTGAAAACTGATTAGCTTAGTTTCACTAGCAAACTAATACCATCCTGCCAGAGGACTTTGCTTCCTGCTGGATATGGAAATGTTTATAAAATAACTGTTCTTGTGTTTATCTCCCCAGAATCAGTCACAAGTGTAATTATTGTTGTGAGGCTTGAAACAGGCTATGTTTTGGTGTTCGATATGTATCTCAAGGGGAGAAGGAAGCAAGTTGCCCTTTTCATAGCTAGATAGATTGTTCAAAGAGTTGTCTGTGTCATCTGTTGATTTACCATACGAGCAGTGGAATTCCTCCTCCTTTTTGTAGGGGAGGGTGCTTTAGGACCAGCAACAGATACTCCAGCAACTTGCGAGGAAACCAAGGACTGTATCTAAATGTCTGCCTACAATGAGGCACACTGCAACTGTCCTGATGTTTTGTAATAGATGTGTGGCTTGTGGAAAGAACTGGTCACAGGTTGCTAATTTGGTCCAAACAAGTGGAACATCACATGCTAGGAATTGTTGTCTCTTCATACTGAGCCTCTACAGTGAGGATGAGTAGAAAGATGAAAGCCTGCGGTGTTTGTAAGATCCTTTAAATCCAGATGGCTGATGATGATCTTCCTCTTATGTTGTATCTCCATAATTGAGCCCTTGTATACACTACTGGTTACTTCAGGATAATTTACATTGCTCAGGGGTGTGACTAATACACGCCCCGAGCGATATAAGTTATACCAACCTAAGTGGCGGTGTAGACAGTGGGAGAGCTTTTCCTGTTGACATACTACCGCTGATCGCGGAGGCAGGAGTTATTAAGCTGACAGCAGCGCTCCCTCCCATCAGTTTAGAGAGTCTTCACCAGAAGCGCTACAGCAGCGCAGCTGCATCGGCACAGCTGCACTGCTGTAGGTGCTTTAGTGTAGATGGAGCCTGCAAGTTTGCAGCAATAGTAGCTCATTCTGTATGGTCCTCTGCTAATCTCTCTGTTGAGGAATAATCCTATTGATCCACCCAGGATCCCACATCATCCATTCACGATCTTCTTTTTCTGCCTTGTGTTCTTCTGCCATCAACTTTCCCTTCCAATGCCCGTAAACATGCATATCGCCCTTTGAACCTCTTAAAAAGTACCCTGCAAATTGAATCTTTCTTTTCGTAATATCTTACACTAGCATTTGCTGAATTCCAGTCCTTTCCAGTTGGTTACACAATCTATCTGATATTTTCAGAATTCTTCTATAACACCAACATTTGAAGGACTGTCGTTTCTTTATCATTTGAATGTCCGTGTTTCACAGCTGCAATTTAACACAGATCAAATATAATTTTTTAAGTTAGAATTTAATCTTCAGATTTATGTCCGTTCTCATCAAATGATTATTATTCCAGAATGTTTCTTTCACTCTTGCTATTCTGGTTCTGACTTCAGTACCCAGTCTTCCATCCTCTGTAATGATTTTCTGTATGGCTGTGTCGTTCACTGGAGTCTTGTGTGTTTTCCCAGGATCCTTGCATACCACCAGAGCTGTAGTTCAAGGATTTTGAAAGCTTTACTGATACATCCAGCAGAGCATGGAAGCTCATAGAGCCAAACTCACTGCTGACACAGGTGGTCACAATTCTGGTGACTTCACTGTTGTTTGCACCTCCATATAGCAAAGATGTTAGCCCTTGGAGTTCAGTAAACTTCAGACTATTCCTACTACAGAGTTTCCCAGGTCAGCAGGAAAGGCCTGCAGAGCATACAGCATTGCAGGAGCAGCCTGTCCCTTAAGCAGTCACCAGGCCTACTCAGCTGATTTTGGTCATTCGCTTGCTTACCACCACAGAGCGTACAGTGCTTGCAGTGCTCTGTGCTGACCTCCATGGAGTCCTTGTAGGTCTTACGAGGCGAGGCATGTGTACTTTGTAAAATCCCTTTGCAATGTCTATGGGTCTTATAAAGTCCATTGGACCAAAAGCAATACTACAAGGAATGTAGAAGGTCAGCAGACATACCTGGGGGGGAGGGGAGAAGAATAGGTTGTGTGTGTCCTCCCATCCTCATAGCCAAATACAGAAATGTCTTTTTTGAGAATTCTTCCCAAGCTCCTTTAACAAAGCTGGGGAACTTTTGAGTTCCATGAGCAATTGCTGAACTTATTATTATATGTATTACTGTAGAACCGAGAAGCCTGCATCATAGGCCAGGCCCCCTTTGTGTTAGGCACTGTACAAACACAGAAGAAAAAGACTGCCTCGGCCCCCAAAAAACTTCGGCTATGCTCCGTTTATGTCATAGGGTGAGATGCTCTATGGGAGCCTTGCTGATCCTGGAGGATGGTGCATTGCCCAGCTGCTCCTAATTCATTTAAACACTCTTGCTTCATTTTCTTACAGGCATGAAAACATAAGCATTTTTCCTCCTTTTTTTCCCCCCAAGAAAATTCATGTTAAGAAACAGTAATATTATTTTGCATTCCCATAGTGCCATCCATCCGAGGATCTCAACACACTTTAGAAGGTTTAGCGGGCAGTCAACTTCATATATCATAATTAAATTTAATCTCATTCGAATAGAAAACCAAACTAAATAGTTGACTTCAGAATTAAAGCTCCACGAACCACCTTAGCCTTGCCCACTTAAAAGAGCTCATGGATGTGCTCACATGTATACAACTACTTTAGAAAAATTTCACATAAAAAAATTGGCATAAAAAATTATACATTTTACAGCCAGGAAGTTCTTTTCTCTCCTTCTTGGGGGAAATCATGAGCTCAGTTTGAGTGACCTGTGGTACTCTGACATCAGCAGCAAGTGTATGTAGACAGCACAAGGTAAAGTTACATAGCTGGCCTGCATCTCTAAAGTGAGGTGCAAATCATAGAAGGAAAGGGAATGACTAATATACAATGGGATATCTAATCTTAATGGATGTGATATGTTGGTGTGTCTGGCTCAGAGTGGAATGTGGGACGGTGTTGTCTGAAAACTTATTTAGAGAGTAAGATGCAAGACTGCAGGATGGTGGCCTGTAAGCCCGTCAGGTCTTTAGTCTGTGCCAAGAAGGAAAGAAATGTGTGTCTGGCCCATCATGGTCATGTGGACTGGGAAAAGGTCAATGACTACGCAGTGGTTTTGAGATCAGCCTGAGATAGTGTTCTGTACTCCATGTTCAATATTATAGATTAAAGAAGTGCAGGTGTAAAGAAACGTGTGTTTTGGGTGGATGAGAGGTCACATATGTGGGGTCAGAATTTTTATTGTTCTAGTACCTTAACTCTGCATTCCTTCACTCCAGTATGTCTCCCTCCCTCTTGGTTTTTGTTTTGTTGGTTTGTGTTAAATTAAAACTTTATTGTAAAGTAGAGGAGTGTGTGTGTGTGTGTGTGTGTGTGTGTTATACAGAAATTCTGAGCTTTTAAGTGTTTTAATAGAGTTTTTGTCTGGAATACCCAGTAGAGAGGATAGATCCTGTGCTCACCCAGGAGCAGAAGACAGTAATATGATGATGTTAACAAGGTGGGGAGAAAAGGAGGTGTTTGTTTAGAAAAAGTCCAGTCACTAAAGCCTGTGGAGCAAGGGAACCCTGCTGATAACACAGTGGAAAATAAGAGGCTCTGTCTCTTTCCTGACTTTAAAGGAGTGGTGCCTTGTAATAAATGGCTGCCATGTGGCAGCTGTCTCCCAGCTTTGTGAGTCTGGCAGTAGTTAATCCTGTCAGCAAGGCACGCTCCCTGGAAAAGAGCAGCAAGAAGAGCTGCACGTTCTTAAACAATTCTATCGGAAAAACTTTTTTGTTTTTGTTGTTTAATTGAGTCTTTTCCCCATTAAATCAAATGTGGTATTTCAGTGAGCTTCTCATCTAAAAGTAGCATTAGTAGAATGTGCTATGAATTAAAAACAAAATGAAAACAAACAAAACTTCATTGTAGGGTGTAAGAGAATCGCTGTACCAAGGAGGAACTCTCTCCACAGTATTGCCATCTTCAAGCATTCAAAAATTGTCAGGCCACCCCCCAAAAAATCATGATTGGCTTATAATGCATAAGACTTAAAAAAAAAAAAAAAATTATTTGCTTTCTTGTTTGTTTTTACCTCTAGGGTTCATGCTTTCCAGCTTTTGCCCACAACTGTGAGGGCTGGAAACATACAAATAATTTTGTTTGTTTGTTTGTTTGTTTATTTATGAGCAAAAGCTGAGATGCTCATTTAATATCATGACTCCATCAGATTTTACGAGATGTAATAAAATCGTGATAGGTGGCAACCGTGACTTTTTTATTCCTCTGATTTCTAATCAAAGTTTTCTAATGTCATGCATCGTTTTACTAAATTAACTCATTAGGTGCAAAGCGCTGTGGGGTGCAGCCGTGTAAGGTGTTCCCAACTGAGAGCTGGGTGAGCAAGGGGGTTGGAGTTTGTAATAAAAGGAGATGATTAGTGGCAGAGGCGTTGCTGCTGCAACAGCGTTCCAGGATCTGTTCAGGACTCCTTGGCAAACTGTTCTAATACTGTCCCCTTAGGGCTTGTCTACACAGGGAAACTGACCAGCGTAATTATATCAGTATAGTTGTACTGGTATAACTCCCCATGTGGACACTCTTATTCTTGGCTAAGAGTTTTATTTTTCCTATGCTGCTTCCAAAGTGACACTATCGCTAAAATTCCCCATATAGCCAAGCCTTCAGTGAGTAACTTTAAAAAAAAAAAAAAAAAAAAAAAAATCCCTATAAGGTGGTAGCAGATCATGACCAGGGCTCCCCCCAGAGATGCAAAGCATTATCAGGAGATCTGCTGTTGCTTCCTGTGCACGCTTCATACTGATGATCCAGTCTTCCTCTAATCTTTCCTCAGCCTTTTCCTGTTGCAGCCAACGCAACTCCAGCTACATAGTGAGAAGTGCAGGGTTGGGACACTAATTGCTGCACAAACTAGTGCCTGACACACACATCTGAGTTTTAAACCCTCTCATCTTAAATCCATGAGGAAAGATGCCCCGAACAGCTTCAGGGGAGGGTATTAAACTGCAGAGTGATGTCTGATACGTTTCTGCTCATCTGATCCACCAGTTGGGACTGACGGGCCTCCCCTCCTGACCAACAGGTGCAAAGACCGATTGCCAGTGAGCAATTTGACATCACCAATTTGTGGCTTTCCTTCGTCTCAGCATTACTACGACTGCTGTTTTCACGATGCTGTAATAAGAACAACCAGACCAATTGTCCCCTACCGATTCATTACAGTGGATGCCTAGGCATCTGCATGACCAATTGATAAGACACAGAAGTCCCCGTTTTGTAACTTGTCTCAGAAACAATTGATTGCAAGCTCTGGCTGCAGCGCATGGAACACAGATGCCTGCTCTTGGCCCGCCTTTAAAGGGCAAAGCTGCAGCATCATGCCTCTCATCAGGTTCTCTCTCTCCTCCTGTTCATTTTACAGCAGGAATCCCATGGCTTGGACTGGCTATACCGTCTGGGATTTCAGCCTCTATGTCACCGTTGTCCAGCTCTGCCTGCATGTAGTCCTCATAGCTTTTCTTCAGCAGACGTTTTTAGAATCCAGGAGCACTTTGTCTCAGGTTGTAAGGTTTTTTTTTTTTCCCCTTTTTTCTTTTCTTTTCTTTTCTTTTTTTCCCCTTTTCTTTTCTTTTCTTTTTTTCCCCTTTTCTTTTCTTTTCTTTTCTTTCCCACTCCCCCCCCCCTTTTTTTTTTTCTTTTCACCACAAGCTTTCTATCTGGTTCTTCCAGATTTAATCCATCTGCTCTATTATTGAGGCTCCTGGATGTGAAATCCCTTCCATAAGCTGGAGTACAGTGCCTGCCCATCCTTTCCTTTTAAAAGGGTATCTGACATCTCGGCATATACAACTTTCCCAAAGGTTAAACTTTATTCATATTAATGATCTGGCTGTATTATGGTTCGCCTTTGTTTGTTTTTATTTTTTAACAAACAAGAGGACCCAACCACAGATCTCTTTACCTGTTGCATTTTAGACCATGTTTCCTTATTTTACAGCCCCAGCCTGTTTTTCCTGGTCAAATGCAGTGTTGCAGCCCTGTCGGTCCCAGGATATTAGGCGAGGTGTGTGAGGTAATATCTTTTATTGGACCAACTTCTGTTGGTGAGAGAGACAAGCTTACACAGAGCTCTTCTTCAGGTCTGGGAAACATATTCAGAGTGTCACAGCTAACTACAGGATGGAACAGATTTTTTAGCATAAGTAGACAATCTGTTCCATTCTGTGTTTTAGCTGTGACACTGAATAAGTTTCTCAGATCTGAAGAAGAGCTCTGTGTAAGCTTGTCTCTCTCACCAACAGAAGTTGGTTCAATAAAAGATAGTTCCTGGTTGTGCCTGGGGGAGTGCCATGTGGTGCTTTGATATCTGATGCACGACTTATCATAACACATCACTAAAGGAGTCTAACAAGTACCCCTTTACCTCCTCCCCCCCTCCCCCCAGGAGAAAGGGCACCTCTCGTTTCTCACTGCTGCTTAGTGAGGAAAAGGCGGCCCAAGAGCCACTACAGGGAAGGCATTTCCTCAGTTCTTTCAGGGCTTTTCTGCAGAAACAGCTCCTGGCTGTATACAGGGCCACTCTCCTTGCTGGCTTGTTTTGTATCTTCACCCCAAAGAGGCTTCTGATAACAGCATCCCCAAGAGATACAAAGCACTAGCAGGAGTTCAGATACTACAATAATGAGTGCCATATAAGAACCTATATAGAACAGAATAGAATTCTCCTCCCTATGGCTCTGCCCCAAGGTTGGCTGCTTGAGGATAGGGAGTTCGGAAAGTTGTTCCATCAGTCTCTGGTGCTGCTGTCAGCAGTATTGTCTCAGACTGCCATGTTCTCCTCAATCTTTGTATTAAAAAAAAAAGTCTCCTTGCCCAGTGAGATGAGACAATACTGTCTAAAGAGCAAAATAATGTCCAGAACTGGGAAATGCTCATCTGTCTACTGAAAGACACTACGTGAAGTCTCAAGCGGCTCAGTATTCTTACAGCCAGTGCCACTCTTTGGGGAGGGAACTTGCCTGGCTTGCCACTCCGTCTAAAGCAAATAAACCAGACTTAAAGCCAAGAAACACATCTACTTCCTGGAACTCTAAGTCATTCACACAGCTGTCTTAGCTTTCAGAACACATGCAAAGCAGTTCTTATGGCAGACACAGTAATGCTTTTGTGTCTGTCTTTAGCAAGCAGAGAAGGAATATAGAAATAGACATACCGGATTACACCAAAAGTCCATCTAATCTAGTGTCTTCCTCTGATGGTTGTCAGTTCCTCCAGCTTCAGTGGAAGGCAGCCGCCTCCTCATTTCCAGTTGTGCCATGCTGTAGCATGAAGGGTTAGAGAGGAAAGGAGTGAAAACTCCTTCCTGATTTTTGTGGGCCTTCAGTTTGTTGCTTGTGTGTTTTTGTCCTAGCTTGTGTAGCTGATAATTTTAGGGCTACTAACAACATTATCCAGATCACTTTCAAATCCTGATCTCCTCTTCACTTGAGCAAGTTCCTGAAGATACTGAAATATGTAGAACCTTATTTCCTGGGACTTTGTTATTAAATAAGCTAAACCCAGAAACAGAATGAGCAGTAAGGATGTGTGGAGTTTCTTCTGACTAGCTTTCCGTGTCACGTGCTAGCTGTTGGGTACTCTGTAGGTGAGCATGATTGCCACCAGATTGGGAAAGAAGGGGTTTACACTCTTCAGCAACTATCCAACCTAAATATGGGTGTGTCAGTAGTGATCACTGTCTCAGTGTCTGACTCTCCAGTGCCTGGCACTTTGTGTAGTCACACTTGTGCAAAATGCTACCCAATTAGAATGGGATAGTTTCACGCCCCTGTGTGCAGGTGTAAGTGACTATCCAAGGTACCGGTCCATTGAAGAGCCAGGCACTCAATCCGTATCTGGGGCCATCCAGTTTTGCTCTCACTTTCAGTACTTGCACAGTAGATCCAGCTTTCTTGCCTCACAGCTTAATCTCAGTTAGGAAGGCAGTTCCCACCACATACACATAAACATACCATATCAGACAATGAAGAAACATTGATGCAACATTAAAGTTAAGAAATAGAGCACAAAAGATAAGACCGAGATCAAATTCACAATTACATTAGGGCTGCTTTGTGTCACTGAAGTGGCACAGGGCAGCTGGAGCATACTGGTGAATCTCATCCACGAAATGGCAGGGGACTGGTTCACCATTGCATTATTTTAGTTGCACGCCAGTATAGCTGCACTGGTTTCAGTACAGTTACATCATGCAACTGAAGTAACGCAATGGTGACTCAAAGGGCTGTAGTTTTTTCAGCATCATTAACTTGCCCATGTTGCCAATCCTACATACTTTTATGGTACATATGTATTTTGTTATCTAAGCTCTTATAGAGGAAAAATAAGCATATGAGATATTGACGGGTCTTTGAGGGTGAAGAGATGGCAGGTTCGGTTATTTTTTTATTTTTTTTTTTTTAAACAAAGCAAAAGTATAAACCATTACACCTACATAGACACGGTAATATAAATACACCAAATGTTGCTAACAAACTCTAATACGAATAACAACATAAAAGGCTCAAAACAAAACAGGCAGTCTCAGTTTAGTGGTTGGAGGGTGGCCCTTAAAGATGTGCTTCTCTTGTTTTTGTGAGTTTAGAGTGACATTTTCTCTGGGTAAAATTCTACCTTTACGTGTGTGTATATTCAGACTTTTTTGGAAATATTCTCAGTGCCTTTTTGACTTAATGGTAAGTAGTAGAAAACTGCCACCATAAAGTCCTGTTCCGCTGTCTTATCCTTTTTGCTTTTCTTTTCATATAGGCTGCTCTGTACTGGTGCTCCAGCAGTGGTGACAGTGAGGTGACGCTACCAGTAAACTTCTCTGCCGTTGGGGCCTCGCCAGCACCAATACTTCAGTAGCCAGGGCAGACTTGGTATTAAAAAAGGTCAGTTGGAAAACTTTCTTTGGTTTTCCTTTGCTTCAGGTAGTGGCATTGAATAGTATCACTCTTTCTTCTTCCCACCCAGCCTGTTTCCTCCCCATCTCCTCCCTGCTACCCTCGAGGCTTTGATGCAAAATTTCACTAAAACTATAATCCTTCTTTTGATGTAACCAACAGCATGGGAGATGAGTGGGGAGAAACAGTTTCCCATTGCATACTCTGAGTGAAATTCATTTCTGTGCAGAAACTCAGCACGAGACCTATGTACCACTTATGTCTCACTTAAGTCCTAATTTGAAGGCTCAAGTGCAACTTTAGTGGTAAATAGGTTTGGTACTGGACTTCTAAATGGAGGTGAATTGCAACCTATGAGATGTATCTTTAGGAATACTGAGAAAGAAGCTATCATGGGCTTTTTGTCCCAGACGAGATGTCCCCTTGCTGATTTGAAGATAGTTATTCCTCTCTAAATCTCTGCCTTAGTAACACTGCCTGGACTTACATTTAAACAATCTTTGGTTGCGCTTCTCATTGAAAAAGTAGGTCATTTTAGGGCGATGGTAAGTAGGAGTAGTAATGCTTTTTAGGCCCAGAAAGGAAAAGTGTTTTAAAATGCATTTAGTGTGTGTTTTTAAGATGGGAATCCTCCTTCCTCCCCACAAAAGAAAAGATTATCCATAGTACAGAACATAGTGTGTTTAATGAAACCAAGAAAAGTGTTTAGCTAAAAGACATTAATGTGTTTTTTGGGGTTTTTTTTTTAAAGTGGAACAATGAGCTGCTTTGTGCTATACATCAGGTTTGCCCTCTCTTTGCCTGTACTGTGTGTATTGTGTGCTTCTTCCTATCTATTCCAAAGGGAGCGCTCATGTGCAAGACAGTAGAACAAACTGTAGTAAAAACTTGTAATAGCTCCAAAGGGTTGGGGCACACTTTTTGCTTCTGTAGCAGCTTCTCTGTGGTGAGTCGAGTGACTGTGAAAAAGCATCATCTCTTCTTCCTTCCCTCTTCCTACCCCCTTTAAAGATTGTAACCAAGGTTCTCCTGTTGCTTTCTCACTAGAGCTTTTAAAATGAAAGGAGAAGATGCTGTAACCATCAAGAACGATCTTTTTTAAAGATAAAATTGCGGGGGGGGGGGGGGGGGAAGGTGGCGGGGAGTAAATGTTGATGAGCTGAGTTTCAACATACTGTGGAGTCACATTTTATCCCAAAGGAGGAAATAGATCTAGCAAATGCCTTCCTGTTCAGACTGAATGGGAAGCAACAAGTTTTGCATGATTTTTGTTCAAGTCTCTGCTTTACTGTCCCATCAAAGCTGGTTGTCAGTTGTTTCAGATCTCGCCTTTGGCACAAACAGCTATTTGCAGCCTTTAGCTTTCTGTGGTCCTGCATGGCCTCCGTCACTTACAGATGCCACACCTCTAGCCACAGCACAATTTGAGCAGCCAGGACCAGAGCGAAAGGACAGATTCTTGCTAGGGAACCTGCAGTCATATGTCTGGCTCTGAATTTGTGTGCATGTGGGTGGAGTGAGGATGGAATGCTTACTCCATAGGGAATTGGTTCAGTGTTTAATGCAGCCTGAATTTGTATTGCCTCCAAGCTGAGCTCCCTCTTCATTGTGGACCTCCTATCTCCTTTAATTGGGAAGGGGGTAATTGCCCAGTGCAGCAATAAGCAGAGGGATCCCTGAGAGCTTGAGAAGACAGGCGATCCTGTAGCCAGGCAGTTATAGAACTTCCATACTTTTGGCTCTGTCTCCCCAGTTGATTCCCTGAAATAGGTTCAGTGGGCCAAACCCTCTTTTCTACTTGGGGAGGGGGGGAATGCTCCCTCCCTCCTCCCCAGATGTGTAATAAATTTTGCAAGAGAAAAATCACTGAATTTTCCTGCCCCAGGGCCCCTCCCTGCCATGGGTTTTCCCACAGGAAGAAGTGATTTGGCCCAGTATTCTTATTGTTGCTATATCCTATTGCAAATAGAAAGTTGTGCTTTGAGAATCAATGCATGCTATTGTCTTTGTTTCAGTGGTATAGTTTTCCTTCCCACAACAGTACTGGAATATATTTTAGTGCACTCCAATAATACTTACTCTTGCAGAAATTAAGTTTCATTCTTTAAACTGTTTGCAAACGAGGAAGTTTTTAATGTACAGAAAAAAATTGGTCTCCTGTTTAAAAGCAAGATCAGTATCCAAACATCTTGTTTGAATTGGCAGAAAACTGTATTTTAGTTTCAGTCATAAAATAGCTATTTGTAAACAGAAGCTGTTATGGGCTGCAATTGTACTGTATTGTGCCCTTTCTGAAAGATGTATACCAGGCATACTTGCACAGAGATTGCAAAACTGAAGGTGAGATTTCAGGCTGATGTTTGCATGTCTGCCCTTTTCTTTCTTTCTGATGAGCAGTTTGAATCAACAACTAAAAACAATGCTAGGAATTCAGAATTTATTTCTCTGAAAGGACCTCCTGTGGTATTTAAATTACCTTGGACCACACCCTGTTTTCACAGTAGTTAAATAGATTTTTTTTGACTGTTTTAGAAAGTATCTAATAATTAAGGACTTACATGTTGGTTATTGGGTGAAAAATTCAAGAATAGTTATTGATCTGCTCAGAAAGAAAGATGGTTAAACTAAGTTTGTTTTTCGCTTTAACAAAAACAGAAAAATAGTTTAATATTTTTTTCCAGTTTTTCTGTTGTATTAACTAAAGGGATGCTGTTAAGTAAGATTAAGTTTGGGCCAATGTCAAAAATTTTAAACTATTAGGGAAATGTTGTGATTTTTACTTTTGTAGTTGTTGTTTTTAAAATAAATCTACTCCTGCATGAACCCTTCATCGCTGAGACTTAAAAAGTAAAAAGCCATCACTTTTATGGGCCAAAATAAAGTAAACTGACACTGCAGCTAACAAAAACCCTGATCTGAGAGCTGTGCAAAAATGAGGAAGATAACAAAGAAATTAATTGGAATTCTGCTAGAAACGCTGTGCCTGATCTTGAAGTGCAGGTCACCTGCAACTAGGGTGACCAGATGTCCAGATTTTATAGGGACAGTCCCGATTTTTGGTTCTTTTTCTTATATAGGCGCCTATTACCCCCCACCACCACCACCACCCTCGTCCCGATTTTTCACACTTGCTGTCTGGTCACCCTACCTGCAACCCTTACTGAACTCAGTGGGCATTTTAGATACTCAGCCCCTCCCAGGATCAGGCCCACACCAGAAGGGAAAATCAGTGCTTTCTGAGTGGAAAGGTATTAAAATTGGGAGAGAGTGTGTCAGTCAGGAGAGTATAACAGACAGTTTATAAAAGCCCAATTTAGGGAGCAGACCGCATTGTCTAGTGTGTAGATCACGGGACTAGAATCAGGACACCTAGGTTTTTAATCTAAACTCTGTTACTAACCCAATGTGTCAAGTCACTCAGGTCCTGATTTAGGATAGGTACTTAAGCACATGGGTAACCCTTAAGCAAGTGAGTAGTCCCTCAGAGCTTGATTCTGCCACCCTTCCTCCCACTGAGGTGAAGGTAGGCGTGGTGTAAGGAGCTATTCAGCCTGAGTAAACATGGAAGAATTGGGCCCTCTGTCTCCCTATGCCTTTGTTTCTCTACCCAGGGCCGTCCTTAGGCATCCATGGCTGTGTAGGGCACCCGAAAATTTGGGGCACCACCAGGACCATAGGCACTGACTTCTCATCTTGCCAGGGGGTGCTCGACACTCCCCCTCTGCTCCAGGTCCTGCCCCCACTCCACCCCTTTCCCCAAGGCCCTGCCTCTTCCTGCCCCTGCTCCACCCCCAGCCCGCCTCTTCCTCACCTACTCCCCCTCCTTCCCAGAGCTTGAACGCTGCAAATCAGCTGTTTGCGGTGCTCCAAAAGCGCTGGGCGGGACGGGGAAGAGTTGTTAAGTGCGGGGCCACTGGCGAGCGAGAGGCACGGGGGAAAGGGGCAGAGGGGGGAGCCGGTGGGTGCTCCGCACCCACTACATTTTCTCTGTGGGTGCTCCAGCCCCGGAGCACCCACCCACGGAGTCCACGCCTATGACTAGGACAGCAGGTCAGAGCGGGTCGGCTCCAGCATATCCATCATGCGCGGCAGCCTCCTTACTAGGCAGAAGGCAGGGGCCGTATTCACAGAGCCGAATGCGCCAGTGTAAGGGCTTCAGTTGCACCAGTATAGGGGCAGTATAGGAGCACCAGCATTCACAGATCCAAATGCGCCGGCATTGGGGCACCAGTTTAATAATACTGCATAGGGCCCCACAAATCCTAAGGACGGCCCTGTCTCTACCTGTAAAGTGGACATCACTATGATGTTTTATTAATTCATTAATGTTTGCAAAGCGGTTTGGGATCCACTGAGAAGTGCTACATAAGTGCAAACATATTGTGTAAGCTCAATGATGCCGTAAATGGGATAATTACAGTAAGATGTGCTCATTCTTTTTACAAAAATATAATCCTTATTGTTTTCGCTGCTATTTGAGCCTTGTAGCCTCTGTAATAGGGAAATAAAAGCACGTAATGCCGCTAAAGACCTGCTGACAGACACCATTTTGAATTCTGAGATGGTAAAGCTTCCAAAGGCTGATATTCTTTGTTTCAATAATGAAGTAACAACTATTTTTCTTTAATGTTACCATGGTGCAACTCTGTTAAAACTGTAATTGCATTTTGCAATGTTACTTGCTGAAAAAAAATCTTCCCCCAGGAATCACTTTTTGTTTGTTTGTTATGTTTTGTTGTGTTCCTGGAATGTCTGCCACTCAAAAAAGGCCTTCAAAAAACTATTCTGGCATATTTGAACCAGAGAGGTGTCCTTCTCACAGAGTTAGAGTTGCTGACAATAGCTTGATAAGTGCATGTGTGGCTTCCAAAAAAAAAAAAAAAAAGAGCAAGAGGAGGGGGAAAAATTCCACCAGCAATTCCACTAGCTTATGTATATTTTCAGTAATTACTGATAAACTGGGACAGTGGATATGAGAAATGTGCTGAATGGTCCCAGAAATTTCAGTCATCCTTTCCACTGTTAGCATTAAGCAAAGGGCCATCATGAATTCATCTGTTAGAATAAATTGTAATTTTTCTAAAAGGAAAGTGCGGAATGTATGAACTTGAATTACTGAAATTCTCTAGCTGCAGAATACACTTGAATTTCTCAGCCAGATGTCAGTAGTGTCAGTGATGTACTCTATCTCCTTTTTTTGCAAGTTGAATCTGGGACATAAATTAGGGGGATGAAGTCTTTCTCTGTTAAAACTACCTCATAGTTAATGTACTCCTTCTTACCTCCCCTCTCCCCCTTTCTTCGTACAGTACTAGAGGGTGCCATAGAGGATCTAGACTCTGCTAAGCCTAATACACTAAGTGGGGAGAGCAGCAAGCAAGAAGAAAACCTCATTGTTCAGCAGTCAAAGGAGGAAAATGAAGGTAACTTATTTAACTAGAATTATGTTCTTCATTAATTTAAGGGATCAGCAAGATTTTTTTAAGAGTTTTCTTCATCCCTGTTCATTTTTTTTATATATATATATTTTGAGCAGAAGCACAAACACTCTCTCACCACTGGAAGGCTTACAAATGAAGACTCTCTTTTTTGGCTCCCAGTAACTTGGCACTGCATTACTTATCCTCATAAAACACCTGTTTATAATGTCCGTACTTCTTTTCCCAAAACATGTTATACAGAGGATCAAGTGTACATGTCCCTTGTTATACATCCCCCCCCCCCCTCCCCCCCCCCCCCCACGTCATCTCTTATAGTGGCTTTTCCTGTATATATTCAGATTTTAAGTCTTGGGTTCTGTGCTGCTCATCTTAAATGATGAATCTGCTGGGGTTTTAAAGCATGCTCTTTTTATGTTTCTAAAGCAGAATATGAAAGACTTACTAGTATGTTAATGTTTACGTAGTATGTCCATAAATTGGAATACCACACACCTAGTGCCCCAACTATTTAAGTACAGTATCTGAAACAAGAACATCCTTCCTACATGTGACGTAGAATAAATATTCTATGTGTATTCTACATTGCACTTCTTATACCTTTAATGTAACATTACTCAAAACACCTACTCACTGCCATGGCAATGTGTTTGCAAGTGCAACTGCTCATGAACAGTGCTCCAGTCTTTCACTGTGGACACAGGACACCAACAAGATGCTGTATTATGACAAGAGAATTAAGCGACGTCTGATTTTAAACCCAGAATTACTGACTCTCTACAGTAGAACCTCCGAGTTAAAAACACTAGAGTTATGAACTCACCGGTCAACCACACACCTCATTTGGGACCGGAAGTACACACTCAGGCAGCAGCAACAACAAAAAGCAAATACAGTACAGTACTGTGTTAAACATAAACTACTAAAAAAAGGGGGGAGAGTTTAAAAAAAAAAAAAAGATTTGACAAGGTAAGGAAACTGTTTCTGTGCTTGTTTTGTTTAAATTAAGATGGTTAAAAGCAGCATTTTTGTTCTGCATAGTAAAGTTTCAAAGCTGTATTAATATCAGTGTTCAGTTGTAAACTTCTGAAAGAGCAGCCATAACGTTTTGTTCAGAGTTCTGAACAACCTCCATTCCTGAGGTATTTGTAACTCTGAGATTCTACTGTACTGTACTGGGGGTTTGAAGGTCAAGTTCATGTGACCAGAGCATTCAAAGAAAAAGTCGCAACTTGGCTTATGTTTTCTAGAACTTTCGTAGCTTTCCTGTTAATAAAGGACCCCAAACTGTTATGAACTACTGTTTTTTACTTTTTCTGATCACACAGGTTATGAATTCTTTGAGGCATGGACCATGTCTCTTCCATCAGCTGCATACTGCTGAACACGCCATTAGCTCTCCAACTGATAATCTCAGCAACTTTTTTTGTTTACAATTCCAGAGAAGCAGCTCAAAAGCTTAACCAATTACAAGACACCAACTTTACCAAACAGTTTGGAAGGTACAGACTTGTCGTCCATTGATGCCATGATGTCAGCAGTAATGAGTGTGGGGAAGATCGCTGAAAATGGCGGGAACTCTCAAAACATCAAGTCCCCATCGAAGTCTCCTGCACCAAATCGGATTGGCAGGAGGAACCAGGTATATAATTCAAAGCATGCAATGGGTGAGAGAGGTTCACAGTGGAGAAAAAGGAGTTAATTTTCATTATCATTTTTGCTTTTCAAATAGTACATGGTGGCACTAGCTGAAATGCGTCACAAGTCCATGTGTGGTTTGTGACTTTTTTCACAGAATAAGCATAGAAATCTGAGCTGGAAAAGACCTTCTTGTCATTTGCACACTGATCTAGCAAAGCACTTAAACACATGCTTCACTCTAAGCATGTGAGTATTCCCACTGAATTACCCTGGCTTACGTACTTTGCTCAGTCAGGCCCTTAGTCTGTCCCTCTACTAGTACACATTGTTCTTTACTTCTTTCTTTTTTTTAAACATATACATAGACTTACTACATAACGCAATACAAATGCGTAGGCGGTGATCAAGTTTATCACATTTACCAGTTGACGGCACTGTATCAATACCACCACGAAGAGAATATCAGTCAAAACCGTGTTACTTATGGGATGTTCCTGTAGCAATTTATTAATAGCCTGCAAACTAGTCTTTCAGATAAATGGCTTCTGATTTGGCTTAGATTTTATTTCCTCTAAACTAAAATATGTTAATTGAAAAGAAAAATATGTCAGGGTGACATAAAGATAAATGCGAACATAGGAGTATATTGTCTGGCAGCTGGCATGAAAGATTTGCCTGCTAACATTCGTTCACAGTCCAAAGTTACATTAAGTGGGAGTGTGTTGTTCAGACTCGTGTCAGTGGCAGGGCTACTAAACAGCTGTCTGCTGTTAGGACACCACGTGATTTGGCTTCAGGAGATTTTGTTAGCGTTGCTGACCTTTATTCCACCTGATATTTCTGTGGGCATCGGATCAAGGGACGCTCAAGGAGTAAATGTGAGAGGATTAAGAGGGATTCTTACAGTGTAAAAATTAATTAATTAATAAAATAGCTGATTTGTTTTTCGGTGGAGATAGGTTACCACCAATGAAGTAAATATTTGTCTCACTGGAAAAAATGGAATTGACAGGATTTCAGGGCAATATTAAGCTTGTATCAGTCTGTTTTGTAGCCTGACTCTAGCAATGCATGATGGATGCAGCAAATTTCTACTTACAGCAAAGCACATTAAAAGTGGTGAATTGTTTCAGTGCATTGCAAATATGAGTCTAAATTCTGGTCAGAATTGCCCCCATCCCATGCCCCAGGTATAGTAAAAGGGTAACAGAATTTATTTGGTTTTCTATGTCTCATTGCTATGTTCCATGGGGTTCTAGTGAAACAGTCTCTCCTGAATCCTTATCCCAAGTCTATGGTTCTTTTTATGATGCTGCCTTTATCTTGGCTCTGGTCTGCCTAGAGTCTCATAAACACACATGCACATTAATCCTCATCTATTATAACTTTTCATTTATTTTCTCCTGAAGAAAAGATGTTACAAAGAGGCTTCAGGCCACTTTTAAGAGAGAAGAAGGGAGAAAAACAAGAAAACAAATCTACCTAATGTGAAACTCCTAAAGAGATTTGCCAGCAGTTGGGTGCAGAAGAGCAGTGCCAAATTGCTTTATTTAAGCAAGTGTAGTTAACAAATGAGCTGCTAATTTTATCTTTCAGTTCAGGAAGTGCTCTGTCACCAGCACAACTGCAGCAACTCAGATATTTAGGCCTTGTCTACACTCCCACTTTACAGCGCTGCAACTTTCTTGCTCAGGGGTGTGAAAAAACACACCCCTTCCCCCCCAGCGATGCAAGTTTCAGTGCTGTAAAGTGCCAGTGTAGACAGTGCACCAGTGCTAGGAGCCGCGTTTCCAGCACTGGTAGCTACTCCCCTCGTGGGGGTGGATTTTTTACAGCAGTGGGAGAGCTCTCTCCCAGCTCTGGTGCCGGGACTACACAGCCATGTTAAAGCACTGCCACAGCAGCACTTTAATGTTGCTAGTGAAGACATACCCTTCGTGTTGCATTTTTAATTCTTCAGCGATGCTGCTTTTACAGAAGTGATGCTAAACTTTTTTGTCTGCATTGAGTTAGTCACTAGAATTCTGTGGTTAGCCACCCTTGATTTGGTTGACCTGTATTATGGTATGCAGTGTGTACTGTGTGAGCACTGGAGAAAGTTTGGGTTTTAGTTAATAATAAACTCCAGAGTCAATACTAATCAACTCTGGCTGAGCTATAATGTGTGTCTGATCTTTGCTTCAAGGTGAACCAGTAATTACTCTATCTTTTGTTAATTTGCTGATTCAAAGAGCAGGTAGTCTAGAAAGCAGCCTTCGAAACAATTAATTGTATCATGTAGAATTGTATCCTTAGCTAAAAAGGAAAAAGAAGTTGACTGATAATTTCACAGATATCTCTGGGGATTAAACACCATCTAAACTGTCAGCACAGCTGCAGGGATTTTCCTCACAACACTGTGTGTTTGTTCTCCCAGCCCTGAGCCAACTTTAACAGAGCTGCAGTATAACTGGAGTTGAACATTACTCCACAAACTGGTGGTGTGCAATAAAGTTGCATTTGTGGAGGGGAATATGTGTATTTTAATTACATATATATTCCATATGTGATATGTTCTACTGCACAGATTTGATCAGCTTTCTTGGGGATGTACAGATTTCAGAGAAACTTTTTTTTTTTTTCCCACTTGCCTTCTAATGTTTTTGCCTTCTAGTGTTTTGTGAACATCAAGTACATGAGGCGTTGGTCCATGTTATAGTGAAGTCTGCTGCAGAGAGTTGTGTATAGTAGATCTATAAACAGTGTGAGGATTTTTCTTTGTGTAGGAGAGAAGGCAAAAAAGGCTAATCATTGCAAATTAGATCACAAGTCTCATGCTTTTGGGATTTGAGATCAGTGTTATAGTTTACTCTGTTTGTTTGGGCTGAAAAGATGCAGAAAAATGGCCATTTGTCCATACAGAAAAGTCCTATTAGAGATTAATAGAAAATAACCATTATTTTTGAACAATTCTATAAAATTTAGTAGGGAAATTATATTCCCCTCTATAGGATGGTCTCCCCCTCCCCCCCACACCTGCTAAATAAAAAATCACCCCAGACAAACACAAACCAAAAAAAACCTATAGAGCAGTTACTGCTTTATTCAATTGCATGGGACTTCAGAATAATTTTCCGAGCACCTGATTGGCATCATCCACTTTTAAATTCTCTAGTACATAACCATAAGGGATTTTAGCCATCCACTTTTCAGTGGAATGGGCAACCTCCCTTCATGTGTATGTCATACATTCTGGAAAGTTTTTTATTTGACATCTCCAGTGAACTTTTTTAGAAAGAGGAAATGGGTGGACACGGACACATACACAGTATCTCTGATGGAGGAGCTATTCATCTTTTTTCATTATTGCACCAAGAATACTTAAAATAGCAGGCAAGAAAGTTCAAGTAGAACATACCTTTTTGCTATAAACATGATACTCACCAGCCGCAACACTGATGATTTTTGTGCATTCTTGAGATACCAGGGTTTAAATAACAAACATTGGGTCTTCCTGGTCGGTAGAGAGCTACACTGTTCTGCAGAAGAACCATGTTCAGTTTTCAGTCTCAGACACTCTTGCTTTTTAGTTGGTGGCTCAGATAATAACAATGCACTGTGCTTCTGTGGAGGGTTGTCGGTGATGTGCCTTTCGTCACTTAACAGCAGTTCTGGCCAACTAAGTGAAATTAATTTATTTCCACTTGGAGTCCCATTGCATCCTTGGCTTGGTGGTGGAGTCAATGTCTCAAGGGCGTACTTCATAATATAAAGCTGGATTCTCTACTCACTGTTCTTATTCTGGCTTGACCATAGTTACTCTGGTTCTCACCAGTGTGAAAGGAGAATAAGGTATATTGTGTTTGTTTGTGTTGCATATACTCCTGCATCATTACCTCTTGAAGGCTACAATTTCATCAGATCTTGCAAACTTAAGAAGGGTTGGCTCTGGCCCACATGTGGGTGGGATACTTCCAGGAAAAATCCAAGGTGCTCTAAAAAGTGGTGTTGGTGAGTCAGTAGGTGCAGCGCTTCCCTGTGCAAAGCAGTGTTATGTTAAAGGCACTGCGCTCCTGCACTGTCATTTGGATGAAATGTAAAATGTAGGCCCCTATGATTTGTTTAAAGATCTCATTGGTCCTTGTTGGAAGATTAGTGGCGTTAACCCTCACGTCTTGGCCAACTTCCAATTTGGGTACTGGTGCTCTGCTCACCTAAATTCCTTCTGGCAGTTTCAGCTGGTCACAATGGTTGCCTTCACTTCCTGTCCCAAACTGCTGTTGCAGAGTTGCTGTGAGCTGTGAAACAGCTGCTGCATGTCTGTGGTGGGTGAAGCGACCCATATTTGTAAATTATAAAGTTTCTGAAGCTTCCCTTAGGGATCTTTCAGGATGATGATTGTGTAAATACAAGTTGTTGTTCTGTTTTTTGAGAGATGTTTTTACGTTTCTTGCGTATGATTTCAATCCCCATCAATAGCTTTTGGGTTTCTCTACTTTTATGTTTGTGTGGTTTTTTTTCGTGTTTTTTTTTGTTACAGGAAACAAAAGAAGAGAAGTCTTCCTATACCTGTCCTCTGTGTGAGAAGATTTGCACTACACAGCACCAGCTAACTATGCACATTCGTCAGGTATGCTGACTACTTATCTTAATCGTTCTTTTATATTAAAGAGAGCACAGTGACTTGGAGAGAGAGATCCATTTTTCAGTAACAAAAATCATTCCTTGTCCAAACCCACTTTTCACATACATATTTGTGCCTTCCTATTTAAATTTATTTTTGGAATGCAAAAATGTTGTAGGGTTCTTTCCCCTCTACCCCAGCAATGAAATGTTTCCTCTTCAAGGAAGTTTAAAGTAATCTGAGGATTCAGAACAACATTTCCATTAGAAAGACGTGTCCTGCTTTTATTGTCTGTTTCACCATAGTCACCTTCAACACCCATGCAAATTAAGGACCATGAACACAGGAGCTATGAGCTCAGGTTGATATTGAAGCACTTCTGTCCTATGCAGAGTGCAGCAACTCTGGGAAGCTAGACAAAGAAGTGACTTTGCAAACAGCACCTTTTTTGTGGAGCTAAATGTCCTCCTCTTGCTTCTCTCTCTCTTTTTTTTTTTTTTTTTTTTTTGGGTAGGTAGTTTTGTAAAGGAGCTTTTGTCTTTTTTTCATAATAAGGAACAAAAAGATCTGTTTTGAACATTGAGGGTGTGGGTCACTTTCTGGTGTCCACTGGATAAATGTGTATTTCAGTTTTTCCTTTTATGCTAAAACATACAGTTTTAATTAGCCTCATCATCAACATATCACACTGATTTTAGTCTGTGTAAAGATCCTCATGTGGTGTTAATAACTAAGGGCCAGATTCTACCCTAAAAAGCACGTACATAGCCATAAAAATCTGGTGTCCATCCAATGGCAGAATATTGCTCTAAATTCTGTCACCTACTCATTTTAAACAAATGTAAATTGACACTTTCATGACAAAAATGCATAAATATTTTAAAATGATCTTTCAAGTTTAAACAACACCTCTCCTCTCCTCCCCCCACTCTGCCCTTAACCATTTGTGTCTGGATACCTTTTCACCCTCCTGCATTGCACTCTAGAGTGGATGTGCTGGACATGTTGCACAACATAGTAGGCCTACATCAGCCAGAAATTCCTGGTGTGGTTTTGTGGCAGCGAAGGGGTTAATAAAAAGAAAAGCATGTAAGGTTTACCTTTACGTTGAGTACCCTGCTAAGTAGCTCTTTACAAAAAAACACAACTACTTTTTTAGCTGTTACAGTTCTCTGATATTTCCTGGGCAGTTCATAGGAGGAATTCAATGAAAATCATTGCTTGCTTTTAGCATAACACTGACACTGGAGGGACAGACCATTCCTGCAGCATCTGTGGAAAGTCTCTGAGCTCAGCAAGCTCCCTTGATCGCCACATGCTGGTGCACTCAGGTGAAAGGCCTTATAAATGTTCAGTATGTGGACAATCCTTCACCACCAATGGGAACATGCACAGGTGAGTGCTGATCATGACACAGGAGCGTGGAAAGGATTGTGGAATGTGGGGGCATTATGTTTCCTTGGCAGGACTGTCAAGTAAGGAAAAGGCTTTTACGTGGGCAGGGAAGTATGGATTATGTATAGTGCATTATTGCTGAGAGAGAAACAAAGAAGGTGTGTGATGGTATGCTCTGTGTCACAATAATCCCCCAGAACTGCCAGAATGCTAGATTTTAGGATGATGTAAGAATTGGGGATGGGTTTTTAGCTCAATCAACTATGGGTACAAATAATATCTGGAAGTTCTACTTTCTTTTTGTTCAGGTGCCACAGAGGTTAGATTGTCATATAAATGGCTCTCGAGGAATAACATATGGGTTCAAATTTTAAAGGGGCAACAACCAGCCTCTTTACTTTGCAGCTTCAGTTTGGCAGATGTAAGAGGTTTCATATAGACATCTGTGTGATTTGTGGGTGGATTGTGTAGTTTAATATCTAAATACCCTCAGTAAGGGGCTTCTTCTTTGGCCTGTCCTTTTTTACATATTTGAATGCTCTAGTCTACTTCTTCACAAAGAATTTCCTAGGTCTATAACAGGTTGTCAAAATTAAAAGTTACTATAGTTTAGTTTATATATAATGATACATGTTGTTGACTGAGGAAGCAAAACACTTAATCACACCCACATTTTTGTCCCACACAATTACTTCATTCATTTGTATTGCTGTAACACCTAAAATATTCTAAGCACTTTCCAAATTCATAAGAAGATTAATTCCCTGTGTCAAAGAACTAAAGATTTACAAAGCCGCCCAACGAAAGACAGGTAAGGGGAAAGGGATATAAGTGAAGTGACCAGAGTGGTAGCAGGTGCACATCTTGCTAGTTCTTTGTGGGGGTTCAGGAGTATGTTCTTGTCTGTTTTTTCCTTTGGTTCGAGTGTGAGGCTTTGTCTATACTGGAACCTGAATGACAAAACATTTGTCGTTCGGAGGCATGACACACACACACACACACACACACCCCCGAATGACAAAAGTTTTACCGACAAAAAGTGAACAGCACTTTGTCAGCGGGAGCTACCACCGCTTGTTGGGAGTGGAAGTTTTTTGTCAGCGGGAGAGCCAACAAACAACGGCTACACTGCAGCTGTGTCGCTAAAAGGTGCATAGCGTAGACATAGCCTAAGTAGCTTTTTTTCTTTTTTTTTTTTTTTTGTAGGCAATGAAAAGCTGGGTTTTAAAGGAGTGATTTCAGTTAGGCAGAGGTAGAGCATAGATGAATTCTTGGCCAACATTTCTTTGACATTTTTCTTGCTGTTTTATCCTCTTTGCATGATGTGTATGCAGTTTAAAAAGATACTATAAAATTACAGTATTTTTGCATCTGTATCTGTGTGATTTGTATAATTTTCTGATTAGAAGGGGATGGGTCTGACGAGAGAGATACTAGCCTCTGCTGAGTGAAACTGGTAGCCATTGTAGCTGGCTGGTAGTTAGAGTTGCCTGGATGCTAGTTTCTGTGCTCCAAGGGGTTTATTGGGGGTTGGAATAGTGGAGTTGTAAACACATTGCTGAAAGTCTCCTATTTAAACATGGAAGAACTAAGTTTTCAAACTTGAATGCAGTTGGTATTAAGGCACCTAAAATGTTTATTTGGCTGATGAAATGCAGGATAAAAATTGGGCCCCTGATGTAATACTAGACACACTCATATGGCACATAAACTTAAAACTGTGTGCATATTTGCAAGGTTAGATTTTCTCCTTCTGTCTAATGTGATGCCAATAGAGGAACCATCTTCTCTCTTACACTCTCAGGTTGATGGTTTCATTTTCTGCTAGACTAACACTTTCCTGTATGTTGCCTTTTGACACGTCTCTCACATATTGTGTATCTGACACGGTACTCCCTGCAGTAGCAAAGGCAGGCTTGTTTGTTTTTGGTCTAAGATGTTGTGACGGGCAGCATTGGAGGGTGAGTTCTCTGCTTTGTTTATATCCATTTCCCAAACCTGGGGTCAAATGTGGAGGGTTTGCCATCTTTTTAGCTTTAATGTTCAGCATGTCTCATTATTTTTCTCCAGGGAACAGGAAGTTGGTTCTAGTCACACCAATGACCTCAATCTCTGATTTCCAAGTAGATGCTCTGTCTGTTAAGATACAGCTTGCCTGGCCAGCCAGAATGGGAAAATGCTAATTTAAAAGTTAGGTACAATTTCTCACAAGTAATTTCCAAAAGGTAAAAATTCAGGGAAAATTAGGTTCTGGGACAGAAACATGTTACTGATAAACATACAGTATTGGAATACATGATCTCTTTCATTTTATGCTGTAGTTACTTGTTTTAGTGCCCATGAAAAGTGATTGACAGACCTGATGATCCTTGAGCTAACCATAGAATGGGTACAGTGCCAGCAGAAGTGCTTGCTTACCAGCACTGCTCTCTTAATGTGCCTCCTTACTGGGCAGCAGGGATTGCCCTAGGGGTGAGATGGTACTTCAGATTCCCAGCCCACAAGCTTATCTCACTGCTGTGATTCACAGTGGGTGCATCTCCTGTCATTCTTTTGTGAGGTCATGTGTTAAACAGAACAAGTCATGTGCAAACCTGATCCCCAAGGAAGGGCAGATCAGCCAGAATGCAGGCTATGGTTGACTTAAGAAATGACTTCTCTAAAGGAAATAAATGTATCAAAACAATATCAATGCTTTGAATTTTTGTGAGGCTTTTCATTTAAGCCAAATAGAATGCAGTGCAGCAGCTATTTAGAGCATTAAGATGGGTCCACCAGGAATAGACGCCCTATAAACAGCATTTCCATTGTCTGATATCTGGGTGTAGGTTTGAGACACTAAACTTAAAAACGAACAAACCTTTTGAAGGCTCTTATTTCACTGCCCAATTTCAGACTGCAGCAGCTCAGTGAATGTTGCAGAAGTCTCACACTGGACTGATGTAGTCTGTCATTGCAGAAGATGATCTCAGACTACCCGCAGGGTGAAATCCTGCCCCTATTGAAGTAAATGGGGGGTTTGCCATTGATTTCAGAGAGGGCAGGATTGCAGCCTGGATGTTTTAAAGACGTTCTGCTTTATGATAGTAGTCCTCAGAAAATCAAACCACTGCATTAGAGTTCAAGCAGACAGATGATAAATGTGAAGAGAAATTACTATATGGCGCTATAATGCAAGCAGTATCAAAAGGTTTATTTTGCACATTGGGTACATCTCTCAAAACCAGGTACTTCTAGTTAAAGGCGGTCCAAAGAAAATTCTTTTATATGGATTTCAAACACAACTGTAGCATTGAGTCCAACAAGCCATAAATGAACGAGGGGAAAGGCTTTTCATCACATTACATTCCAAACTTACTTCTGTGTCACCTTTGCCAAGCGAAGATCCACTATGGCTTGCTAGCTCCCTCTTGGTGTGAAGCTCCTACGGGCACTCTGCACCTGCAGTTTGATGTCACCTGTACCTGTGCTCTGGGGGTGGGGGAGGAGGGGAGGGTAAGGCAAGTCCCCAATCCCCAGGATTGCACAGTTTTTCTAGTTTTCTTTTTAATATTTTGTGCTAAAAATAAGAATATTTAAAAGATGACAAAAAATGTGCCAAGTGGAGAGGGACGAGACTTTTATACCCTTATTGGCAGACTCCAATGATAGGTGTGATGGCAGGAGCAGAGATCATGCTGGGGTATCACACAGAGCCGGGAGCTAGTGATGTTTAATAGATCAGTAATTTGTGGACCTGCTGTAGAAGAAGAAAGGTAACTTTGAATGCTCCTTGCCCTGCATTGGAGTCTTGCCACCTAATACTGTATTTACCTAAAAGCCATTGAAAGTAAAGAAATGTGAATGCTGCATGTGTATATAAAGTGGTTTTTTTTGTTTTTTTTTTCCCCCCGTAAAATTAATTCATACCTAGCCCTATAATCTGACTTTCATAGTTGTCTGGCTTTTGTCCTAATCTTTACTCCAAACTTGTCGTAGCCTCCCTCATCTGCAGTCTAGCTTCTTTTACGTTTCTTGCTGGATGTATAGAGGCTATCCTTCTCAACCTTCAGAATAAATCTTCTATTTCTTTTCTGAATGAGTCATAGCCTCTGACTTCTTAAAGTTCCGACTCTGTCATCCTCCTTGACCTTACGCCCTCTCTCCACGAGTATAGCCGAACCGGTGCTAGAAGCTTAGAAAAAAACACTGTTTTAGCACTTCTTCTGAAGCTGAGGTGAACAGCGTGGCCTCGTTTTCTGAACTGGATGACTTTTGGTCAGCATTCTAAATGGGGAACTGTAACTGTCCTCTGGACTGAGTGAGTGAGGGCATCTTTGAGAGGTCTCTGTCATGGCTACCAGGCTGCTCAAAATGTCCTGCTACTTTGGAGCTCCCTACTGGAAGGCGCACTGTACAGCCTGAAGCACTGGGCCAGGTGCCCAACATGGAGCCTTCATCTGGAAGAGCTGTTCGGTTCAAGGAACAACAGTGAATGGCACATAGACACTGAAGGGAAGTTAATTTATTTTACTTTTATTTCTCTGAATGGGGCACTGACCCTGCTGAACTGCTGCACTTAATGGAGAAGGGTTGTTGAAGTGGGGGGGATCTCTCTGGGTCTGTCAGGGAGTGGAATTACTTGAGAGAGACGAGAGGTTGGAGGCTGCGTATTCCAATATGTATTTATTTCTGGGGAACACTGAAAAGAGTGAATCCATTTATTTCTTATGTCTTACAAAACACACACAACCCTATGGAGGAGTTTGTTATTAATCTTGTTCTTGAAAAGAACTAAAGAACTATTTTTCAAAATCGTATTAAGGTTGAGACATAAACCTGAAAATGCAGGCTGTCTTAACAGGAACAACAAGGAGTCTGGTGGCACCTTAAAGACTGACAGATTTATTTGGGCATAAGCTTTCGTGAGTAAAAACCTCACTTCTTCGGATGCCGAAGAAGTGAGGTTTTTACTCACGAAAGCTTATGCCCAAATAAATCTGTTAGTCTTTAAGGTGCCACCAGACTCCTTGTTGTTTTTGTAGATACAGACTAACACGGCTACCCCCTGATACTTGTCTTAACAGGGCCACTGCTATTTAGAGCATGCAGATCCACACATACTTGTGCTAGAAAGATGATGAGCAGGGTTTTTTTTTTCCCCTCTCATTCCCAGTGAATTAGTTATATGCTTACGCTTTACAACATTTACCCTGAAAGTGTGTGTGTGTGTGTGCGCGCGTGCGCGTAAGAGGGCTTTCTGTAGAGCTGAAAGCATAGGGACCTCAAATCCTGTCTGAAGAAGAGTCTGAAGTAAGTGTTGGAGTAGATAAATGTTATGATAGTATTTTAATCCATGCTCTCACTTTTGCCGTATCTGTATGTTGTTGGTGTATCCAATAATTAGCAGATGAAAACCTGGGGAAACTCTCAGGGCCTTGGCTTTGACAAGAAATTGAAAGTTGCAGCTCCCCAACCCTCAAAAACAAACAAAACAAATGAGTTGCTCTGCTAGTGTATTTGTGGTGCTATCTTTTATTAAGGGAACTTGGGGTGTCTAAAACTGCTTGCCTGACTTAATTCTGTGGTCAAGTTTTGCTGAAGCAAAACTTGTTAAGGACTCAATGTAGAAGTTGAAAATATCCCCAGAGCTTCCCCAAAATAGTTCCTTCTGGATAATAGGTCATCCTGCCCTGGATCCTCTTCCAGTTTTATGACTAGGATGGTCTGTACCCATCTATTTTAAATGGCATTTTTCTGTCTGTTAAAGACGAACTTTCCATAAAACTTGAAGGTTTAATAAAATGTAAATGTCAGAAGGTAAGTTCAATACATACTGGCTCCTTTCTTGACAGTCTCTGGTGGCTGTTAAAGATTCCGTAGCATGTTTTGAAAAGAATGGTGGGATGATCTAGGTATTTCAACCAAAAAAATTCTCCCATACAGTGCATACATGTATAAAATCTTGAAACTTAAGTAGAAGAGCAGAATTGCAGGAGCTTTGCTGTGGCAAACTGTTACAAAGACTTCTAGTCAAAGACGGCATTTTTTCTTTTAATCTTTGAGTTAAGAGGGCACTTCATCCATGTTGTTTTTTCTTCAGTGGCAATTTCCCCAAACTTCTTGAAAAGGATCAAGTCAGTGTGCAATGTCATAACTGCTGCTGTTTTTTGTTGTTGGGAATGATACAATTCTGCCTTCTGAGTAAGATATTTTTCAGAATCCATTCCTCCCCACTTTTGTATGTTTGAATGTTTTGAGAGCTTGAAAGCAGCTTTCATTTAAAATATGGGTGTATAAGTTCTTCATTAGTCAATGAGTGCAGTTTGTGAGGTTTACAAAACATTGGTTAAAAAATGAGTGAGACCACTTACTGTCCCTGAGCATAAACCATATTTCCTTTACTTTTTTAAAACATAGGTACATGCGTCAGGTACAGGGGTGTGTGTGTGCATACACTTTAGGTATTTGCACACAACTTTTGATTCTACAGACTCTCTTTCTGACCTTGCCAAAGCATCCTTTCTCTGCAACCCACCCATGAATTCCTCCAATGTTAATTATGGTGCTGGATCCCTTCTGGTGTGTATTATGTGCATTGTAGGTGCAGTGCATTAAATAGCATACAACCTCAAAGTATGTGGAGTCTGGATAGAATTTGTACAATCTCTGATTACACATGCAGTCCTGCATTTGTTTGATTTTTAGATAGCGTGTTGAGAAGATAATTTTTTTAGGCTCTACATAGTTAAACACAGTGACAAACTTTCTGCCTTTTAAAAAGGGGGAAGTACAGTGCAAAAACCACCTAAATGCAACATTCAGGTTGACGCTTCTTCAGAGCTGCCTAAGGCAGCGGTTCTCAACCAGTGGTCTGGGAGCCCCTAGAGGGCTGCGAGCAGATTTCAGGGGGTCTGCCAAGCAGGGCCAGCGTTAGACTTGTTGGGGCCCAGGGCAGAGAGCCAAAGCCTCACTGCATAGGGCTGGGGCCCGGAGCCCTGCCACCTGGGGCCCTGCCACCTGGGGTTGAAGTCGAAGCCTGAGCAATGTAGCTTCATGGAGGCCCCTGTGGCCCCAGGCAATTGCCCTGGCTTTTATATGTAGAAAACCAGTTGTTGTGGCACAGGTGGGCCCTGGAGTTTTTATAGCATGTTCTGGAGGGCCTCAGAAAGAGAAAAAGGTTGAGAACCCCAGGCCTAAGGGAAAATTCATAGGAATTGGACATTTAAAATTCTTAGGCAGTTTTGAAAAGTTCAGCCTACATGCCTTACAAATATATATGTAATTAAATATAATCAGTGATCATTTCACATCATCCATGGTACAGATATTTTGCACAAACAAATTAAGGCATTAAAATTAGCAGCATACAAAAGACTATATATGTGCAATATAGTCAAATTATATTTTCTGTATGACCATAATGAATTACCTGACTTTTGTGCATTTATAATAGATACAGCATTGCATTAGATTCTCCTTTGTATTTAGTTTTAGATCAACTCATGCATTGGGATGAGTCCTTGCTTAACTTCTGAGAAATTTTGGTTTACATGAAATTAAAACTGGACAGAATTCCTTAAACTGAACTAATTATGGAGGAGTGGGGCTAGTTGGACAAGTCATGTTTGACATGGTCTCGAACTCAGTCTTATGATGAATGTAGGATCATTGGCCAATATCAAGGTGCTGTGACATCAGCATATGAGAGAGGATAGACTTGTTCAGCATTTGCAGATGCCCTAATTCTTGAGCACTGCACAGTTAGAACTAATTGCTTCCAAAGTAACAGATGATTTTAATTATAGTTGTAGCAGAAAACTGAGACACAACACATTTGATTTTCTTTTTAATTTAAAAATGTGTTTTCGTTGAGTAATATGCAGTGTAAGTATAGTGAAAGCATGAACTGGGTGCAGACTAAAACTATCAGCAGGTATGCTCTGAGTAACTGGGGACCTATGAAGACTCCAAGTGAAGGACCGGGAAAACTGGCAGTGTTGTGAACACAGCAGTATAGCAGAAAGTGCTAGTGCCACTGAGTCTCAATAGTTTTACTATAAACCTTGCCGGTGCAGGATCAATAAAAACTGAGCGCGCACACACACACACTCACTCACTCACACTCTCTCTCTCTCTCTCTCTCTTAAATAAAGCCTCTAAAGGAGCTGTTGTGGTCAGTCATGTCCAAGTACGCAACAGTTCAGGGGACCTTAAGAGCTTTAGGGAGATGTCATGATTACAGGTATGTCATACTCCACTTACTGCCGTTGAAATATCACCCTCCTCTTCAATTATTATTAAAGAGCTGTGAAGTTAACACAAACACTCATATTGGAGTCTGATTAGAATCCAGAAAAGCAAGGAAGTTCAGAGTTAAGGTTTATACTCTGTCCTTAGTTAGCTCAATTGTTCTTGAGAACTGAAGCATATACAATAAGCAGCATTATATTTGCATATCCAGGCTTCTTCAGTTCTTGAACATACAAGTGAGTCAAGGATGCTCTAAGTCTACAGAGTGGGTGTGTGGTCTCAGACCCTCTAATTTACGTAAATCTGGTCTTGGTCACTGTAAGACTGTCTTACACTTTTGTGCACTGCTGGCAATAGGTTTGGGTGTCTGGTTTGCATGTGTGTGTAATGGGGAAGATGATCTGGAATACAGGGGTAATACCAATTTCATCACAGGTAATAACATAAATCTCCATACAATAGCATGTATTCAGCATAGCTTAGTGCTGCTTTGTTTCCCATGTCACAGTTCAAACGAGAACATGCCACTTGGCATAGTAGATTCTAGTCACCGATCACATGGCTCCTTTAGACCTTTATTTATCTTCATAAGTACCTGCCCAGGAGTAACACCTGCTTTAGGGGTTTAGTATTCTGCCTGCTCAGGAAAGTTGCCTCCACTCTCCATCTTTAACACAAGACTGCAAGAAAAGATAGAATACCAGCTCTAGAGATTTAAGAATCTCTTTGGGACTTGGAAGCTGTTTGTCTTTTGCTTTAATCCCAGCATTATAGGATTTTTCTGTAGACCTAACATTTTAAGGACAAATGGCAATATGCCATGTTGCAGATTTTTAACAAGATGGAACAGGTGAGGAAATAGATCAATATACCAAGCACTAAAAATGCGGGTTGTTGGGGAGGTTTACGAGGAATGTTCTCTGCATGTTGGAATACATCCTTTGTATATGTGGAGGTATGTGTACAAAAATATATATTGCTGCAATACCTAATGTGTAGGACTTCTCCGTCGACATAGCTACTGCCTCTTAGGGAGGTGGAGTACCTACACCAATGGGAGAAGCTCTCCCATCAGCGCAGGTAGTGTCTTCACTAAACGCTACGGCACTGCAGCTGCAGTGCTGTAAGTGTAGACACAGGCCCTAAGAGAATAAGGAGGAAAACCTTTGTCACTATCTTAAACTGTGTTTTTTGTACTGGCAGTAGTTCCACCTTAATGCATGTCTAGCTTTAACTCCCCCTTCCCCTCCCACTCCCCAATATGTAAGCTGCCCAACCTGTTCTGGTTTAGCATGCTGGAACTAGCAAACCTCAGAATATAGGCATTCATTGTCAGCTTCTCCTTTGTTTATTTTTTTTTAAAAAGCCATTCATTAGCAATAAATTGTTTCTTAAAAACAGAAGAAGACTGGAGACAAAAAAACTCAGCATTTGGATTCATGAAACAGCAGCAGTCTGATTCTGGCATGCTCATTTTTCCACTATGCTACTTGTCTGCATATTACACCTAATACATAGGTGGCTGGCTTTCAGTATGGGGAAGATGCCTATTTATGTAAACTGACAGTGCCATTATATATTAAGTAGGTGGGTTGTACTTGGTATACAAATATTGCTTTATCTCCCATTAGGGGATCTACTGGTATTCTTGCCAGTCCAAGCTGAGAGAGTAAGCTCTTGTGCGGCCTTATCCACAGCCCATTGAAGACTCTTATTGATTGCATTGAGCTCTGGCTCAGGTCTATGTCCAGTGACTCCTCTGACCAAACTCTCCAGTATGTCTAGACTCGAGAAAGCTGTCCTAGGAAGAGGAAGACAAGCAACCCTCCCTGCTGTTTTAAAATAGAGGCACCTGTATTATTTTGGCAGGTGACACCTCTTCAGTGGCAAACTTGAAATTGATGAGTAAGGCTACGTTTTAGTCACAGATATTTTTAGTAAAAGTCATGGACAGGTCATGGGCAGTAAACAAAAATTCACGTCCCGTGACCTGTCCATGACTTGTACTATATACCCCTAACTAAAACTTGGACCGGGGGTGCTCTGGGGAGGGAGGAAGGCCGGGGGGGGGGGAGCATGGGTGCTGGGGCAGGGGGAGGGTTTGTGGGGCTGGCAGGCTCCCTACCTGGCTTCGCACAGCTCCCCAGAACCAGACAGCATGTCCCTGCAGCTCCCTTCAAAGGGTTGGAAGGCCAGGAAGCTCCTTGCGCTGCCCTGGCCCCCCACCACTGGCGCTGGCTCCACAGTTCCCATTGGCCAGGAACCGCAGCCAATGGGAGCTGCAGGGGGGAGTGCTTGCAGGCAGGGACAGCGCACAGAGTCCCCGACCCCTCCGCCTAGGAGCTGCAGGGACATGCTGGCCGCTTCTGGGGAGCCCCTCTTGAGGTAAGCACCGCCCCAACCCCCAGCCCTGAGCCCCCTCTTACACCCAAATTACTGCTGCTGCTGGGTGGGGGTACAGTGGCCTGAGACTGCCTCAGCAGCGGCCTCTCCAGAAGTCACGGAGGTCACAGAAAGTCATGGAATCCGTGACAGACACACGGCCTTAATGATGAGATGTATCAGTCGTCTACATCTGCACTGACTGCATCCAAGTTCATATCCCTAGAGCAGAAGTTCCCAAACTGTGGTTGGTGTTCCACAGTGCAATGTCTGGTGGCCCATAGAGAGCAGACTAGTTTTGTGGTGCTGGCACTCCTGTTTCCAGCTGATAAATTTTATTAAAAGACAGCTAAGAAATTTATTAAATATGTTCTTAACATTACTTTCCCACACAGGCAATTGTGGTTACCACAAGGATGCTATGGGATCACACATGGGAGAAATAGGTGGGCCAGAGAGTCAGGAGTGGGAGGGAAGGTGGTCTACAAGAAATTCCTCTATTAGGATGTGGTCTGCAGTGTGTGGGGGGGGAAAGGCTTGAGAATCTCTGCATAGAGTTGATTTGTTTCCCCTCCTCCTCAGCAGTCATTGATTTATACCACTGGCATGATAGTGCAGAGATCTTGTTTTGTCTAGAATGTGGTTTTGTAATATAGTGCATTTTCCTTGGGATTTTTTTTTAATTTTATTCCCTTTGTAAAGCACGTTCAGCGTTTGCGTGTACTGTTTCTTTTCTGTGCCAAACGATATAACAAGTTGTTCTGTGCTGTTTGCCATTAGCAATACTCAATGGCAAAATGCTAGAGGGCAGTGAATGGAGTAGGCTATGTCTGATTCTGGACATAGTTGCTCATCATGTTGGTTTATTTTTAACGAATAAAAATTTTTCTCAGATTTCTTTACCATGGTTTATTTTGAAGGGGGATAAAACTTGCAGTGTTCTGTATTTGTGCTGAAATTAAAGCTGCTTTAATTGCTCTCTCCTTCTTAAATCTATTTTTAATGGGAATGTCTTAAGACATTGAATAGAAACAGCCAAATGTGCAGGTCAGTGGCTAGGCTTATATGCATATGTGGTTAATAAACACAGCACAAATAGGGATGTCTTACAAAGCTTGCAGAATCAGAAGACCCTGTTAAAGAGTGTCATGTGTTTAACTCCGCCCCTCAGTAAGCAGAGTTTCTTTCATCTACAAAGTCACCATATGTCATTTGTCATTGTTAATGTGGCACAGCCTGAATTACTGAAAGGTGCCTCTAAGCCAGTTAGGTGGGGCAGCATTGGGAAGCTCACACTGAATTTCCACCATCTCTCTCTCTGCTTGTGCATTGCGTGATTACAATTGCAAATGAACCTCTTTCCCCTTTGGGAAAACTGGCTTTAAAAGCATGTACAGGGCAGGCTGCCACTACTGAATCACTTCACTATTGCAGCAGCATCAGGCATGTAGTTTTGGAATAGCTGCCTCCTTTTTTCTTTTCTTTTCTTTTCTTTTCTTTTCTTTTCTTTTTCCTGAGGTGTTATGACAACACTTTTGGTAGAGAGCAGAGATAATGTCAAGCAAAGATGGGAGTTCATTTGTATCCATCTAAACCTGGTTGAACTTGCTGACTTCAGTATAGCAAGTTGGTTGTTTAGATATTTATTAATACAACATATACGGGTCTGCTTTACAGAAATAGTACTTTTTCCCCTTTTTGTTTTGTAGATCTCTCTCTCACACACATTTCTGCTATTTTTTTTATTTTTGACAACAAAAAAATTCTTCTCTTGGGTAAAACTACTAAAATATAAGCATGTGTGTGGTTGTGTATCATACACTCTAGCTATAATGTATATTGGCAGACTTCAGAAAGCTTTATGTTGTATGGCATTGACTACAATTCACAGGCTTACTGGTATCTCCATTAAGGAATTTATTGACCAGAATCGGAAATTAATCATGAGCAGCTTTTGCAAACATGGAGCTTTCAAATAGACTTGATAGTTCTAAACCATTAGAAATATTATCATAAGGATGATTTTTGAAATGGCGTTGTGGGGTTTCTTTGTTTTTGCTTTTGTTTTGCTCTGTTAGAGCTGTCTTGGGGGGCTGGCCCAAGATTGTGGAATGAACTGCCCCAGGAACTAAGGACCATCACACACCTCCCCACTTCCTGCTTTAGGTGCAAGGCGCATTTCTTTGGCCTTGCCTTTTCTAACACACGGATAGCTCTGTGTGTGTTTTGCGTGCACGCGCAATGCAAAATAAAACATTCAGCTGCACACACTTCTCCCCCTCAGGAGAGGATGAGAGAACAAACCCATGACAGATGTTAGCCATATTGCTTAATGCATATTGGAAGTCACTCAGATACTACAGTGATGAGTATAAGAATCTAGATAGAATAGAATAGATAATTGTCTATTGTTGTTTATTGTTTGTATTATTGTACTATCCAGGGGCCCTAGTCATGAACAAGGACTGCATTGTGCTAGGTGCTGTACAAACATAGAAAAAAAAGACACCAAAGAATAGACTTTAGCCTTAGATTTACCACCGCCCTGCATAGGACTCTTTCAGCAGTGGCCTTTAAACCATTTGGAGAATTTGGAACTAGACACATTCTGATGAGCATTTCTTTGGCTTGGCAGTCTTGACAGTGTTTATAAGCGGTGTTTAAACTAAGGTTTTCCCTAGCCTGTCAGGCCCCGATCCTGCAATGAGCTCCATGCTGGAGGACTCTGCCACTTGCTTGGAGCCCTGTTAAGTTCAGCAATGCTTCATGTGGGTGAAGGTCTCCCCCTGGACAGAGCTCAGTGCAGGATCAATCGGGGTTGTACTTCAAAGTAAACTAAGAGCCCAGTGTTTTTAAAAAAAACAAACATCAAACATAAATGAAATACCCTGCTGTTTATAGCCATGGTTAACTGCTCTGAACTTAGAGCGAGCAAGTGCTTCTAACATAACTCTTCCCTGACCTGTTTGCCACACCCAACTCTTCTGCTGAGGTCACTTTGCTCCAGTGTATTGTCTTAGGTTTCTTATTAGCTTCGCCATAGCCACACAGAGTTCTCTCACTATTAGTTGCTCCTTGCCGATCCTAGCCATTAATCATTCAGTACTGTGTGAATACTTGAAATAAAAGCAAAAATCTCGGCATTGAAATTTCTCATCGGTGTTAGTAGAGTTTTCACAAGGTGGTTGGGGTTTTGGCATCAGAATGTCTCTGAGTTTACTAAGTGTTTTGGGAGGATCTGAATAGCAACTGTTGTCATTGATAAGCTGTTAGGAAAAACAAAACAAAAACCCTTCCAAATACCAGTCATATTTCATTTCAGAATTAGCTACATCTTTCTGAGCCCAGCGATTACAGCTGACAGTGTTGAATGAATTAGACTCTCCTAAGTAGTGGCTGCTTGTAATTATTAGGACTGAACATATATTGTCAATACAAATTGATGACTTAACATGTTTTGACAAACAAACAACTGGAGGTTTAACTCCGGTATATAGTGTTACTGTACTTTGGAGTTAAGCTCTAGTCATCTTCACAACCAGGCTTTGGGGGAGGGCTAACAGTCTTTGTATTGACTGCTGGCTCCTGAAAACACTGCTGCACAAGCCCATTTTGTATTTGTTTGGGTTTTCCCCCCTCTTGCTTCAAATGACAGCAATGAATCCATACAATAAAATGTTTTTGTCTTTTATATTTTTTAGGACACTTGGATAAAGTTTGAACTGCCAAGCAGAATGAAATAATAATAATTGCACAGACGTTTTGAGCTGGAAATGTGTCAAAATAGGTCCTGGTTTTGATATGAGTGGAATTAAAGTTGGCACTCTGTCGCTCTTGAGCCACTTTTCATCCCATGGAAGGACAAAAAGAGCACAATGGGCCAAAACCTGGCCTGTTTAAATCCTTAGCACTTCATTTGAATTTAATGTGGTTGTGCAGGATTGAAATCCGGGTGAAACTGGCCTTTTTTTATATAATTGTATATATGTCCTCTGTTGTGGAATATTGAAAGTATGTGGTTTTGATTTTGTTTTGGTCAATTTATTAACGTAAACTAAAATAATAGTACACTGAAGGTAATTAGGGAAGAGAATTATCAGAATAAGTAGCAGACCATACAGTAATTTTTTTCAGCTACATTGTAGTCAGGGCAGCTAGACCTACTGTCCATCTGACCAGTTTACATCTCCACAGAATGCTGAGCTTACTAGATTGGTAGATGTTGAAGAGTGTTTCGCTTTGAAGAATAATTTCTATGATATAGGTGGTAGCTTATGAAAGAAGCCATTTTCAACATGGCTGATTTTATTCTCACTCTAACTGCTTACCAGAATATTTAGATGGCTATATATACTGCAATAATATACGGCGGTTTTACACTTGTTGTTTTCAGATAGATGTCAGATATATGGGTACCCTCCATATCTTTTTGAGGTCAGATTGTGATCCGGCATTCAGAAATCAAATGAGGGGAGAAAAGGCCTCTCGCAGTGCAGTGGGATGTATGGTACATAAAGTGGTAAAGTGAAGAAAGCTTTAGAGAAGTGGTATAGAATAATGTGTGGACTGTGAAGCGTGGACGTGATACTGGCAAACAATCACTCTGAATTGGTAATGGCTAGTTTTACTTTCCTTCATTGTTTCCAGAGCAGTGAGGGAAAGGGTGTCCTGCCTATACATTTGCTAACCGTGTGCTCGGCAATTAATCAGGATTTTTGAGCCTGGAACTTTCTCAACCATCTTTCACTGAAAGTGCCTCCTGGCTTTCCTGTGGATTTGCTGTTCTTCTTCAAGCAGTGTCCCTATAGGTGCTCCTCATGAGGATGTGTGCACACCTGTGCGTTCTTGACTAGTGATTTTTGTCAGCTGTGTCCGCGGGTCCACAGCTGTGCCCTAGACCCCCTGTGCTCCAGCACAAGGGTATATCAGGAGGGGCGGACCCATCACCACTGCAGTTCCATCTCAGCCATATGCAGCTTGAGACGGAGCATTGTGGTGTCCATTTAGCTAGCCATCCAGCTTGCTACACCCGTCGCTCATTTATTCCTTATTTCATAGGTTTTATTACATCATTCTGTTATTTTGCACAGTTTGTGGTTTTGAGGGGATGGGATTCTCCTTCCCCTTTTTTCTTTGCGGGATGTGGGCTTTTATTGATTTTTCTTGGGCTTTGACCCACAGCCTTGAGTTCAGGTTACACCCAAGACCCCAGGCGCCAAACCTTGCCAGACCTGCAGTAGGTCTTTTCCCCTTGGCAACAAAAATTTAAGCTGCCTTCTCCATGGCCTAAGGGCTAGTCTACACCGACAACACAAAAGCGCTGCCGCAGCAGTGCTTTAACGTGGCTTGTGTGGTCATAGCAGAGCGCTGGGAGAGAGCTCTTCCAGCACTCTTAAAAAAACCACATCCACGAGAGGCGCAGCTACTAGCACTGGGAGCACGGCTCCCAACACTGGTGCACTGTTTACACTGGCGCTTTACAGCACTGAAACTTGCTCAGGAGGGTGTTTTTCAAGGTTTCAAGAGCAGATCTAAGAAAATGAGGGAAGAACAAGGTAATGGAGTGCTCTCTGAGTCACCCCATATACATCAGATCTGCCAGCCACCACTGCTCCAGTGGTAGACAAAGATCCTGGGGGCCCTGTGGCACCACCCAGGCCTTCTAAGAAGAAAAGACCCCATAGTCTGGAATGGGATAAGAAAAGGGGAAAGTCATCCCCTCAGTCTGGGTCTCAGAAGCAATGGGCAAAGAAGCTGCCTACTGAGATGCCTCCGAGAGTAGCACCAACATCGACACCGGACTCAGTGCCTTTGAAACAGGTGGCTCCAGAGTCAGTACAAAACCTTTGTCATGCACTGTTTGTTCTTCGATACCGTCTCTATTGCTGCCTGACATATTGACTCCAGAGGATCTCTATCTGGGGTCCCTGGTAGCTTCCAGATGTCTGTTCCATGGGGACCTTTGCACCCTGGGAGAGCCTGAATGTGCACTTTCTCCCGCTTTTTTGACCCATTAGTCAAGGGTCATGAGCTATCTCCCACTCCAGATCTTACGCTGCACCTCTCCCCTCTGCCTCCTTTATGGGGATCATCTCTCCCATTGTCTACCTCTCTGGGAGCTCATCACCTCAGAGAGATGGATCCTGGAGGTGATTTCTTCAGATTATTCCATTCAGCTCTCTACCAGACCCAACCCTTGGGACTGCTTTCAATGAAGCTGTTCTACAATCTGTACTGAATCCGCCTGTTCAGCACCCTTCTCCATGACAGAGGTACTGCTCAGGAGCCACCTGATGTGGAGCACCCATAGGGACACTGCTCGAAGAAGAGAAGGTTACTTACCTTGTACAGTAAATGGAGTTCTTTAAGACGTATCTCCTGTGTGTGCTCAACTACCCTCCCTCCTTCTCCTTTGCCTGGGAGTCTCTTGTTAGACTTTGCGGATTGAGAAGGAACTGGAGTGGTGGTGGATCTGCCCCCTGCCTGTGTACCCTCATGTGATGGTGTGTAGGGCCCAGGCACGAACCTGCAGACAAAAATCTCCGATCCAGAGTGCACCGGGACACACACAGGTCCTGACATAGAGCACCCAGAGGGGCACCCATCTCGAAGAACTTCAGTTACTGTACAAGGTAAGTAAGCTCCCTTTCCTTTGGTCAGACCTGCCTTGGACCAGCCTATCCTAACTGACAAGCGGTCCTGCTCATGCCAAAGAAGTAAAAGAAGAGGGACTTTAACCCCGGGCACTAGTCAGAGGCCACAGTCATCACCTTTTTATTCCGTCACACCCCCAATCCACTTCAAAGGATATTCCTGGCTCTTGTGGGGGTATTAAAATCTTCAGAGAGCTTATCTTTTGAACACACACAACCTCTGCATTTTCTACACTTCTCCCTGAAACTTTAGGCAGTGCCCTTTCTGGAGGTCAGATCATGACCAGTAGGGACCACTGGTGCAAGCTTTTCTCAGGAGTTGCCTCTGTGACATACTCAGCCAATGTCATACCAGCAGAGAAAACAGAAAAACAAAACAAAAAACAACAACCAAAAATAGCAAAACTAGAGAGAGTCACTTTTTTCACTCTTTCTTCAATAGTAGCAGTGCTGGATTACTCACATGTTACTCTCCTGAAACCATATCTTGTGGATCAAAGTAGAGCTGAAGATAGAGAAGGAAAAGCAGCTTTTTTGTGCCACATCATCTTGGTCTGAATGTTAACCATGTGATCATCAGAGTTCAGTTGCCTGAACATGGGGGATGGAGAGTAAGGGACCGAGCCTGGGGGAGAAGAAGATGACACAGATAGAGAGTAGGGGGTAAAATGCACTAAAATGGGTGAAAAACACCTATGTTGCTAGAGGATTGACTAATAAGATTGTGGCATTATCAGATATTCTTGACTCACCTGTGGAATTTTGGGAGGGAAAAGGGAGGGGAGTTCTTGCACACAAACTTGCTGCAAAAACTTGGTGGAGCAAGATATCTGCATTTTTTGCATAGCATTTCTTAAAGCTTTCAAGTTAGAGATGGAACAGACCTTTTAAGATCATCAAGTCCATTCCCCTTCTCATGTAGGATTATTTCCTACAAGTACCTCTTCTGGTGTTTTGTCTGGTCTCGTTTTAAAAATTCCAAGTAATGAGGCTTCTATCACTTCCCATAGTAGATTATTTCATAGACAGATAACTCTCAGTGCTTTGAAGTTTTTCCTGCTAGTCTGTTTAAATTTTCACTTCCTTAATTTCATCCCATTAGTCCTAGCTACATCCTCTTGTTCCACCCTGTGCAATTCCCAAGTGTATGTGTGTGCATGCACATACTCAGGCTACCTACCTAAAGTATAGTTTTGAGAGTGCCTATGTGAAGTACCATATTTCTCTTGTGCATGTCTGGGCCAGATCCACGGTTAGTGTAAATTCACTTAGCTCCAATGACATCAATAAAGCAATATCCCCAGCTGAGAATCTGGCCCCGGGGATGCTGAGAACCATTGATCAAGTAAACCCTGTATATGACTGAACCCACTTCAAGCCAGGGGGTGCGGTAGAACCCCAGCACCCCTAGTTCCAGCATCTATGTCTGGCCCTCAGTTTTTGCTGCGATATCTACCCCTAAAAGAGGCCAATTTAGAGCTGCTTGATACACTTCTAAAGGAGGATACAGCAACACAAATATTAGTTTGTTTTCAGAGTTAAGAAACTTTAAATTAATGAACCTTAGGCCTGGTCTACACTGAAATTTAAGTCAACATAGCTTAGGCACTCAGGGTTGTGAAAAATCCACACTCCGGTGCGGTAGCTATGCTGACCTAACTCCTGGTGTAGGTGCAGCCAGAGCGACAGAAGTAACCTTCCATTGACTTAGCTATCCTTGCTTGGGGACGTGGTGTTTCTACAGCAATGGAAAAACTCCTTCTGTCACTGTAGTCTGTATCTCCCCTGCAAGTAGCTATGGCGCCATAGCCCTCAAGAGTGCAGATGTGGCATAGTACAGGGACTATATATTAAAAATAAATAAATAAAAGGTGGTGGATGCAATCTGACATCTGTTACAGTTCAGCATAAGTCAGATGATCGTATTTTCTGAAGGCAGACTAAACTATGTCATGTCCCTGCTGCAAGGTAAAGGAGATGATGAAGATTGCATCTGTCCTTTGTACTGGTCTGCTTTCTCTTCCTGCTTATCTTGGGTGGTTGTTCTAGTAATCCTCTTCTCTCCACCCTCGATTCAATGCAGTGAAACCTGTTTAACCTGTCAAAGAATAAATCTGCTCCTTGTACTGTAGGGGCAGATTGTGAATTTATTTGAGAGCTTGGAACCTGCTTCTTTGTTTTTTTTTTTTTTTTTTTTTTAAATGATTCCACACAGAGAACTATCAGGGTCTCTGACGTTTGACCTATGCAGTAAAAGTCAAAGGTGCAGTCGGGGTGTCTTCCTGTTTATGGCTCAGTAGTTTAGGACTGTTTCGTTTCAAACATGCAAAATTAAAACATGAACAGACCTTCATTCTTTGCTATTGGAACTGATTTTCCTCTCACTTGCACTCATGTAAACCAAAAATTGTTCCATTGACGCTAAACAGGTGTAAAAATAACATGAGCAGAGAATCTGGCCCTAAGGAATATTTTGCATGTGTAGCTACTAATGGGAATTATGCATGCTTCTCAGGGATAGAATACAATCTTTAAGCTGGGGTTTCTCATATTTTCTTTCATAGTATAGAATTTTTCCTGGGAGGTAGGGTGTGTGTGTGTTTAATTTCTTGCTTATACTGACTCTCTGAAGAGGCACTGGCCAAATAATGTTAGCTATGTGTCAGTCATGCTTCCAAAAGGTTAAATATGCTGGCCTAATGTATGTGTGTGAGTAACATAAATATCTGTATCTCACTTTTAGACTTGCCTATTAACTGGAAAACTATCTTAAAAAAAGACCCAGACCTCTTCCAGCCTTAGCCTTGCCAATGAATTGAATACTAAAATACTCGTGTCTCCCCCTCTCCCCCCGTTGCTTTTTCCGAGCTCATCTTCAACTATTGCATAAAATAATGAACAAATGGTTAAGTTCTACTTCTGTGCTTCTGTATGACTGTTCTTTATCCTATAGATTTATCATCCGTAGAAAGCTCTGGGGTTGGCTTGGTTGGAGCAGGGAACTAGAGCAATGCCAAAAAAAAAAAAAAAAAAAAAAATGGAGAAACCTGGCTGGGAGAGATCTGACTGGCCTCAGTGCACCTAGGCATCTTGCCTGTAGACTATTGTCTCAATTTTTATTTTTATTTTAACAAGCTGTTCTTGAATAATGAAAAGAATGATTGAATTTACTAGACTGTGCAAATCTGGAGAAGCTGTTTCAAATATTTGCCATAAATATGAGCTAGGAATAGGACATTTATGTACTCAGTTGGGGGGTAATTGCATGCCCTAAAGAAGGGGCAGCACATAGTTGCTTTGCTGTCTGAGGTACAATTTGGGTCCTTGGGTTTACTTCCACATGCTCCGGTCGAGTCTGTTACTTATCTTACCTCGTACAGATTCGTTTCCCATACCGTTGGGCAGCATAGTTTGTGGGGAAGGAGGCTGTGCAGAGTCAAGGTTCTGCCCACTCTCTACTCTCTTGTGTAGTTGCTTCCTCTTCCCTTTTTCCTGTATTGTAGCTGATGGAGGGGAGCAAAGCAAAGGAGCATCTTACACCCCCTGTGTGGGTGCAAAGAAGAAGCCATAATCTTGCCCTGGGGAGACAGATCCTGTGAAGAGTGTAGTCTCCCTGATTTCATTGGGAATTCAAAGTGGTCAGCACCTTGCAGGATCATTTTTGATCTTGCACGTGTTTTACATCAATGTAATTCTATTGACTAAACATGGAGTTACTCCTGATGTTACACCACGCTAAGCAAGATCATAGTCAAGGCCCTGTGTGTGTGTTTTCAAGGTTCAGTTGTTGTGAAAAGGAAATAAATATATGTAAAACATGTTGGGTCAGACTCATCCCATTTGGCTTTACTGGAGTTGCATCAGGGGTCAGTTTGATTCATTATGTTATCTTCATATGTCATGCACCTGGCATCTAAAAGTAACATTAATTTAAAATGTTGGGTGATTCACATGTAGCCAGTCTTCAAAATAATTGATTGTGTTTTAAGCCAGCCAGTTGCAGGAAGATATAAAGTTTGTCTAGAAGATTATAAACTTTGTCACAATTGAACACAAAGTTAAGTGGTGCAATAAGGGAGTGAGGTGCCCAAATCCCATTGGAAAATTCCAGTCTTAATTACCAGTGTAGACCAAGACAAATTGCCTTTTAGTATTGTGTCTGGAAACCGTGACTAAACCAGTAGGAGTAAAATTTCCAAATATACCCAGTGACTTAGGAGCTTAAGTTGCTATAAATGTTAAATGAGATCTAGGCACCTAAGTCAGTTAGGTGCTTTTTGAATTTTTTCCCCAAAAGCTCATGCATAAATAAAAGGTTTAGTACAATGTAAGCCAAAACTATTTGTTTTTAAAAGAAACACTTCGATAAGTGAAGTGGTACAATATTTCCTGTAACTGAACATCCCTGGGTTTATTCAGTGGGTTTTTTTACTTATTTATAATATCCTTTATGATATAACGATGCTTACTCTTTTTCATCCAAGGGTCTCACAGCACCTCGTAAAGGTGGATGAGCATGATTTCCATATTACAGATGGGGAAACTGAGGCACAGATTGCTCAAGTGATTTGGCCAAGGTGACATGAGTTAATCGCCTGCGTTTCCTCCTACATGTTATATAATAAAGGCCTTGGTTAACCTGAAAAATCTATTTAACTTTCATTGGGGGAACTGAACTCTGTATTTTATAAATTAGTGTCTATAAGTGCATGATTATTTCCAACTTTAAAATGCATCTGTCCTTTTCAGTAAAATACAGACCACTCCTGCTGGTTTGTGTGAAACATGAATATATTAAAAAAAATTTTTTTTGGGGTGATATGGAGGTTTATAAGCATGCCTGGTACCGTTAGCAGAGTTGCAAGATACATAGAACAAGATTGACCTTGTTTTATAAATTTTAAGCTATAAAAATCAAACTGTGGGGACTTCATATCTTCATAAATGTATAGGACATGTTCACAAGTTTTGTGATGCTTCCACATGATTTCCATTTTCAGCTGATGTACGTTCTGGCATAGGAAAGAAGGGTTCTTGTCATCTAGCATGAATGAATTTTAAGGGCCCCATCTTGCAAACACTTACTAATGAGACTGCTCGTGCACTGGGTAGTAAGCATTTGTAGGATCAGTCCCTACATTATGTGTTGCTTAAAAAGCACAATCCAGTTTATGGAAGTTGTGTTTATTACTTGAAGTCAAATACTTGGAATGGTATTTGGATTAAAACTATGCTGAATTTCAGAATCCTGATCTGGGTGCTGAAAGGCTGTCTTCCTCCCTCTCCTACTTAGACACATGAAGATTCACGAGAAGGATCCAAACAGCACTGCAAGTACTACTCCCCCATCTCCTCTGAAGCGCAGACGATTGTCCTGTAAGAGGAAACTTAGTCATGAGCCTGAGACAGACAGAGAGGAACGAACCCCAGCAAAAAAGGTTCTTTACGATGCATGTTGCAGAATCTCTTCCTGACCACCATTTTCCCCATTTTGATTTCCTAACCTCTCGCATCTGATATTTACCTAATTGTGCATGAAAGAACCTATCCAGAAAACACTGTTAAGTTAAAATCATATATATATTTAAAACACAGATGTTCTTACCTGTGTTGTTAACGTCTTAGATTATTCAAATTGAAAGAATTTCAACATCTCTTTTACATTTCACTATTTAAGCTTTTTTTTCCTTTTTGCATTTCAATTTGGACAATGAAAATTAGATGGAGAATTAGATGGAGAATAAATTACCCATTTAGGCTGAAACTCAGTCTGATGTGTGGAGGATCGTGTTATTTTTTTGATAAACCTAACAGCCTTGGAAGGCCTTTAAAGCTTAAGTCACTAATATTTACTTTCAATCTTGACAACAGTTTAAATTTTTTCTCTGGAAAATTTATAGTTGGTTTGTAGTCCATTTCACATTGAGGTTCTCCCATGCTAGCATACTGCTGCAGTGTTTATGCTTCAAACACTGCAAGGAAATATTTATTTCATTTGAAAAAAATAAGTTGCCATTGGCATTTTTTTAATACAATATTTCTATTGGGTTTAGTTTCATAACAGGTTGTTTATACAAAACATACATTCAATGCAAAATTTAACTTGACAGTGGCCCTTTATACTCTTTAGGCTAGCAGTAACTCAATGTAGACATCTCTTGTTTTGGTGCATTCTTTTTTTCCTGTAATTAGAAGATGTCTGTAAAAAACATGAACAATTTTACTGCTCTTCTCTGGATCACTTGAGTTAGAGGCTGGCAGTGATTCATTGGCATAAATAACCTAGGCTGACAGCCTGATTTGTGATGGGGGAGGGGTAATGATGCTAGTTAAATGGTCAGCAGAGTTGAACATCTCACGTGCACATTTTCTTCCCTGTTAAAGTTGTTTATAAATTGTTTAGCTCTTATAAGAGATGATGATCTGGGGTGATGCAGCTGTACCTTCTAAAGGACTAGTCAACATTTAGCTAATGTATCTTATTGATCCAGCAGCTCTCTGTCACTCTCTCTGGAGTGAGTCATTTTCAGTAGCCTGTAGCAAAGTCATGGGCTGGTACATTGTGACAGAAAGACTCTGTCTGGATTGCATGTTTGGCTCACTGAGCGTAGTCCTTGTGACGGGCGTTTTCATCTCTCTGAAGGTTGTCGAGGAGGCTCAGTCCAGTGAAGTGGAGAAGAAGGCTGAGGAGGAAGTTTATCGTTGTCCAGTGTGTTTCAAAGAATTTGTATGCAAGTATGGGCTGGAGACCCATATGGAGACCCATCCAGATACCTCACTGAGGTAAGAAATAGGCCTGAACATGCTCCCTGTCACCAGAGGACGGTGTGGGAGGTTCCATTCCACCTTTTACACTGTTAACGGACTCCATTTGTGGTTTTGAACATGTTGCTTAACCCTTCTACCCCAGGTTCCCCATCTGTAAATGAGGGGTAGTACAGATTGTCTCATGGGTGCTGTTTGCAAACACAGCTGTTGGAAAAACCCATAAATTGGGGGGGAGGGGGGGAAGCTGTCAAATCAAATTTTTGATGAAAAACAACTTGAAATTCGTAAAAATTTCAACCAGCTTTATGTACAGAGTGTTTTGAAGATGAAAACCTGTTATAAGTGTTAATTAATAACTGACTCCCCTCTTTTAGGGGGAAAGAAAAAGGACGGGATGGAGAGGATGGTTATAGTAGCCGGTCATGCAGAAATGATTTTTGTGTTAAATTAGATTGAATAAAGGCAGGGGAGTTCCCATATATAAGAAGCGATCTTACCAAAAAAGGACACTTTTTTGCTTTACCTTTTGAAATGTGAAGTATCAAATAGTGGTTAAAGGAAGAAAAATTTACAGTTAGACAATTTTTTTTAGATGTCATTTCATTTGGATAAGAAGGTTTAATTTTTTGTCTGAGAGATTGCTGTGATATTTCCTGTTTTTAGAACAGGTAAATCCAAATGCATGAGGACATAAATAACACAGATTTCAAGTCCGGTTTAAATACTTAGAAATCAAATCGCTCCCATTTAGGAACATCAGTAAATCAAACTCATGAGCATTGGCTGCATCTTAAGTTTATTTTTGAAGAGTATCTCATGTACAGAGTATTTGGACACCTTTGTTGATTTGACTCTTTACCCTCCTGAAAAGATTTCTATTTCTGAGGATTTGTTTTTCTACTGGATGGTGCGGGGCAGGGTTGGAGTGAAACTTTTTGTTAGAACAGATAGATCATATTGCAAATAAACTTAAAACCACATCAGATATTATCCATAGTCACACTATCATTATATTACTATGTCAAAATATATAAAAGAAGCTTAAAAGGAATCACAAGTATTTGTAGTCCTTAGTGGGGAAATAGGCAAAGTGCTTTTTTCTAAATTTAATCCAGCAAAACGTAAGTCCAGTATATTTTAATTATACGTAGTACAAAATAGCAAATGATGCCTCTGCCAGTATTCTGTATATCCCCTCCTCCTGCTGTCTAAGGACGGCTGAGATAATCACTCCACAGAATGCACTTATTGAGCAGGTAACCGAGCATGTCAGTAAAGTCAGCATGTCATTGATGGCTTAGTTCTAGAGCTTTTATGGAGACATGATGTCTTCATGAGCCTGTACTTAGTGAAGCTGAGTAAGATGGATTCTGTTGCTCCACAGAATGGATAGAAGATAGCAGCATACCCTGGGAGCAGAGTAATCTGCTGCCTTGCGGGGATAGCCTCTCCCTGTAGCCAGTCAGTAATGACTCACGCTGGTCCCATTTATACTCCTCCTCACGCTAGTGCAGTTGTGCTTCCTGGGAAGGACTGAAGTTTCCTTAGCTATAAGCCAGGGAGAGCAGGCTGTGTGGGAGTGTGCTGGAGTGAGGCTGCTCTTTGTGAGCTTATCCACATAAGGATAAAAGGGGTATTTGTAAAATGTTTTAACACTTTCTAAAATGCTAGTGCAGGGGTAGGCAACCTATGGCACGCGTTCCGAAGGCGGTATGTGAGCTGATTTTCAGTGGCACTCACGCTGCCCGGGTCCTGGCCACTGGTCTGGGGGGGGGAAAGGGGGGTTCCGCATTTTATTTAATTTTAAATGAAGCTTCTTAAACATTTTAAAAACCTTATTTACTTTAAATACAACAATAGTTTAGTTATATATTATAGAATTATAGAAAGAGACCTTCTAAAAATGTTAAAATATATGACTGGCACACGAAACCTTAAATTAGAGTGAATAAATGAAGACCGGCACACCACTTCTGAAAGGTTGCTGACCCCTGTGCTAGTGCTTATGGCTCACCTTGGCCAGCTAACCTTGAAATGCAGCGAGCTAACATGTTTTAAAAACCCACCTTTCATCCTAGTCTAGACAAGCCCCAGGGCGTTGTTTGCCCTAGGCTGGCCCAATATAGCAGACTGGTCCCCTGTGAAGTATTAGGTTTTAATCAAATTAGAGATTTTTAATTAAAAAAAACAAAAACAAGGGGAAAGGGCATGGATGTGATAGCTACGGCAACTGGTTGTGCTGTCACTGCAGTGCAGGGAAGCAAAAGATACTCACTTTTATTTGTCTTCTTGAGTGAAAAGCAAAAATCCTTGAGTTACGCCTCATCTACACTGGGAGTTTGTCCCAGTTGTGGCTATCAATGTCCTGCCACCAGTGTAGCTGCAGCAATGCATACTTCTCCTACTCTAGACAAGGACAAATATGGTGTACCCTGCCTGAAACCCAGTGAAACTTTACAAGTATAAACCATGGCTTCCTTGTCTATACATGGGATCTGTACTGAAGCAGTTGCGTCAGTGACTGGCCATCGATTATTGGGATCTGGGAAATTTCCCAATAGTAGACTACGTTTTGTTTATTTTTAAAATTTCCCACATTGTCTGATTTTTTCAGAGTCTGTGTTTATTGTTGTAAGACTATTCTGTCTTCCACACACATACAAATGCTGTGAAGCCGAGTGCACTAGCCTTTTCCCACCATCCAGATCACCAGTGTAGCTCTCCTAGTGGATGCAGAGGCATAAACACTGTACAGGAAAAACGTTGCTGGTGGTTTTTAATCACCATATCATGTAGATTTAGCACTGCACTGGGGTTAGCAGCAGCAGGTCATTTTTCAGAAAGGTTCTTGTGTAAACAGAGCCTCTCTCACACACTTTTGCTTGTAAGAATTAGGAAAGGGAACACTGCCCAGTGGTTTGTAGCCTCTGGGTCAGCATATGAGACACTGTAATTTACAGGGTGGGCCTTTACCCTTCCCAGGATTGTCAAATGAACAACTTTAAATCAGAGGGTTAGCTGTTTGAAATGAAAGAAAAAGACACAGGACATTGTCTTCCTGAGTGCTGCTTGTTTATGCAAAGCCTCAGAGCTGTGAGTACCTCATTGTTTACTTACAGCAGAATAAACAATACTTAATCCATTGATTATGTGAGCAGGGCTCCTTTTGGGAGAGTACCTTTTGATTATGTAAAATCTTAAGTCCTGCATCTTTGTCTGATAATTATGGTAAGAACTGCTCTACCCTTTGGGCAATAAATAGAGCCCTTTGTTATGCTAACAATTGGTTTGAGGTACTGCAGCTCCTTCATGGAATTAACCTCTCTGGGTAGCCTCTCATCCCATTGAACTCTCTGGAAGCCACACCCTAATTAGCAACATTAGTTGGATAGAGCAACATTGTCTCACTGTCTTGCAGTGACCATTATCAGTGGGAGGTGGCACAACAGTGCTGTTTTTATCCTCTTCCTCCCCCGCTTCGATTATTTAAAGAAGCCAGTGATTTCTCTGCAGGGCTCCAGCTATTTTGGTGAGTTTGTATCCGAGCGTTGATATAATTAGCTGAACTGAGAAACGCTATATAGCCAACAGGGAAAAGGAGAAATCTCACGCAGAGGCTTACTTCTCTGGAATCTTTTGTGGCTCCCTGTTGCTGTCAGACATGGAAAAATGCCTGTAAATGTCACCTGATGGACAACTCACGACTGCATCAGCAGCACCAGCAAAACTCAAGAAGTATGAGGCATGAGGATTTCCTGAGCAGAAACCTCTAGAGGCAGTGTGTGAGGTTTCTCTTCTTTCCTTTGGCAAGTACAATGGAACAGGCTTAATGTAAAGTGTGAATTTTTTTTTCTTCAAGTATGTACACCAAAAATCTCTTCACTTGATTTTACTCTAACCAAAAGATTTTACTCTACCCCCCCCCCCCCCACCCCTCCGGCTGTCTTCAGTTCTCCCTGTACCCACAGTTGAAAGGGCTTTTAATTTTTCCTCCCTCACAGCTTCAGGGGGACACAATGACCTTTTTCCCTACCCCGAACACTCTTTTTGCTCTTCAGAACAGAGACGAGGGAGGGGTTAATCATTCTGCCAGCCAGCTTTTAACACCTATCAAAAGCCTTCTAGACATTAATTACAGCAACTGGGAGAAGAGCTCTTGTGGCTTCAGATGTGTTGGCCTGCATCTTAGCGAGTCTTCAGAGAGCTTTTTCTATTGTGTTTAAAAACTAGCTTAACTGAGCTAACGTGATTGAAAAATGCGCTCTTTTGGGCCATTCAAGACAGTGCCTTTAAATGCAGGAACATAAACTCTTAACTTCTTTGCAGGACCCCAGCAAACTTGATAAAATAGATATTCCATTATGTGGAACATACTGCCCCCCATGGGTTGTCAGCAGGCTTGTGAACTTTAGATCCATTGTAAAGACATTTACCACTTGAGCTAATGGAGTAACTGGTAACTGTAGAAGGCTCTTAGGTGAAATCTTACAAACTTCTGCTGAGCGTGTCAGAGCAGTGATTAAAAAAAAAAAAAAGATTATTTTTATTACACTTATAACTCAACCAAATTTGGATAGATTTTCAGAAGGGAAATGAAGGCACCCTTGGGCAACACACCCCATGCTAAATTTCAAATGCCATGGAAGTGCTAGAGCAGGGGTTCTCAAACTGGGGGTCGGGACCCCTCAGGGGGTCATGAGGTTATTACATAGGGGGTTGCGAGCTGTTAGCCTCCACCTGAAACCCCGCTTTGCCTCCAGTATTTATAATGGTGTTAAATATGTAAAAACGTTTTTAATTTATGGGGGGGGGGGGGTCGCACTCAGAGGCTTGCTATGTGAAAGGGGTCACCTGTACAAAAGTTCAAGAACCACTGTGCTTGAGCTTCTCAACAAAACAGTTGTGAGCACTTATTAACATTCTGAAAATGAAGTTTGGGAAGATGTCAGTTTTTTCCTTGTCAGCTGATCCATTTTCTAAAACTTTTTTCACAAAAAAATTCACCTGGAGGCAGACACCAGGCAAGGGAAAATTTCAGACCAAACAATGAAAGTTTTGTAAAGTTATAGGCAACTGAAAATTGGGTCTCAATACTTTCCATTTTAGGCAAATCTAACTTTAGGTGGTGTTCCCAGCACTGTCTAAGCAGAATAATTACTTGAACTTTTGTATTCAAACCATGGAATCCTGGTGGTATATGACATCACATAGGAGGAAGAAATCAGTTCCTGTATCCCAGAGATGGGTTCCTGCTTGCAGTTCAGGTCAGGCTGGGTTTGTTACACTTCCTGGCAACACCTGTTGTAGGTGGCAAGATGCTGCACAGAGAGGCAGTATTAGGCCTCAATCCTGCAAAAGCTTATAGAAGTGCTTAACTTTAAGCATGTGAGTAGTCCCATTGAAGTCAAGCCACGGTGAAACGGCCTTTGTGCTTGTATTCAAAATTATACTTGATAAATAAAGTAATGAAACTTTAAAAAAGTATCTAGACTATTTCACATTTACAGCAGTATATTTTTGCCCTTTTTTTATGATACACCCTTTAATCAGCAACCAAGAGAGAAACTAGCCAGGAGACTGAATTGTAGGATTTTCTTAAAGTGCACTGAAATGATTTTAAACAACAAAAAAAAGACTCGTTTAAGATCACAAATCATCTATATTTATGTAGGATATATCTGTAGACTTAAAAATGACAAAATAAATGCATTTGAAAACAAAATGCTGATGGAAATAATTTACGTATTTGCCAAGACCCAAAGTTCTGTTTGTCTGCTTACATGCCACCTGAAGCAGCGTGCAATACCAGAGACGCGTGCTCTGTGTAACACTATAAAGTTTCATACCTGTTTTCTAGTACCAGTGCAAGCATAAATCAGGTCCAAGCCTTTTCAGCACGTTGTAAATCTGAAAATCACTTTCATAACACTCTGCTGAATAATCCGGAGCCCCACATACACAAGGACATACACTATTGCCAAGTGCTGGAGGACAGATATGAAATATTCTAGCATAGATGCACCCACAGACTCCTTCCTTCTGGTTTTAGCAAGTTAAGAACCCTGCCATTCCACCTTTGTAATTATAGTCAGCATTTTAAATTGCATTAGTGAGAATAGTTTACCTAACCTAGTCTAGTAACGGCTACTAGACAGGGTGGAGCTAAAGGCTTTAAGCCAAAGGGGTCAGTTGCATGCCATTGTCAGTTCAATTCACTGGCATCCTGTTCTGTCACAAGAGCTGCTTGCTTGGAGAGTTTAAACAATGTCCTGCTGATGGAAACAATGAACCAGATTCTGATGTCCTTTACACCAGTTTAAATCCAGAGTAACTCCAATGAGCTGATTTGAGTCACCCATGTGATTGAGATCAGAGTCTGCCTTCATACTGGTAAGTCCTGTAAGCAAACAATAAACTGTGGCAGAAAGTAATTCCTAATGATCTCAAGGAAACAAACAAAAACAAACAACAACAACAACAAAACCCCATGCAACCAAGCTGGAGAATGCATCTGTTCACTGACTAAATAAAATAAAACTGAGTAATAAAACAGGGTGAGGTTTATTAGAGCATCTGTCCTTGTGCTGATTTGTCAGAACAGACTAGGATTTTAGCTATAGTGCACTCTAGTGTTTTTATTTAAAAGAGAATGAAGAAATTCTTCAGAGCACTTGAGTCCTGCTCAGACATAGAGACTGCACGGTCACATCAGGGATCTCATTGTGCTGTGAGCCTGGGAATCTGAAGCTGCTGGATAGGATATCAGACAGTGAGTGGATGCAGAGAGGACATCCCCTATGTGAAGCTGTGTAGGATGTCACAGCGTGTTGAATATCTAGCTTGGTTACGAGAATAGAAACAGGATGACGTGCTGAGTGTACTACAGAAAGGAGCTTTGTATGGGGGGGAAGGGGTTGAGGCTGGTATAGCAGGTCTAGTGTGCTAGTCCATCCCATCTCCCAGGGTTTGTTGCATTAAAAAGACTACTTGGTGCTAGTGACAGCATCAGCAGGGGAGCAGCTGAACAGGTACTAAGCATGGTTTGGCTGCAAGTACAGACAAGGGCAAGCCATGTTCAGTACAGGTTCAGCTGCACCCAGTGCTGACACCTGTTCTCATCAACAGAGAGCTGTTCTAGTGTAGACCAGCTCTTGGAGAGAGATGAGCTTCCTTCCTAAGTAATGTAGTGAGAGAGAACATTTATTGGGGCCTTTTTCTGTAGCAAATATCCTTTGTTAATTTCTGCAAAAGCTTTTTAAAATATGCAACTACTGGGTATTTGAAAGGAACATTGTGATACACAAAGGACTGGATTTTCAAAGGAGGGTGCAAGAGGTAAAATTGCATTTTGTGCCCATAGGCACGTCTATACATTTACCCATCTGTGTGTTGTGCAAATGAAGATTTTTTGTGGCCATTTGGTGCTGAACCCTACAAATTTGGTACATTTGTAGTAGTTTTTTTTTTTTTTAATTTGATCAAAATTGTTTCTGGTCAGATGTAGCTCTAGCTCTGTGATTCTGTCAAGCAGCTTTCTTGATGCTTATCTTTTAGTGTTAGTTGGGGATTGGTCCTGCTTTGAGCAGGGGATTGGACTAGATGACCTCCTGAGGTCCCTTCCAACCCTGATATTCTATGATTCTAGGGCCAAAGTTATAAACTTAATTATAAGAAAATGAGCTACATTTTTTGTTGCACAAATAACTGTGGGCCATATTCTGTCTCCTCTTATTCATGCTAAGTAGTACCTTACTCCATAAATAATTCCATTGAAATCAGTGAGGCCACTTGCAGACTGAGATTCATAGATTCATAGATTCTAGGACTGGAAGGGACCTCGAGAGGTCATCGAGTCCAGTCCCCTGCCCGCATGGCAGGACCAAATACTGCCTAGACCATCCCTAATAGACATTTATCTAACCTACTCTTAAATATCTCCAGAGACGGAGATTCCACAACCTCCCTAGGCAATTTGTTCCAGTGTTTAACCACCCTGACAGTTAGGAACTTTTTCCTAATGTCCAATCTAGACCTCCCTTGCTGCAGTTTAAACCCATTGTTTCTGGTTCTATCCTTAGAGGCTAAGGTGAACAAGTTCTCTCCCTCCTCCTTATGACACCCTTTTATGTACCTGAAAACTGCTATCATGTCCCCTCTCAGTCTTCTCTTTTCCAAACTAAACAAACCCAATTCTTTCAGCCTTCCTTCATAGGTCATGTTCTCAAGACCTTTAATCATGAGGCACATCTCTACCCAAGTAGAGATGTCAGAATCTGTCTTGATGTTACAAAAATCAGTCATTTGCTAGAAAACAGAATTCATTAAGTTGCTGCCAGAAATGTGAGGTCCTTCCCCCTTATTTTTGAAAAGGGTGGGGAAGAAAGTCAAGAACTAACAGAGTAATCTGTTCAGAAAGTAACTTGTGATTTTTATCTGGTAATGGTCAGCTTCACCTGAGTTACTTTGAGTATGGGAGTCATGATATATTAATGCTGAAACTAACTCTGCGGCATACCAGCAAGTTCTAAAATACTGTCTTTGGAACGTCACCCTGGTTTATATCAGAGCTGCACACGCTTCTACACATTGGTCCAGACTGCAAGAGTAATGTGCAGCGTTCGGAATGTACATAGCATTGTGCCCTTGCTAAGCATCATCCTATAAATAGAATGTCTGATGAAATGGTTCCAGCCTTACTGCATCCAAGGTCGGGGGGTGGGGGTTGGTTTTTTTGTTTCGTTTTATCAGGGGGGGGGGGGGGAGAGAGAAGGAGGTTGAAGGGAAGGAGAAGAAGTAAAAGCAAAAGAGACCAGGCCATGGAGAATGAGGGAAAAGTTAAAATAAAAGCCCCACCTTTGTTGACTTAACTAGAGCTGCTTGCATCAGAGGCCTAGTCTGCTATGTCAGAAACCTCCCATGTTATACAAGGGAAGTCTCTCTTCAGCCTTGTGCTCTGTGCAGATTTTGCACGGTGTAGTATTGTAATGTACAGCTTTTGTACTAACCCTTACATAAGGAGACTTGTCAGGCTCTTGCTCTGTGTTCACACCGCACTGAGTCTGGGTTGAAAAAAATGGAGTTGTCTTGTTGGAAGGGTAGAGAATGGGAGAAGGTATGTATTAGACATCTGTGACTGTAGCTGAGTGGGAGACAGCAGCCGTTGTCAGAGAGCTGCCGCTGTTCCATCACTCTGTCTACCAGCAACTGGAAGAGATTAGAGCAGCTGTTTGACATCATTTCTCAGGGCTGTGGGTAGGAAGGCAGGGGAGGGAAGGGGGTTGTCCAGAAAGGAGTTGAATGTCTGGAACTGGGTGGAGCTAAAAAAAGAGCATAAACCAGTTCATTCTTCTTCTGCCCCATCTCTCCTTGGAAGAGGAGGCAAGAGAAGTAACATGTGAACAATGAAATCCTTTCAAGAAGGAATGTCTGTCACTTGATAAGAACTTTACAAACAAAATGTGAAAATTTTAAATTAAAAAAAAAAGGGGGGGGGGTTATTACAGCCTTCTCCACAGTTGAAAAGATCAGTGATAGAACTGTGATGCCCCTGCACTCCTTTCCCCACCTCTGCATTTGGAGTAAGAAATTAGATGAGAAGGCGTAATCTCTCTCTCTCTCTCTTCCTCCCCCCCTCCTTCCATAACCTCTCTACCTTGTTCCATTGTCTTTGTAAAATGCCAGCACAGTATTTTGCATTGGTCCTTAAAAAAGATGGCATTAATCCGAAGGATGATGTGAACTAGAAAACACAGCAATGCCATGTGAATTTAAACTTAAGAATACTGACACATTGGGGATTCAAACGAGAGAGCTGGATGATTTATCAGTGTAGTTTTGTGTTAAAGGTTTCTGTCATAGACTGTTTTTTACAGCTAGTTTGTTTTAATTTATTTTGTTTGTGACAGTCACTTAAAATATTGGCTAGAAAAGAGCAAAATTGATATGGAAAAAATTGTCATGCATTTTTAAAATCTGCTTTAAATGGAAACTGGAAATTAACGTAGCTTTTGTTTGCTTCCATATTTGCACAACAGCCTTTTTTTGATCCACACAGCTCTGAGAATTTTACTTTTTAGTCATCTTCTGCGATAGATCCAGAAGCTTAAGCTTCTGGAACATTTCAACATTGCTTTTATCTAGGTCTTACGTAAAGCAGAGGCTAGTATTTATTTTAATTTCTCAATAACAGAATGGTAGAGGTATAATAATTCAGAATTTGAAAGACATTGACTACTGAAATTGAAAATTGTAAGAGGCATCTGCTATTTGCCTGTACAGTCCTTTACTTAAAAATTACAGTGAACTACACATAAAGGTGATTCTGCATCTTGTTTTAGAGAGAGCCATTCCATTTTTAAAAAGTTATTTACATTGCTGACAAATTAGAATTAGCCCAGAGAATAAGATAATGACTGGGCCCTGCTTATGTAAACCTCTTTCGCATATGTACTTTAGTCATAAGTGCTGCACATCTTGGCTTGCCTCATGAGCAAGCTACCCAGAGTTGACTACTTCTCAAAAGGACATTAAAGTGTTTTTATATGTTAATTATTGTTTCCACACCAGCATTCTCCTTTAAATGATACATTTTCTTCCTCACCTTTGTAAATTTAGGGCTTGTTTACATTAAGATAATTTGCACCAGTGTGACTACTCTTGCAAACCCCTACTGTAATAATGTAGATGTGCTGCATTGGCAGAGAGATAGGGATTAAGCTCCAAGTCAACCCCAGTTTACATTGGTGTTTCACATCTACATTAGGGGTTGGCACCTGTAACTTCTGGAGCCTGTTTCTCCCCTCTCTAGCATTTTACACCAATGTAAAGTGAGTACAAAATGCTACCAGATCAGAAAGTTAGTGTTTTACACTCACTTTGCATAGATCTGAATGACAGCACAAGGTGCAAGGTGATTGAAAATGAGGCCCATTATGAAACAGTCACAGATTCACTGCAACTATTCTTTTTTCTTGTTTGCTTAGTTGCCTCTAGTTGGAGAAAAAGTTCACTTTGCATTCATATTTATAGAAAACTACAGCACATGTTAGGAAATTCTAAAACAATTCCAGCCTACATCAAGTACAGCTAGAAACCTGTTTTGCAAATACAACATCTTTACCTCCTTCAGATGTTCAGGTGTCGCACCACTGAAATCCTTCATGGACTTCTATCTGTGTTTTAGGTAATCATCCCATCCTTATTTGACTTGGCAATGGGCATGGGGCATACTTGTTAGATTGTAATGGGTTTCTTATTCATTGTGACACTTGCCATATGTTTCAAATGCTCTGTTTGACATGTCAGACTTTTCATGCTCTTTCCAAAGCCATTAAGCACAGATTTAAAAAAATGTTAAGCGTTCTCCTAAACTATTTTCTTTGCTTCTTAGGAATATGATTTCCAGATAGAAAAATTGTATTTGTATGTGGTTTTTCATTTAAAAGATGAAAGATAATGCTATCCATAAAGCAAGAAGATAAAGGCCTGGCTTCCTAAATTAAACAAATAAAATAAGTAAAAAAAATAAACACATTGACAGTGTGGTGTATTGTCAAGCATGACAACTTATTTTAAAATGGAATAATATGAAGATATTTAGTATGTTATTGACCATTCACCAGTATAATATGAAACTTCCCTTATCAGTTACAATATAAAGTATAGCAATAGCTGTATGTCTTTGTCATAGAATTGGCATTCATTTGTACAGCTGTAGTGCCATTGCATTGAAAGCTAAATTAATTGTACACAAAGAGCTCAGAGGTCCTTGGCACTTAATGAAAAAACTGTCACACACAATGTTGGGCAAAATGGCTATACATTGAATCTGTAATGAAGACTGACAAGCCCAAGTGAGGTTTGCAAATCCTGGGAGACCTTAAGAGCCTACAGCTCTATCTGCATCGCTCTGCATCAGGAATGGATTTACAATGACCTCCTTTGTCCTTGGAGAGCATTTTAGAAACAAGGTGCCAAGAGTTAGCTGGGAGGCATTAGGAGTGGCCTGTTGGAGTTAAGTGTCTCTGGCTGATAGAGGCTGTTCCAAAAGTTTCTGGGTGATGGCTTTTCCTGACGGTTTTATTTCAGCTTTCTAAGCTGAAGCCATGTCAACAGGTGTTGAGTGTGAGACAGAATTTTTATTCACTACACTATGCGATTTAAATCCTGAGATCCTTCCTCTCTGACTCACTGCCTAAACCTTTGTTTCTGTCTGTGAGATGTAGGAGTCTGAACCACAAGAGAATCTGTGTGTTGCATCTGAGGGAGGAGAGCAGGGCATGCCTTTGTCTCCACTGTATTGACTGTCTCATACAGCTCCAATACTGCTTTAAGATGTTCAGTCAAGGGACAATGATTTATACACCCTCGGGCCCAGCATAGCAATGGCAGTATTACCTGCCAACTAGAGCTGGTCATGAAATTTTTGTCAAAACATTTAATGAACAAAAAGCATTTTCCAACCAAATAAAAAATCACGTGACCTTTTTCTTTCCTCTTTCTCTCCCTGTCCAGCAGGATGGAAGAAGGAAGGGAACAACAAAATTCAGTTGTGAAAATCCAAACTTTTTTTCTACATTTTTTTTTTCTTTTTAATATTTAATGGAAAACATTTGCCATTTTTCAACCAGGTTTCTTGCCAACCTGAGGCAACACTAGCAAATCCTTAAAACTGTAGGTGGCGTAAGAGCACAGACAGCTACCCGGACTCTGCTCAAAGAAAGACTCTTGAGTGTTGTTTTTGACAGGACCTCTAAAATCTAACAATGACAGAATAACGGTAGTCGATCTAGATCATACACAGAGTGGGCATAAGATGGTAGGACTGCGGTGCATCATCCCTCTAGAACTCTGTGTTCTGTCCAGATGCTGTGGTACTGTCTGAGGCAATGTTGTTCCATTAGCTGTCTTTCAGATGATATGTTAAATGGAGAGAAGACCCTTTTATTCCTATTTAGTTTGTTCAGCTGGTAGTTCAAGAATTTATGGCACCATTTGAAAATACTAAAAGGGAACTCTATGCTCTGTGTTTCCTGCCTCTCAGTAAAACAGATTTTAATGCAAAGAGCTGGGTCAGAGCTATTACAGAGTGCATAATAGCTGCCATGTTTGCCTCCAGGCACATCTCTTACCTGTATTTAACTCATCCCTTTATAAAATGTGCTTTAGGATATATTGCATCTGAAAGGTTAGAGTGTATAGAAAACAAAATTTACTTCTATCAAACTTGTGGGTTTGATCTATGATTGGAGACTATTGGCATTACCACAGTACAAATAAATAATAAGACGACATGGCAGAATGAACTTTCTGATCAGACTAACATTAATTTCAAAGTAGCTAGGTTGTTTTACAAGCCATGGAACCATATGTAATAATACATACAATACTTCAAAGTTTATTCCTCTGTTCCGGCACCATGGAAAGTTACTGATGACACTCTTTGGTTTCATGTTTGACATGTCATCCTTTCTAAGAGTTTATGCCTCTATGTTTATACAAGTTCCTTTGGTAATTATTTAACCCTTGATGCCCTCCTTCCCATGTGGTCTCACACATGGAGTTTGTTCTGGTGTTTTGTTTTGTTTTTTTAAAAGAAAGGACAAAGCTTTACATCTTAGGGCTGGTCCACACTAATCCCCCAGTTCGAATTAAGATACGCAACTTCAGCTACGTGAATAACTTAGCTGAAGTCGAAGTACCTTAGTTCGAACTTAAAGGTACTTACCAAAGGTCCACATGCGGCAGGCAGGCTCCCGTCGACTCCGCGTACTCCTCTCGCGGAGCAGGAGTACTGATGTCGATGGCGAGCGCTTCCAGGATCGATTTATCGTGTCTAGACAAGACGCGATAAATCGATCCCAGAAGATGGATTGCTTACTGCCGAACCCAGAGGTAAGTATAGACGTACCCTTAGAATAACAAGTATCACAGACCTAGTAACAGAACAGCTGCAAATTATGATATTAAGAACTCTAACACATAGGTATTTCTCTAGCATGACCAAAGGTTGTCATCACATTTATCAGAGCCCTTGAAGTAAACAATTGCTTTGTAAATGTGCATGATTCCATATTTAATTGAATGCAGACAGTACCCTGGCAGTAATTATTAAGATAATATGCAAGTGAACTGACAGAGGAGATAAAGCAGATTAAAGCTCAAGAGCGTAATAATCATGTCCTATCCTTCTACACAGGATGATAACAAAAGCAGTGTTACATATACTTCACACTCGTTTCTTTCAGCACTTGGGGAATATGAAGTCAGCTACTTTGTGAGTGACTTGGTTATCTCTTTATTTTCAGAGAAGAATTAAAAAAAAAAAAGTTACATGAAAGTTTGCAGAGTGATAAAAAGAGCACCAATGGCAGTGAGTTAGGGGTCAGGAGAGAAGGGGACTGTTTCAGGACTTTGTCAGAGAAGCTCTTTCCAATTGCAGGATGTTTTCTTACCTTGAAGACAGTTACTGTGCTTTCAGTAAAACTGCCATGCATTTACGTAAGGCGTAGCAGAAATCAGGTTAGAAGACCAGCTAGTGATTTTTTTAAAACACTTTTTTATTAATGGGATTCTGCAGTATTAGTAATGGCGGATGTCAAAAAAATTCTTCTTATGAGCAGTTTAAGGGACAAGTGACTTGAACACTGTTTGTTTTGTGGGTAAGTCTCTTATTGCAGAAAACCTCACTCTGGAGTACAGCATAGCAGGAATGCAAGAATAGGGTTTAATGTACAAATATTACTAATAAAATTTCCACTGGCAGAGTTTAAATTACTGTTATTCATTGGCATTTGTTTCTGTGAAACTGACACCTTAATGCAAAGTTGACAGTATAGCGACAAGGTACTGCTGATAGAAGTGATCTGTCTTTGTTTGAATTCAATGAGAATGTTTTGCTTACTACACCTCTACCCCGATATAACGCTGTCCTCGGGAGCCAAAAAATCTTACCGCGTTTTAAGTGAAACCGCGTTATATCAAACTTGCTTTGATCCGCCAGAGTGCGCAGCGCCCCTTCCCCCCCCTTTCCCCTTCCCCCCCTGGAGCGCTGCTTTACCGCGTTATATCAAAATTTGTGTTATATCGGATCACGTTATATTGGGGTAGAGGTGTATTTACAGTGTTGAGATTTGAATTCTTCTTTATGGTATAAATCTAGGATACCATATATTTAATCAAGTTGTTTACACTTGATCTTGGCATGCTGTCTAAATGTTGCTGCATTCTGAAATCTGTGAATTTTAAATGTGACATTTATAGTGCAAGTCAGGGTTCTGCAAATATTGCTGTTTGGTGTGGGTATGGTATCAAAATGTGTTCACTCCTGATCAGTCTTTGGGATACATTGACTATGAGAGGTGTGTGTATATGATATGAGACTTTTTTGAATCTGCTTCAGATGCTTTTTTCCAAAGAGGTTATACTCTAACGCAGGGATCAGCAACCTTTGGCACACAGCCCGCCAGGGTAAGCCCCCTGGCGGGCCGGGCCGGTTTGTTTACCTGCCGCATCTGCAGGTTCGGCTGATCGCAGCTCCCACTGGCCGTGGTTCGCTGCTCCAGGCCAATGGGGGCTGCAGGAAGCGGCACAGGCCGAGGGATGTGCTGGCCGCCCTTCCCGCAGCCTCCATTGGTCTGGAGCGGCAAACCGCGGCCAGTGGGAGCCGTAATTGGCCAAACCTGCGGACACGGCAGGTAAACAAACTGTCCTGGCCCTGGAGGGTTGCATGCCAAAGATTGCCGATCCCTGCTCTAATGTAAAAGGAAGTGTGAGGTGGTGTTACATAGGAAAACCAATGAAAGTACAACAATGATATGGAGTATAAAACAGTTTCTGCTATTTCATACATAGAAGTTTGTTTATAGGGTCAATAGAAATTCTGTAGTACAGTGAACAATAATTAAAAAGGCTATCGGTATATGATTTTTGGTGCTTGCTGACTTGAGTTTGACTTCTCATCCCTTCCTTCCCCACCACTACGATTTTAAGATGTTTACAGCACTGGAGTCCCAGAATTTGTACTTAAATTAAACAACATAAAGCTATCGAAGTAGATTGTTTGAGCCAATGGAAACAGTGTCAGCATGCTGTGGTCCCAGTCTCTCTTAATTGTCCGTTAACATGTGACATTCAGGTTACATGTGCTGCATTCTTTGAACTTCCCGTGAACTTACTGTACTAGCCAGAAGCTGGTAGAAAGTGATCGTGATTAAAAACTGTCCTGTTTGTTTTGCTAAGCATTTTATGGGCCACAACTTTATTTACTGTTACCAAGTTGTTAGTATCACAGAAAAGATACCGTGTCCAGCGTAAAGAGATGACTATTCTCCTTACACTCTGTGATTTTTTTACTATGTTCTTTTTTTTCCAGGTGTGACACTTGTTGTATTACCTTTCGCACTCATCGGGGTTTGCTGCGTCATAATGCAGTTATTCACAAGCAGCTTCCAAGAGACCCATTGGGAAAGCCTTTCATTCAGAACAATCCTTCAATTCCAGCAGGCTTCCATGATTTGGGATTCACAGACTTCTCCTGTAGGAAATTCCCCCGCATTTCTCAGGTATTCTATATCCCTAGCTCTGAAAATCGCAGCCACGCTTATCTGTTGAATTAATTGAAGGATTTTGTATTGGGTAATGCAGGGACTAGCTGTAGAATATTTTGTGGAAAGCTATAGAACATATTCAACCTTTTTAGATTCCACAGTTTTCCTCTCAATGTTAGATCTCAAGTGGCATCTTGGAGGATGCCTTTTAGGTTAGTTTGTTAAAGGTTTTTTATAATAATTTTTTAAAGGAAAACTTTTTGGGCTGTTAAAAATTAATCTCTGCTCCTCCTCCCAGTCCCCCAAACAAAAAATTAGTTTTGTTCCACATTTAAAAGACCTATAAAAGACACATGATAGAGTCGGGAATACGTGATGGGCTTTGCTCTGCTCGTCATATGTACATTTTGGTGTGGTATAGAAGTTTTGTCAGTTTGTGAAATTTATATTACTTGTGTGTGGCGATGCCTTGGGTGAGGTTAGACAGTTCCCCCAAATGTGTGCCTATAAAATCTTTCCACACCCCCCTATTTGCATGAATTCTGAATGTACTACAGAATTCAAAGAAAAAGCATTTTGTAAATATTTTTGAGTTGTAAAATCTTGCACTGGAAATCTTGTTTATATCCTTCTACTTGCCAAGCCCACCTGCCTTAATTACCATGTGTCCAAGTGGAGAGGGCTCACAAGGAGAAGAAAATTAAAATTAATATATTTACAGTGCCTCTCAAAAAAAGTCCTGAAATAGAATTTTGTATACTGAAAGGTCCTGACTTAAAAGTCCAATACTTCAGGACCATCCAGGTTCAGTGAGTGCCCCATTAGGAAGTTGGTAATCTCTCCTTCCCAGTGGGATTAATCTCTGTTTTCTAGCTCTGGCGGGTTGCAAGATACTAGACCAGGGGTGGGCAAACTACAGACCGCATCCAGCCTGCGAGCTGTTTTAAGCTGGCCCGCGAGCCGCACCACGCGGCTTGGCCCTGCTCTGGCCAGGGCGCTGGGTCAGGGCCGCACCACGCGGCTCGGCCACAAGGCCGCAGGGTCGGGGCCACGCCACGTGGCTTCCGGAAGCAGTGGCATGTCCCTTCTCCGGATCCTACATGCTCCAATGGGAGCTGCAGGGGCGGTGCCTGCAGATGGGGCAGCATTCAGAGCCGCCTGGCCGCGCTTCCGCCTAGGAGCTGGAGAAGGGACATGCCACTGCTTCCGGGAGCTGCTTGAGGTAAACACTGCTTGGAGCCTGCACTCCCTGAGCCTCTCCCCATGCCCCAGCCCCCTGCCTCAGCCCTGATCCCCCTCCTGCCCTCCAAACCCCTCGATCCCAGCCTGGAGCATCCTCCTGCACCCTAAACCTCTCAGCCCCACCCCAGAGCCCACGCCCCCTCCTGCACCCTAACCCCAATTTTGTGAGCATTCATGGCCCACCATACAATTTCTGTTCCCCGATGTGGCCCTCGGGCCAAAAAGTTTGCGTACCCCTGTACTAGACCTAAATTCTATCACTGGTGCAGGACTGTGTATAACTATCCCACTCTGCATCTCAGATTGGTATGGTTTTTATGAAGGAATTCCATATTCAGGAAAGAAGGGAACATTTTTTGGCAGGTTGGTTTATTTTATTATTTTTATTACTAAATTGCTCAGGAGTTTGAAAAGTTAGATTTAGTCCTGAAACAGCTGGATTAGTAGGCAGAAAGCAGATGATGTAGTCATAGGTTCATATTAATGCAGTTTATCACATAATTATCACCACTACATGTATAAGATATTTTATATACACACACACACATACACACACATGATTTTAGGTATGCAAAAATGTAATCTAAGCATTCTCCAGGATTCTGCATACGATTTACCTTTCTTTAAAGGGCGATGAATTGTTGGGCATAATAAACATGTTGTCTTTTTAGAAACATCATTTTGCTAACCCTGCCTGTCTGAGTTGCAAACCCTGGAGGATACCAGAATAAACAAAAATGTAGATGCTGTAAACATAGTGCTATCCCTCTGTCTGTTTGCAAATGATGTCCTGGAATAAGCCTGGCGTGGACAAACTTTGGACCACACACGGGCAATACTAGCAACATGAGAGTAGCCTGAGGGCTACGTTTAATTCACACATACCTTAATAAAAGTATGCATGAATTTAAATATGTTCCCCTATGAGGTGTTTTACAATAAATTTACATAAACTTCACTTGCTGTAAACCTCTTTCCTCTTGTTTGTCCCCCTTCCCCCTTTTAAATTTCTCTTTTTTTGTTAATAAAATTACTTGTTAACTTCTGATGGATATTATTTGATTGTTTATATAAAGGGATATTTTGAAAAAAAATAATCTTCATGTTCTGAAAAAGGTTAGTTTACACTGGAAAAGAAAAAAGTTTGCCATAAAATTTGCAATCTCTTGAGAGGGGGAGAAGTGAAATTTGTTTTCTTTTTCTGCAGAAACATAAGGCTTGTTTGATAGTTAGGCTTTCTAATTCAAATACTAGGTCAGTTACATTATTTTGTGGCTATCTTGTAGGTCTGGTGTGAAACGAATCTGCGAAGATGCATCAGTGAATTTCATCGGTTTATTTGCGCGACATGTAACAAGGCATTCCCCATGCATTCGGCACTCAAACTGCACACAGAAACCCATATGGTTGATCAGGGAAAAGAAAAGCACAAACCGCAGGTAAAGACCCCAGCTGGTGAGAACCCAGACCAGAAAGTCTACATGGCGTCCTTGGGCCTACAGCACACCAAAGACATCAAGCCTGTCAAACAGGAGGAGGTTATGCAAGATGAGGTCCAAGACATGCAGCTTAGAACACTGAAGAGTAACCTACCTCAGGAACCTGGCAGCACTAGCCTGCTGAACATGTCTGCTCTGGAAGCTGCTTCCATGGGAGGTTCTTTTTCGGTCCTTCCGCCTACAAAAGAGAATATGAAGCTCCTGTCGCTGCAGCCTTTCCAGAAGGGCTTTATCATTCAGCCCGACAGCAGTATTGTGGTCAAACCCGTCTCCAACGAGTCTGCCATTGAACTGGCCGACATTCAGCAGATCTTGAAGATGGCTTCTTCAGCTCCTCCTCAGATAAGTCTTCCGCCACTTTCTAAGGCACCTCCTGTCCCTGTGCAGTCTATTTTCAAGCATATGCCTCCACTAAAGCCAAAGCCCTTGGTGGCTCCTCGAACAGTCGTAGCGACCTCTACGCCCCCTCCACTGATCAGTGCACAGCAAGCCTCGCCTGGGTGCATCAGTCCAAGCCTTCCCCCGCCGCCACTGAGGCTGATCAAAAACTCTGTGGAGTCCGCTTCCAGGGCTCACCTTACGCAGTCCAAATCAGGAAACAAATCCAGTCCTTCTTCACAGTTGTTCCCTCAGCCCAAGACAGAGCCACTGAGTCAGCACGAAATGAAAACCCAGCTGGAACAAGATAGTATCATAGAAGCCCTGTTGCCTTTGAGTATGGAAGCCAAGATCAAGCAAGAGGTCACAGAAGGGGACCTCAAGGCCATCATTGCGGGGGCCACAAACAAGAAAGCACCAGCAATGAGGAAAGTCTTGTACCCGTGTCGCTTCTGCGACCAGGTGTTCGCCTTCTCTGGTGTCTTGAGGGCTCACATTCGCTCTCACTTGGGCATCTCCCCTTACCAGTGCAACATCTGCGAATACATTGCAGCTGACAAGGCAGCACTGATTCGGCACCTGCGGACACACAGTGGAGAGAGGCCGTACATCTGTAAAATTTGCCACTACCCTTTCACAGTGAAAGCCAACTGTGAGAGGCACCTGCGCAAAAAGCACCTCAAAGTGACCAGGAAGGACATAGAAAAGAACATTGAGTATGTCACCAGCAATGCGGCGGAGATGGTGGATGCTTTCTGCTCCCCTGACACAGTGTGCAAATTCTGCGGTGAGGACCTCAAGCATTATCGCGCCCTGCGCATCCACATGAGGACTCACAGCGGCTGCCAGAAGAAGAAGCCGTTTGAGTGCAAAGAGTGCGGCACTGCCTTCTCAGCCAAGCGAAACTGCATTCACCATATCCTCAAGCAACACTTACATGTGCAAGAGAGGGAGATAGAGAACTACATCCTGGCAGTGGACTGCAGTCCTCAGGAGAACCAGCCAGACCCTCCACTACTGGAGGACAGCACTTACATGGACCGCAAGTCCATCACGTCTTTCCTGGAATCGCAGAATGGCTTTTTGCGGGGGGCACCTTCTCATGTTCCAATCAAACTTGAACCTGCAAATAATTTCCCGATGGACTTTGACGAGCCCTTAGACTTCTCGCAAAAGAACAAAAACTTAAGCACAGTGCAAGTGAAGCAGGAGAACCTGTTTGGCACCTCTTCCTTGTCTCACTATGACTGTTCCATGGAGCCCATAGACCTGTCAATTCCCAAAGCCCTCAAGAAGGATAAAGATGATGTCCAGAGTGAAGCCAAGAAACAAGACCAAGTTTCTGGGAATAGTGACAAGCTCTATAACTGTCAGCAGTGCCCTCTGGCCTTCAGTACCAACGGAAGCGTGGAGAAAAATGGAGCCCTCAAACATTCGCAGCCACTGAAGGGTCCCTTGCATTTGACTGTCCCAATCATTTCCCCAGCTCTTCTTGGCAACCCTGGCTTGCTGCGACCCTTAAGGCCTAAGCCACCACCTCTTTTGCCAAAGCCTCCGGTAACTAAAGAGCTGCCACCTCTGGCTTCTATTGCCCAGATCATTTCATCTGTGTCGTCTGCTCCTGCTTTGCTGAAAACAGAGGTAACAGACTCCAGTCCCAAGGCAGCCAGCAGCTCCGCTGGTTCTGATAAATCAGGGAACTCCAAACCAAAAGCGACAATCACGATGGCTATCCAGAAAGATTCCAGCCTTCCCAGTGACCTTACTCAGAAGGCGTACAATCCAAATGTTCCAGAGAAGTCTCCTGTTGCTGATGCTGGATTGGCTAAGAAAAGAGGTAGGAAGAAAGGAACGAAAAACAAGCCTAAAGCGAGCAGTGGTGTGGACCTGGAGTCAAGCGGGGAGTTTGCTAGCATAGAGAAGATGCTAGCTACCACAGACACTAATAAATTCAGTCCATTTCTGCAGTCCACTGATAATTTCAAAGAGGAAGCTGGCAGAAACGGCACAAGTGAAGACGAGAGAGAAACTGCCGACGATAAGCTGCTGAGAGGAAAGAGGAATGCTTACTCAAACTGCCTGCAAAAAATCACCTGTCCTTATTGTCCCCGAGTCTTTCCTTGGGCGAGTTCCTTGCAGCGCCACATGCTCACTCACACAGGTAAGAGAACCTCATGCTGTATGGTTAGGTTGTAGTCACTGAGCATACTTTCCCTGAAAGAGACTCTCTGACTTCTTGGGAGACTCAGCGCACCATGTTAGCTGGAGGGACGGGAGGGAAGGGTGTCATCCATTCATTCATTCATCTCCCCCGTTTATAGTCTGAATAGTTTTGCTCTTTGTTTTGTGACTTCTCAACCATTCCCGTTATTTTGGGGTATGGAAACACAACACTGTACTATGGTGTTTGTCAGTATTGTAGCTCAGTACATGGATATCAAGGAGTAAATTCTGCTCTCCTACATGTAGTACAGATCTGGCACAAATCAGGTTATGTCTACACTATGCGCTAGGAGTGTGATTCTGCGTACGCATACTCGCATTAGCTCAAGTATAAATAGCAGTATATTCGTGGTAGTAGCAGCAGAGGAACAGCTGAGCCACGTACATACCCGAGCAGTTTGTACGCGGCACGGCTCAGTTGTGCCTCTGTTGCTGCTATTTATGCTCATGCTAGCTCAATGAGAGTTAGTGCAAGTATGTGTACACAAGCCAGGGAATCACACCCCGAGTTCACTGTGTAGTTGTAGCCTCAGTTGACATCAGTGGTGTTCTTCTGTTGTGCTTAGGAAGAGAATTTTCCCTCTAGTTTTCAATTATTCTAACTTTATTCTGAAGATGAGCTTATGTGTTGATTATTTGTTTGGCTGCCTTTCTTTATTAGCATCTTGTCAGCTTTAGTAAATATATAAGGAAATTTAAAACTGAGACCAAATAAATGTAAAACTCTATAGCAGAACAAGATCGTAGGAACTGCCATCCTGGATCAAAGAAGTGGTCCCTCTAGTTTAGTATTGGTTGCTCAGGGTGGTCAGTACCCCGTGCTTCAGAGGAAGGTGCAAGAAATATCATAATGAACAGCTGCATAATAACCTGCACCATAGGGGATGTTTCTTCCTAACCCCAGACATTTAGGAGGCTGGCTTATGCCCTGAAGCAAGAAGACTTACTGTACATTCCTTGGAACTTTTTCTTAATCTCGTGTTGCTGTGTAAATAACATTAAACTTTTATATTCCAAGGGCATTATGAGGAGACCGATCTGTTTGTTTTTCACTTTAAAACAAATAAATAATGCTGTAGTGAATGCTGCATTGCTTTTTACTTTCCTTTTTCAACTAGCATTGCAGCAAGCCATGAGTAGACTCTCATCCGGTGTACAGAGAGAAGCGAAGCTGCAGTTTTGGACCCCTAGTCTCTCTTTCATTTTATTTAAAGAGGAGAAATAGCAGTTTAAGCTCTTAGCATTTGCTTTTGTGTTGAGGAATGTCAAATCCTGACATCAAAAAGAATAAGAGTAACGGGCATTTATTTGTAAGCAATGCTCTCTCCTGTGGGAATTCTGTATATTAACCAAGTAGTGTTGATTCACAAAGGCATTTACTGCTTGTACAGACTGTAGGGAAGTTTAACCTCCATTTTGAAAAGAATGCAAAATATAATAACTGACTGTGTCGCTGATGAAGAGAGAAAACTGAAGAGCTGGAAAAAGTTAGTTCAGCAATTTAAAGGGACTCTGACCCATAGAGCAATCCCTGTTACAGTCCACTTTGGGTGACATGAGCATGTAACTTGCAGAACACCCGTACAACAGTAAAGCTATTATTTTCTGCCTTGCACAGAACAAATTGCTTTGTCTCGCTAAATACACAGCTTGTTTTCAGTGATAAGGGGTGTTTGAGGTCTCTCTTAATCATCTTCTAAATCACCACCCTCCAAAGAGGAAATGCATCCTTAGCAGAAAAGCAGCATCCAGTGTGTGAGACAGAACACTATGTGTCTTCACTTGGGGTTTGCTCTGCTTACAGCTGACAATGACTAGTCACCAAAGTATCTGCCCTGGTCAGACACATAGTGTAGACAGAGGAAACCACAATAAGCCATGATGTGCACTGGTGGAACTTACCTTAACTCCAAGCTGGGGATGAGCTCCATCAGTTCATATAGCAGCTTTGCTTGTCTACCCTAGGGACTTGCACCAGTACAGCTAAGTTGGTGGCTGGCCACTGAGAGCGTTAAGTGGTGCAGATCCCCAGCATAGGTAAAGAACATAAGAATGGCCAGACGGGTCAGACCAATGGTCCATCTAGCCCAGTATCCTCCTCCTTGCTGAGCAGCCACTCTGCTGATGGCATCACTTACAGTGATGGTTACAATCAATTCAGATTCATCCTGGTACACTCTGGCCTTGTCTACACTGAGTATTTTAGCCATCAGTGTAGTGACACTGGTGTAGCTGTGCTGGTACACACCCCTAGTGTTGATGTGGTTTGCTGATATAAACTATGACTTGCACTAGTGCAGTTTAGCCTGGGTGACACTAGCACGCTAACCCTATACTCGGGGTTTTGCACCAGTGCAACATAATTGACAGCTGAAAAATCTAGTGTAGACAAGGCCTCGGAGACTACACGAAATGACCAAGGAGGAGTGAGATATGAAGGCCTATAAAGTACTGGTCAGGAAGGCAGTCGTGAATAACAAAAACAAGCTGTAAATCTTTTGAAACATTAATGGGACCTTCTGTCAGAAATGTGGCCACATAGAAGAAATTGTTGGGAGCCAGGTGTAGTAGATACAATATTGATGGGTGCCAGAGAGAGAAGTGATATAGTAAAAGCTGTGCAATGGGAATTCTTGAGGGGGACAGCTACAGGTTAGTAGGTGGTTTGGGAAAAGATAGTTTCCCGAAGCCCCTCTCGCAGATCAGAACTCTGTAATGTGTTGGGTAGTTCTGGTTAAACTTCAGAGCAAGTCTATTTAGCCTTCTTGTCATGAAAACTATGAATATTATTCAGTTTGCTATGCATTCCCTGACTTGGGACAGTGATGGAGGAGACACTTAAAGGTTTTGGCCTCAACAGATCTGAAGGAGTTAGGGGGAAATCTTGGCACTGTATTCTCATTTGTCAGGCCTACAGTCCTGGCTTTTGCCACTCACCACGTCCCCTTCCTCACATCCTCTTATATTTCTGTAATAAGCTGTTGTGAAACAAATAATGGAGATTGATTTAGTTGGGGAAGTGGTGAATAACCTCTCCCCATCTGTTACTTATCTGTGTTGTTCCCAGGCTTAAGTGTTTAAATTATCCAGTTAGCTTAGCAAATGAGTATCCTAATGAGGAAAAGCTCCACCATTTTAAGCATTAAATTGGGGTTCACATGCCAACATTAAGCAAGTGTGTTATACAAATGTGAAAAACTTAAAATATATGTCTCTTATGCTTGTTAATACTGGGGGTATTTCTTCCAAGGAGGGTCAGAATATGTTTTTCATTTTTAAAATGTGGTTCCCTTCCCCCCCCCCCGCCCTATTTTAAAAAAATAACTAAACACAGTCTGTTCTTCTTGACACCCCATCCTATGCATGCTGGCCCTTTCCTCTTTCATACTGCCGGAGCACCATCACCTCATCTTCAGTGCTGGTGCCTTACCCCATCATTAAGTTCCCCATCTGTCATCTTCTCCCACATTTTTTGCTCCATCCCTCGCACTACCAAATCCCATATAGCTTCCTTCCACTTCCTCATCTCTACCTCATTACTTCTCTGTGACTCCCGGAACTTTTCTCTGGAAGTATTTGACCTGTAAATGAAATACCATTGGTTTGTATTGCGATGCACAGCATGCAGTTAGTCATCAGTGGGTCAGATATACTCTGATGTGGAAGAGCACAGAAGTGGTACCTGTACACTTGTACCACTGTGTCTGAGTATATCTGAACCCTTGTCCTTTTAATATATTTCTTTCTTCATTCTTCTTTGCTTGACTGTATTTGATTTTCCTCGAGTTGTCCTCTCCCTTCACTTTATTTTCCCCACCCTCATCCCTCTGCTTTTCTCCCCGTCTTCCTCCTCTGTGTTTCAATAGTAAACTGAAACAAACAAGAGGGTGCCTCAGAGATGATTAATTTCACTTCGTTCCTTGCATGTGGGGCAGTGCATGGTTAAAAAAAAAATCTGGTATATTTGGACCCCCGAGTCTACAGCAGGTTAACCATATAAATTTTAAATCAGTGGTGTGCTCATTAAAAACCTTCCTGAGTGATTCTTTAACGGATGCTGTCAGGTCAAATTTGGCCCAAGGCTTAGGTTTTTAAAAATGAGTTTTTGACATTAACGTTTTAACAGTGAGATGTTGCTAAGACTTACTGGTAGAAGCATTTTTTTAAACAAATAAACTTTGACTTGCAAACCTTGCCAAGTAACCACTAGACTTTGAAATGAAATCAACTATAAATAAAATGAGACTGACAAGTCTGTTTTTATTGTCCACACTGAGAAATACATAAAGGCACAAATAAAGAAAAGTAACTAGGTTTTAAAAATTCTTTGTTTTAATAACTTAATTTTGAATTGATATCTTCACTGTTACACTTTGTCATAGTAATTATGTTTTTCCCCCTTATGGTGACAGTGGAAAAAAAAATAAATTTTGAAAATACCATGAGCTGATTCTGTTTAAGAAAAGTTAAGAAATTCTCTTATGTTATGCTGTAATTGTTTCGTAATCCTTTTTTTATGTATTAAATAGATGCTATTGAAGATTCCCTAAAAATTGCCTGACCCAGACAGTAGTTCTTTTGCATTGCTTTCTGAGTTCGACAATGAGTCGTCTTGCATCAAATGTGTAAGCTTCAGGCCAAGCAATGATGTCTATGGAAAAAGTAAATAATTAAAACTCAAAAGCTCAGTCCTGATCAGTTTAACTAAAAAAAAGTTAATGTACCTACTTGCATGAGGTATCCTATCACTAGAACAATTTGTTATTTAAAGCCAGGGAAAAAGCCTTCAGGCCAAAACATTGTCTCTTCATGTAATTTGCTACCTGACTTAAAATAAAATGTGGGGGTTTGGACAAACTTTTGAGAAGTGTGCCACATCCTGAGTCTATTTGAAATAGCACTTTTGAGTTCATTGGGGAAAAAATCCTCATTACTATTAAAGGGATTACCCAGGGTTTCCTGCATTTTCTTATGCAAAACTTTTTTTTAATTAAAAAAAGAGAGGGAGAGAGAGAATGGTCCAGCTTTTAAGTTCTTATTTTGTGGAGTCCAAAGTGTGTGGCCCTTCTGAGGCCTAACCGTCTTTCTTTAATCTATTAGTTTAAGTTGATGTTGGCAAAATACATGGGGGTGTGTGTGGGGGGGGGGGAGTACATTTTGCACAACAGGCAGGATTTGTAGGTAGGACCTGAGACCTCCGTCTAATGTGTGTGTTTGTGCAAAGGTCAGAAGAACAAAAGATTTAGGTTGTAACTGCTGTAAATATATTAGTCTGTTTTATACAAAGATGGCTGTGTGAAAGCTTTCCATGTTAGAAATGGCCAGGAGATTCTGATCTGAGAAGCTGGTGCTGAGTTACAAATAATTAGTTCCAAACTAACCCTTCTACTGCATACACACAGAGAAACATGGGAAAACACAGAGCTAACGTGAAGCAAACTGCAAAAGGGCCTCCACTTTGAAGTTCTGTTTTATATTTGGATTATGGAAAGAAGCCAAGTACAAGTGGAGACAAAGATGGTATAAATATTTCAAGTCTTAATTTTACAGCCAACATAATTAGCTGGCCAACTAAGAAGTGAGCAACTTATCAGCCTATAGACAGTGGTACCATGTCACTTGCAGAAAGCTGAATTTACACTGAGAAAATCAAGAAAGGAAAAGAAGCAGAACTCATCTGAGGGAGCTGTGTGACTACCACAGTTCAGTTGTGAGGTATGGGGCTGTTTAAGTGACACATGATTGCCTAATACAGATTCAGATGCTAATTAGCACAGAACCCAATTTATGGAAGATTAAAGTGAGGGAAGTGACCATATTGTCTGCGTTGTATGAAGGAGATGAGGCTACCCTTTGGTTTCTTACAGTAGCTGATTTCCTTTTATACACACCCCTCATCCCCACCTCTTCCTTCTTCAGAGAGGTATCTTTTAGGCCTGTTTTTCTGATTCCATTGCATGGCATTTGTTTTTGCTTTGGCTTTTTTAAAGCTTTCTATACCCAGTCCTATTTTGCTGTTCTAGCTTTTTATGTTTACTCCTCTAGTTATTCTTATTCCAAACATGCAGAGATGATCATTGCTGTTCACACAGGACCTGATTTAGCTTCTGCTGAAGTCAATGGAAAAACCTCCTCAGTGATTTCAGAGGGAAGTTGCATCAGGCCCGTAACACAGCAGGCCTGATGCAACACACATAGAGAAAAGATCCTTCTGTTGAGGATCTTACAACTAGTATGTTGTAGTAGTTTTCCTGGGACACTATGGAGGTGAGAGCGAACTTCATCCACCCAGGCAGGATAGGATGGAATTTTAGTTGTAGGGGAAAAATAATAGTCACATTAATCACATGTGGTCTGAAACCAACGAGAAACCAGAGAGGGTCTTATTACACATTAGAAAGATAGATAAATTTTTGTTTTTTCCCGCTTCAGGTCAGAAGCCCTTCCCCTGTCAAAAATGTGATGTCTTCTTTTCTACCAAATCTAACTGTGAACGCCACCTCTTGCGCAAACATGGAGTTGCCAACTGCTCTCTGAGAAGAAACGGGCTTATCCCCCACTCTAAAGAAAGTGATGCTGGATCTCATGATAGCACAGGTAGTTCTTTCAGGTTGTTCAGAATAACAAGACAAGTTGTGTTAATTTGTTTGGAGACTGTAGACAAACGAAGCAAATACATTGCTGCATGACACAAGGCTTTAGTTAGCTTTCAGAGGGCGGAGTGGTGTTTGTTCAGAAAGGGCAAGCTGATAGGAACAAGGGTAGTTGCAATTATTCAGTAGTTTTTCTGTTGACTACACAGGAGAGACCGAACTTAGAGGAAGCCAAGCAGATGGCTGTGTGAGTCTGTTGCCTGAAAATTGCTTAATATGCTACTGGTTGTAGTTTGCATGGGCGAGCCTTCATTGTGAAGTACATACATACTTCAAAGAGAGCTTCCGTGTCAGGAATCTTTTGAGTAGGTTTCATAGAAGTTGTGTTGTAGCAATGAATTTAAAAGCAGCAGAAGGGACATGGTTTTGATTAGCCTGTTAATGAAAGTTACAAATCAACCCTATTACACTGAACCCTGATTTAACCAACAGTCAGTTGCATCAGGGTGCACCATACCTTCCTTCCATTTTTCTGAATTCCCATTTATATGAGGATTTCCGATATCCACCAATTCTTTGATAGATGGCGTTGTACTGTAATGAAGGGAAGAGGGACCAGAATATGAATCCCTCGCAATCCCTTTTTAAACGGTGTAATACAGATCCTGCTAAGTGCTAGCCTCGCAATAAACTTTACCATGTTGGGGGACATGTTACAACATGATTTGGCCTTGCCTGTCAAAATGGGACTACACTGTGTTATAACCGTGTTAGCAGCCCTTACCTTTACAGGGCTATATAGTACAGTTTGGTGTCATAGGTGTGATATGGTTTGTTCCTGACTACACAGACAGAACCAAACCATGTCATAACTTGATCAAGGGGACTTCATGATATAACATGATCCCCTGACAGAATAAAATTGTGTAGACAGGACCTGAGGCCTTCTGTGTTCTCTCCCTACAACAGAATTTAAAAACCCTGCTTGAAAGTTTTTAAACTTGGTTGTCACCAAAGAGGTTTCTAACATGGCTGGGTTGCAAGGGTGGTTGCAATCCAAGTGGAATATTATTCAAAAAGGCGTGGTGTAGCCTCAGTCTCCGTCTAGGCAGTGCATGATTGTTCTAGTACCATTTGGTTCAGTCCACACTACTTTGTCAAAGTAAATTATGTTTGTCCTGTTTAACAAGGCTATTGGGCCTGTGCTGTTAGGGCCTTAAAAATCAAGATAAAGTTCAGATCTATACTCTATAAACATCCGTGTTGGATACTCCTGGGGGAATTTGGTGCCAAAAAATTAAAAATTCTGCAAAATTCTGCATATTTTATTTGTCAAAATAACACAATATAATCATACCAGTTTCAGTTATTTTCATAATTTATTTCAAAATATCTGTGAGCAAGTATGTCTTTGTTTTTTGACAAATAGATTCCTTACTAGGCATATTAATAAGAACTTTGAGGAATTCATTTAAATTACAGTATAGAATTGTATTTCCTGCACCCGTCAGAGGCAGTGCAAAGGCTTGGGGGGTTGTTGGGGGGAGAAGTATGGAACAGGTTTCTTGGGGGGGGGAGGGGAAGGATTGTTAGGGAGTTGGGGAGCCTCCCCCATGTAGACCCTGGCTGATCCCAAGCCTCTCCCATTCAGTCAGGCACATCTGCCCCTGTCCCTGCACCCCCCATCCTGATGGGTCCCTGCAGCCTCCTTCCCCATCCCCGTGTGTCCATGCACCCCCACTCCCATTCAGTCCCTGGCTCAATGCTATCACCACACTAGCTCCTGAGCTCATGCCCCAGTCTGTTCTCCTGCACTAGCCATTCTGAACCCCTATCTGTGACCTCCCAGCAGCCCTGTGTGCCCCACTCTGTCCTAACCTGGCTCCACAGGCCAGGGGCTGTGACGAACTTCTACACCAGAGGCTGCTGTGGTACCAGAACAGCCTGCTGCATTCATGCTTCTGAAGAAATGGTTTTTTTACCCATGAAAGCTTATGCCCAAATAAATCTGTTAGTCTTTAAGGTGCCACCAGACTCCTTGTTGTATTCATGCTGTTGGCTGTTCTGGCGCCACAGTGGCTTCTGGTGGGCGAAAGGTGGAACTGCAGCACTTCTAGGACAGAATGTATTTTCTGCGGAAAAAAATAAAATTCTGCAGGACACGTGAATTCTGCACATGCACAGTGATGTAGAATTCCCCCAGGAATAGTGTTGGGGAATGCAGTTACAATACAGTTGTTCCTCCCACACAACGTAGTCTTGCAGCGAAGACAGGACCAAATAGTCTTTTAATCATATTTCCAAATCATTGTACAGCCTTGGACTTGCAGTCTACTTTCATTGTCCAAGGTGTGTAAAGAGCATACATGATTAACGCAAATTATATTTCTAAAATACTTTCTGTTTCAATGATATTACGTTAGAGACAGGGATTATTTTAATTCTTCTTCTGGCTCTTATAGAAGGTGGGTAAATAGTGTAGTCCGGCTAACATGGAAGAAGTTTGCAAGGGCTGTGATTTTAAAGGTTGTAAGGAAGATGGCTGTCATTAGCCAGTGATTACCAGCACCAGTGTCACTGGAAAGGGGAAGGAAGGGACGTTTGGATGAGGGTTAGACACAACCACAAGATAAAGCAAAGAGAAAAGCTTTAAGGTGAGATGTAAAGACCAGAAATGCAATTTGAGAGGTCATGTAATATGAAACAAGTCTATAGGAGTTCTCAAAAACCAGGGTGGCATTTATGAATAGGATTCAGAGATGGATAGAGAATCTGTGAAAGTGAGAGAGGATGTGTATGTTCCCACTTCCTCGGTGAGAGAGTAACCTGTACGCAGCATTCTGAAATGAAGGGAAGCCACAGAGTATAAACGAAGAGGATTGTAACAGTACAGAAGAGAAGAGTAAAAGTCAGACTTCAGGCAATGAGGGGTGACTTGGTATAAATAAATGTGAAGCCCTAGACCCAGAGAGAGGAAATAACCAGAGACAAAATGTGGGGGAACATAATAAAATATCCATATCTAACATATGAAAGCAACTTTATTTTACTGTTTCTTGTGACTAAAGACTATGTTCTAACTGAAGCAGGGAAGATGTGGAATTGGGAGTGGGGTAAGAGAGGGCCTCTCTATTCTGTAGTACAGAAAGACAGACAAATATGTTCAGGAAGTGGTCCACAGTATGAGACAGTTGAGAACTACTTCCAGAGGTAACTGGGCAAATATTTACAAAGTAAGTATATTTAGTATGTTCAGCAGAATCCATCATTGCTTATCTCCAACTCTGTGGTTTGTCCTTACATCTCTCAGGCCCTGTCTACACTGGAGAATGATGATGTTGCAACAACTGTTGCAGCCCCCAGTACATGTCAAATAGATCATTGTTACTTTCTAGCAGGACAGAGGGCTCTGTGGCCAGCGCATGCATAGCAACTTCAGGTTCCAGATCATAGTTCATGACAAAAGGAAGAGCTGCTTAGCAGTAGAGTGTGTGACAAAGGCAAGAGCCATTAAGTGTTTTAAAGCAAGTGCTATTACTTAGTAGAGAATCTTGTATAGAAGATATATAATGATTGTTTGCATTAACCAGTGGAGTATAAAAACCCATTTTCCTGATTAAACAATGGAATTCATCTTAAAACAGCTTGGAAATTCTCCAGGCTTTCTAGTGTATTCAGATACTGATTTCTACTTCTTGGACATAATTAATGGACTCAGTCTTGAACAGTTTCACTCATATCAGTCAATAGGACTGTTCACATGAGTAATGACTATTCACTTGAAGGTATTGCAGGATCAGAACCTGTATCAGAAGATAAGCAATATCGTGGCATCTGGTTTTTCACCAGTTACTGTATTTAATAACTATTTTTTTGGCAAAATGGTGATTTCCCCCACATTCATTACAAGTTGATAGGATTTATTTATTTTAAAAAAATTGCACTTGTCCTTTTATGCTTTTAATTTTCCGTTTAGTTGGAAGGGTTTTAGGAGTATGACTGAAATCCTCAAATGTAAACTGGCTGTTTTTAAGGTGTATTATTCTCATTAAAGGTGACTAGATTTAATAGGGGTATCAATAAGATATATTTTGAGTGAATATGAAGAAGGGGGAAAAAAAACACTTTAGAGCTTTGATATCATAAACCTCTTGTGATTGGGCAGGTGTTCCCTACTTTGGTGGTGGAGCTAGGAAAAGCTGTACCTTGTGTGTTTTTTTTAAAATGAAAAAAAACTTACTAAATGGTTCCACCTAGTGGAAGCTGTTCAGATCGTGAGAGAAAATGTGCCATCTTACACACATGAAAGGTGGTGTTCCTTGGGATAGCCTAGAAGTTTAGCACTGGGATGGTGGTGAATGTAGATGGATGCTCTAATATTCTATTTTATTCTATCTTATCCTTCTGGCAGTGCCAGTTGTTCTTTTAGCATTAGTTCTAGTGCTTTGCCCATCCCAGTTTTTAAATGTCTTTATGTGATGGGGTTTCTACAACTTCCTTGGAGACTATTAGACCATTTTCTGATAGTAACTACTAATATTAAGGTTACAAAACAGTTTTTTGCTTATAACCCCCAGTTTTCATAGAGTAATAACGCCTCTTCCTGAGCCCCTTTGTAACAGACCTGTGAAATTGTTCCTAAAAATGTGTGCTGTTCCAGATGCAGCAAAAAGTATCACTCTCAATACATGCACCCGCAGATTTTCATGTATTCCTAGCTTAGTTTGTATCTGAATCTGGAACAGGACACCTTAATATGATGTCTAGCTTTTGGAATGGAAAGCTCTCACAGCTAGACTAGCTATTTCCAGCTCACAAGGTTTTAACTCCTGATTGGCTCTAAGCCCCTCTCTGTACTCCATTTCCTGACGTCAGAGACATCAATTCATCCACATCCAAAGGGTGACATGCTCAAATTCAATCTGTAATCCACCCACCTTTTGGAATAGATCTTCTGCATTGAAGAGAATGACAGGAGACCATGCACCCACCTTTGTCCCAAGAGAAACTGGGTAAAGTTTGGTTGTTCTTTTTAAAACAAAATAGATTTTCCCACTTTTGCACAGCCCTTCTATGGTGCTATAGATCCATATTTCTTTTACTTACTTTGCCCTTACTATCTTCTGTTTGTAAAGTTACAAGCATGTAGCGTATAGTGTTGAATCTGCTGTCTTACTGCAAGGGCTGCAAAGAGTCCATAAAATGCCATTCCTGATTTGTTAAAGCTGGGGCACCCTCAGTGTCTCTCTTGATTTTTTTTCTCCCCTTTTCCCCCCCATTCCTCTGCACTCCTAACCCCAGTCTCCTCATGCTCTCCATTGTTCTGCATCCCCTCATTCCACCTCCTGCTGCCCACATGCCTCTTGAGTTCTCATAATTTCCGTTCCTGTTCCCTAACATATTCCTTCTGCCCTCACTGCCCCATTCTTGGCACTTCCACATTCTTCTGTTCCCTGCCAGGCCCTCACATAGTGACTAAGGGGTCACCATCTTCACGGAGATCAGCCTGGCTTAAACCCATTGGTAACCGTGGGAGATAGCATCCCTCTTGCTGAGGGTCAACCTGTGGCTTCAGTCCTATTGACAGTAATAGAATATGGCAGCCATTTTACGATGGTTCATCATATTTCTAGATCATTGTGACTTGCCCTTACCTCCCTGGGCTAGTACAGGTCTTTGGGGTGGATACAGATTTTCCTTGCCCTACCCTCTCATTCCCTACATAGATTTGCTTAGTGATTAACTAGAGCCTATCGTCAAGAACCTGTCCTGCTCCTCCCTTTTGCCTCGACCTTTGCCTGTCACATAATAAGTGTAGTTGGGGCTTTTCTATTGAGAAGGCAACGGAGGCCCTCCAGGCACTGCAAAACAGGCTGTGTTAAAAGGCCAAAGATTTGTCTGTTATGTGCCATGACCCTGGCTACTTTGGAAACTGAGAATCCAATTGTCCTTTCAGTACCATATTTTCAAAACTAGGCATTTCAGTTAGTTTTAAAAAATGTGTGGCTAACAATAGATGCAGCCACCAGGGCCTTGTCTACATTATGGCTCCCACTAAATCTCACCCCAGTTCAATTGAACAGCTGTTAGAACCAGTGGGAAACTTTTTACAAAAAAAAAAAAAACTTTCCCAGTGTGGATATAGCCTGACAATGAGATTCCAGTTTTGCTCCCCTGCCGAAAACTCCACAGCTTTAAATATCACAGTATCCAGAAGCATTTTCTGCACTTCTGATATATGATAGATATTTTGTTAGTATGTGTAGGAGATCAGTGCTAATTTTAGAGTTATTCCATAGCATTTCAGTTTGATTTGTCAAATGACAATAGATGTCCCACTCTTTTGTTCATAAGTCTTTCTCATAATTTCCCCCTTGAAAATCCACTATATATAAACTGTGTGCTAATATACCCAAAAAGGGCAAAGTATGAACACAAATTTGTAAGTAACTTCCAGGTGATCTTTGTTTTCGAGAGTCATCTTCCTCCCCAAAATCCCTTATGTGCCAATTTATGGTTGAGTCCTATGTTTTCACAGGTTGGAATATGAATTCTATTGAAAACTTTAATGGCCCCTTGTATATAAAACTAATTTTAATAAATTATATTTAATTTGTAAACCAATCTATTCTGATTTAACAAGTGAGATTACATCTTGCTGACAGATCAGGGATGGTGTATATAATGATTAGACCTGCCTCAGTTCAGGGGACTGAACTGACCGTTTGAGGTCCCTTCCAGTCCTACATTTCTGTGATTCTGTGGTCTTCCTACCCCCCAACAAAATGTATCAGGATTACGCTGTATTAAGTGGGTACGCACAATTACTAGAAGTTCTGCTTAGCCACAATATTTCTTTAATTGCTGTTTCTTATCACTGTGAAGGTGTATTACAAAAACCTATTCCAAACTATCAAGAGCGTTATAACTATCTTACTGTCATCTTTGGTTGCTCTCTTTATATGAGAGAAGCTTACAATAAAAAATGTAAGCAGTTCTGAGACAAACTCCACATGCTGTGTATGTGTCAGCCAGAAAATAGTTTTAAATTTTATCAGCATTTTTAAATCTCTATAGTTACTAAGAAGCTATTAGACTTGCAGTTAAACACTAAATCCACTGTTAGTTATGCAGTGTTTTGGCTGCTAGTACATATAGCATGTTAGAAGTCTTTTCAAAATATTAGATCCATGATAAATATAAAAGATGATACTGTTCATTTGATGAATACTAACATCTAGGTCTATATTAATGTTGCAAACAGTTGACTAAAGCAAGGAGAGTCACAGCTTTTGGTAACATGATTTGCCTCGCTTGTGTCCTGAAATCTTAACTAAAAAGAGGCACAACAGCTGCAATTACGTCCCATACATCAGTCTCAACTTTGGCATCCAAATCTGGTCTGGATTATTTTCCATTTACATATTCACCCTCTATATAGAATTCAGAAGCACTCTGTCTCTGCCTCCATTTTTCTTTAAAGAAATGAAGGAATTTAACTCAAACTGTATTTTAAGCAATGTTAAGAATGTGACACAAGGTGATAAAAGCAGGGAGCCTTACAGTAGTTGAGGCTGATAACTCACCCTATGTCTGGTTGTTGCAGGGTTCACAAAACAGTGGGTGATGTCGCCCATTGCTGCATTTTTGTCTTCGTTCGATGAAGTGTCATTTTAATAAATGTGTTCACTATAGAGAGCTGAATCCTGTACTGGCACAAACTTCCATGATCTCTATATGTCAGATGTATGTCAATATGACCTATATCTGTATCTACCCAAATTCAGAATGTAACAATCTTTAACACTTAATTATACTAAGTACATTTGTTTTTATTTTGCAAAGGGGCTCCATTATATAGAAACCACATCTTAAACAGACTGATTAAGTAGTCTCTGAGAATGCATAAAAATGCTCCTGTTTCATAAATAAAAAATAATTGCAGATCTTTGGTATGCAATTACAATAGTATTGCACTTACCTCCCCTTCTTTGGTATCCGAGCATTACCATTTGTTCTCTGTAGTGAGAGTGATTATACTGTGGCTCAATAAAACTGAGACCCAAGAACCCAGTAGCTGTATATTGGAAAAGAAAGTATGTTGTTACAGACTCCTAATGGCCTCATTTTTGGTGTCTGTTATGTTCTCTTCTCAGCTGTACATTTACTGGCCTTGGCAGTAAATAACTTGAATGAATTAGAAGTGATGCTAGTAAGTCTGTGATGCCTTGACAGGACACATAGTTAATTTTGCCTTGGTGGAGGATGTCTGACTGACGAAAATTTCCCTCTCTTTGCCTACAGACAGTCAGTCAGATCTGGAAACTCTAGGTGGGGTGCTGGATCTGACCTCCTGCGAGAGAGAGCAACCAGAGGAAGAAACGGAGCTACCGGAAAACAAATGCAGTCCCAAACAGGAGCAAAAGGTTGACTCACCCCAAGGAGAAGAGGATGCACAAGAAAAACCAGATGAGTATGAAGAGGGACCGGAGGAAGACTCTGTAAGTAACAAAAGCCTTGACCTCAATTTTGCCAGTAAGCTGATGGACTTTAAGCTGGCAGAGAGTGACCAGAGTGCAGGTAACTGCTCTCAGAGCGAAAAGAAACACGCCTGTGACGTTTGTGGGAAAACCTTCAAATTTGCTGGCACTCTTGGCCGGCACAAAAAGGCCCATGCTCGTGAGGACAGAAAGGATGAAAAGAGCAGTGAGGATGAAAGCAAAAGTGTTCAGGAGGAAGCTGGAGCTCCCCCAAAGCAAGACTCCACTCTTGATCAGGAAGAGCCCCCAATGGACTTAAAGGTGCTAGAATCTTCTGTGGACTGTGAGGCAACAGGAAAGGAGAATGAAGAGAGCGAAAGCATCTCTGAGGGAGAGAGCACAGAGAGAAAATCCTGTGAGAAGAGTGATGACGACAAAAAACCAAAGACTAATGGGGCTAAGAGTACCACAAAGGCAGACAAGAGGAAGAAAGTCTGTACTGTATGCAACAAGCGGTTTTGGTCTCTACAGGACTTGACACGACACATGAGATCCCATACAGGTAAGTGGAGAACATGAGACAGTATTGCAGGGAGCAGATTGCTGCTTATGGTCAGTATCCTGTGAGCTCTTCTGCCTGATGGACCTCAGCACGAGCAGGGACTTCTAATTTCTGCTTCACAATCAAACTATGTTATGAGGCGAGTTTAAGTTTCTGTGGCAACATAAAATGAATTGGAGAGGAATGGGGAGAGAAGGGTAAACGTTCAAAATCCTTTACATCTGCAGAAAGCTCAGTGGAAATACATAGTCAATTATATATTTATCTACCTGGGAGATGGGGGTAGTTGGCTTAATTTTGAAAAAAATTATTTTTCCACTTACGTGGTGCAGAATTTGGAGGTGAGGAGAGAGCAGGGAAACTATTGCACAGATTTTATATCCAGCTCCTTGCCCCCTCCTCTGTGGCTCTGCACTTCTCTTATATTTTGTTGCACATTGGAGTATAATGACACTATAAAGGGAATACATCGGATGAGGGGAGTCGATTTATCATATGATTCTAGAGTCCCAGCATCTCCATGCCTCAGTGGATCTGTTTGATCACACTCCTCGCTATATTTATCTGAATGAGAGGCAACGCCATGATCAGCTTCCACTCTTTCTCTGAACCTGAGCAGAGCAGGTGGTATACATTTAGTACAATGCCCTCCAGTGACTTCGTTGTGCAGTTAGTCGTCGTGGAATAAATGGGGTTCTGCTTATGCAATAGGATATTGTTCAACATTGCATTACGAGGGAGGATTAGATGATTCTTCCATTTTGATTAGTAAAATCGCAGTCATCCACATGTAGAATGGCTGAGCAATAACTATGACCCCAAAGAGGTGTGAATCATTCACACCACTCCAAATGTTTAGAATTCAGGTGTGCTTAATTTCACTTAGCAGTAAGCTGAAGTGACATCAGGAAAAGAGACTTCCTTTGTGTGCTGGTTTTTGGCATAGCTTTTCATTGTTACATATTTTCTGATTAAGCTTAAGTACGTCATATTTAAATTTTAATCAAAGGTGAAGCTTCACTTAAGTAATGACACTACGACACTTTTAAAAAGTGTGTGGGTCCAATGTTTTACCTACCTGAGTAATTAACTTCTCAGATGCAAAACTGATTTCTGATTGAAGTCTTTAAAAAAAAGAACACCAAATCTCCATTAGTGTGACTTTTTTCCAAAGTGCTGAGCACCCACAAATCCTCTTGAAGTCAATGAAAGATCATCACCTTTGAAAATCGGGCTATGAGTCTGAAGGATGAGTGTTGCAGTGAGTTTAGTTTTCACTGCTAGACGTGTGGGTTGTGTCACAAGGAAAAACTAGTTTGGTCTCATTCTTGTATTTATTTGTGTCCATTACAAAATCACTACAACATATGATACATCTGAGTTCAAGAAAGCCTTTGGGGAAAGATTCTTAAGTCTAACATAGCATTCTCTGATGAGCCAAATGCTGCTTTTGTGCTTTCTGAGGATAAGCTCCTCAACAATCCATGTGTCAGATACTTCTAATATTTTCATTGTTCCTGAAGGGTTGTTGGACTTGTCGCTGGAGTCTCTCTTTCCACCCCGGTTTCTTTAACTTTTTAACCTTTTCTGTAGTAGTCTTGAATAACTACCTTGACTACTTTTTCCTTCAAACGTAATACATTTAACTAGCTTCATTGATAGTTGTTTCTAAAAAAATTGTTTTTGTGACCACATCCACATTTTTCCCCAACTGGGGACTCTCAATCACTTACATTGACTTTTTTTTCTCTTGCTCGTTCAAATTTATATGTGGCAAAAATCTGTGAGATGCTTTCTCTTTCTTGAAAGGTTTCCTTTTTAAAAAAGACCTCTCAATAAAACAAAAAAGAGGGCTAGGATCAGCATAGCAAGAATATTTTGGGTTAAGACTGAAGTGTATTGGCAGGGCTGTGTGGGGAAAATTTGTACAATGCCTGCCTGAAGAATAAAAATAAGATGCATAGAAGAGCCATTCACTCATCTCTAGTCCATTTCTCTTCCAATGCAGGGTGCTCCCTACAGTTTATTTTCTAGTATATTATACAACCTACAGTAAGTCTGGCTCAATCCACTGCTCTGGGCTCTTCAAATTTATGAGCTCACTCTATGCACTCATATTTGTTAAAAGATCAAGAAGCTATCATATTAGTGGAATCATATCAAACTTGCATAATTTATTTTTCTTTCTGTTGATCATGGATCATGCAGTGCACCAAAGGGCTTGTGCAACATTAAACAGGACCTGATTCTGAGTTAAAGATGCTTTACATCACCCTGCCAGTTTTTTGTGAAACATTTTTTTGGAAAAATAAGAAAAAGGGGGAGGGAGGGCTTAAATTTTTTTTCCTGGTTCTAACCAGAACCTTTTGAGAGTAAAGTTACTCTCTGCCTCAGAAACCTCTTATAAGCGTAGGTACTTTCCAGCTTGGTCCACATTTGCACAATGAATCACTATGGGACTCTTATTTTACTTATCAAGAAATAGTTTTGCTATTTCAGAACTCATTTGTATGCAGGTTCCATTCTAGTTGGTTTAATAATTTGTGTGTAAAATGTTCACCCTTCTATCAGTGACTGAGGAAGAAATGTTTTCTCACATGCTGCCTGGCTTGTTTTTTAAATACTGGTTGCCCAGAAAAACTGGGCCCATCATCCTCATTCCTTCTATGAACCCCATCCCCTGTGTGCCATGAGCTAGTCTTTACTGTTTTGTGGTAATTTCCATCCTTTTCAGGGGGAAAGGAAGTCATGCGGTCTGTTTATCCTGCAAAGGAAACTGCTGCCTCAATGCCGTTGGCTCAGTTTCACAAACATCTTTGACTTTCAAAAGACTTTTCTGAACTTCTGGGAGAAAAAGTTGCTCACTTAAGGGCACGGAATGTTAACAGACATGAATTATGGATGCTGAATACAGCATGTCAATTTACTAACCCATCTACCCAAATTACTACATAGTCCCTTTAAAAAATACATGTTTCAGCAGATGCCTTTACAGTCCCCTGAGGTTTATGTGATAGCTAAATGTTTAACAATGAATAACCATATGAGCTGATTGTACTCTCTCACCACCAGATCCTGTTGACCTTGGGTAAGATTGAAGAATTCTCTAAAACCATTGGCTTGTGTTTCAGTAGAGTAGTTGCAGGTAAATTCACTATTAAATAGGCAATTGGATACACAGGTGGACATACAGTTCAGTATGGTCGTAGTTTTACAGCCAGATTTTGAAACCATATAGTTACACAGATTTTAGGTACAGAGTTGTTAAATATCAGTTGTTACAGAAGTGGCAAGTCATGCATTTATTTGGTATATGACTTCAATAAAGCCAACTCCTGCAAATGTTGGTGTCTAAAATTACACACCTAAAGAAAAGCTGCCTGATTTTCAGAGGTGCTGTTTACATGCAGCTCCCACTGTGGAAGCTCGGTACCTTTCTCAATCAGGTCTCTTTTATTTAGGAACCTAACTGTCGGCCTTACTACTCAAGTAGCAGGTAGTTATCCAAGTCACGTGAAAGGGAATCCTACAGTAAATGTTGAGACTAAACATTGTTGGGACTAGCCCTGGTGACCCCATTAAAAGGGAGTTGTGACCCACTTTGGGATCCCGACCCACAGTTTGAGAATCGTTGGTCTAGAGCAGTCTTGTATGTTGTACTGTCCTGAAAAGAGAGAGGGAAATGTATTTATAATCTTAGTTATATTTTGGTCTTAATTCTGTCCTAGGAGAGAGACCATACAAATGTCAGACCTGTGAACGGACCTTCACTCTGAAACACAGCCTGGTTCGTCATCAGCGCATACACCAGAAGGTCAAGAACGCTAGGAACCATGAGAAGGAGAGTGACAAAGAAGAGACCCAGTCTAGGTGTGAAGAAGACAGTGAAAATGAGTCTATCCACAGTGGCACTAACCCCATCTCAGAAAATGAGTGTGACTCAGTTGCAGGCCTTGGTAACCATTCATCTGTCTCTAGAAACCGAAAAGAAAGTCCGGCCAATGCAGCAAAGGATTCCCTTTGCAGAGAGGAGAAAACCCCTGGACGAACAGCCAGTACTTGCCTTGCAGAGTCCAGCAAGAATGCACAGAAACAGATCACAAAAGATCAGGAATCTCGGGGTAACTGTGATCACGAGAGTCCATCAGGTTTCATTCAGGACTTGCTGGAGATGCACAACAAAAAATCTCCCATGAATCACATTCTTGCCTCTGCAGATAGTACACCTCAGCTTTTGGGAGTTGAGTGAATTCTTACTATGAAATTGGACCCATCCCAGCATACAAACTAAAACCAGCAGGGCAAGGTTTTTGGAGTATATTTTGTAAGAGTGACCTTCAGCTGTGGGATAGTATGGCAGACTGGATTCAGTGCCATATGCCTTTCAGTATAATAATGCAAGAGACTACAGTATATACTGATTTGAGTGCCTTACTACTTTATTAGATCTTTTGGTATCATAGGTTTTTTTCAAAAAAAAAATGATTTTTTTGTAATATTTTAATGAATTATTTGGAGAGGACCTTTTTCATTTAAGCATTAATGTTATCTTTTGTATTGGTGTGTGTGTGTGAGCTTGTTCTTGTATATCTGTTATAGTCGCTGTGTTGTTCTCTGAGCTGGAAATGGGGGCAGTGGGGTGGGGAAGCCCTTGGATACCACAGCCAATAACTGGAAGAAAATTACATGAATTTCAGATGAGATAGCCAGAGGAAATATGTACAAGATGCTGATTTTTCTCAGTATAGACGTTCTTGCATTTGCCATACGATGGAGCATTAATCCCGTTCCAGGTATTAACGACATGGTGGTTGAAGGTGTTCAAAGTTGGTTAAAGCCAAAACCAGGAAAGACAAAGAGCTTTCAACCTCATAACTTGTTTCCACTTTTCAGCATTAGAAATGGTAATCTAGTTACCATTTAAAGACATTCTTTCTGGCCATTGTGGACTGAGTACACAGAGAAGAGTTACATAGCAACTTAACCTATGGAAATTATGCACCCGCTGTTATATATGTTTGATTTGCTTCAATATATTATTATTATTATTATTTTATTATTATTTTATAAATTCATCAGTTCGCTAGTCTCTGCAGTCAGCAGAAACAAATGGGCAATATTTGCCCACGGAGATCTACAGTGCAGCTTGGATCCCCTGTTTAAGCTTTCACCAACTCCCCTCTCATGTTGCAGCTCTTCTACTGTACTTAAATGGAACCCTTCCTCTGACTGGAGAATCAAATGGAGGCCAGCAAGTAATCATCACAAATGTACAGGGGAACATCTCACTAGTGATAGCATGGGTGTGTGTGGGGAGGGTCATGAAAGGACTCCCTTTCCCACCTTGAGTGCATGAGGAAGGCACTGCAAATTGCTTGGTTCCGATCACATGACATTTGTTACTAATGAGCAAAGTTATTTAGTCTTCCAGTTGAAAGAAAGCGAGAAAGAAATGCGAGCCTTACCGTGATCTTGCTACCGTCTTTTTCTAAAGCAAGAAAATACTACTGGTAATAAAACTACAAATATAAAACATGTTAAAAATAAATAAAATAAGTTAAAAAAAAATCTTTCTTCCTGAGGTTTTGGGGTTGATGCTTGAAGACTAGTGTGTGTTTCTAAATTTCATATTGATAGTTTAACCGCTTTAATGCTGGGGGTTGGGATTTCTCCACAGGTCTCCTGTGGCCTACAACAGGAGATACTCTCAACCACCAGCATTTATTGGGTTAAGCAAAATGTATCCTACTATAGCTGTGCATTTTTAGGTATGCTCAGCATTCTGTTGTTCTTGGTGTCCTTCAGTCATGATCTCTGGGACAGACAGAGCCATAGTATTGCCGGAGTCTCATTGTGCTGTTCCACCACTTCAGCTCCCTCACCCACACTGTGATCCTCCCATCCCTTCCCATGCAAAATCACATGTCCTACTTCCAATAGACTTGGAAGAAGAGGGCCTTAAATCAATCTCTCTCTCTCTCTCTCTTTCTCTCTCTCTCCATATCTATATTTGAAAAATTTGTTGAAATATAAATATATATATTTCAGCAAATTTCTGGAGACCGAAATCCAACTCCCCAGAATTCAAAGGAAGAAAAATGTTCTCAAGTGATATTCTCGCATATAAAATAAGAAAAAAAAATGGTTGAGGTATATGTGATTTTTATTAGGGATGTATGAACCAGTTTTGAAATAAGTTACTCCAAATTAATAAAAATCAGAACCAATGATTCCTTTAAAACTTTACCAGGTGTGTTCTACTTAGTTTAAACAAGTTCACACATCCCTTAATTTTTTTTATTACTATTATAATTATAATAATAATTATATTATTGTGGGTATTTTTGGTTTTTGTTTGTTTTGTTGTTTATTTTTAATTTTGGGTTTTTTTTTTTTTTTTTTTGCAGCTCTCCACACTAAACTGCGCAATATTGTGGGGGAGAAGCCATTACTAAACTATATGCTGCAGAACAATGTAGCGAGTAATCAATTCCCAGCAGCCTGCCGGGACATCTGCTAGCAATAATCACTATTGATTTAAAGCTTTATTTAGCCTTTATCTATATCCTAGTAGATTATAAGGTCTTGCCACATTTTATTGACATTTTTATTAGTTGAGTTTGACTGAGAAAACTTTTGTTGTTGTTTTTTTTTCCCCAATATTAAACTGTGAAGTTTATAACATGTTTAAACTATGGGTGAATCTTAGGCTTAGTTTGCATGTTCAGCTAATTTGTCTCTCTATTATTTTTGTTTGTTTGAATCCTTTTATTTTTCCTTTCTCAGGGCTTTTACAAAAAAAAATGGATCTTCTGAAATTCTTTTGTCAGAGTTGCAATGGACTTAACGATGAAATAATTCAATCACTACATTAAGCACTTGACTGTGAAAGCGCAAAAAGAAAAAGAGAACTTATGTTTGTGACTATTCTCAAATGGCTTTTCGGAGCTATGTGACAGTCTGATTCCATTTTCAGAATGATTCATAATCTTCTCTCCCCTTCTGTGTGTGTGTCTCTCTCTCCCTCTCTCTATTCAAGAAGGAAATTTAATCTTAGTGATTTCAGCCCATGCAGGAAACAATAATAAATGTGTAGAATTCATATTTTTTCTAAAGGGAACTTAAACTGCTGCTACAAGTTGTGTACAAGACTGGTTTATGCCACATGAACAGAGAATCACACATTTGTTTTGGTACTTTTATTCCTCTCTTTATTCAGTTGTACAGTACTTCCAAATTCAAATTGAAAGTAAACCTGTTCTGTATCAAACCATCTAAGCAATAAAATGTTATATTTAAAAATTATAGGTTGCAAAATGGACACGGCTCTTCTTGTGGGTTTGTTGTAACTTGCTTTTAAGCCTATCTGTGAAGGATTATACACAAACCAGAGTCTGAGTTTATGTGTAGGGATGGTCTTATGGTTCTCCCTTATTGTTGGGCTGTGTTTGAACTAGAGATGGTCAAAAGATTTTGAACATTTTGTCCTGTATGCCAACCAGTTTGGGGCAAGTCACAGCTTTTGAAAACGATGGTTGGGTTTTTTTTTTTTTTTTTTTTTGGGGGGGGGGGAGATTTTGGTTAAAATTTCACTAAAAAGTTGGGGCAAAATTTTCATGCCGGTTTCCTAGAGCCACCTTTAGTTTGAACTTCTCTTTCCACTTTTAAACTGCAGCTTTATGATCACATAAGTAAATGGCTTTGTCAGGGGATGGTGCTATACTTAAAAAAATATGAATAGTATTCTTTATAAATGAAATAGTTGTTCTGTGGTGACTACCATCACAGTTGAATTTTCCACAGGGAATTTAGTAGAGCTGTGAAATCTTCAGGATGTAATAGACAGCCATGTGCAAAGTACCTGAGAATGTTGCTTTAGTTTAGCTTGTCAGGTAAATATGACCTTCCAACTTGCACTTTGTCTGCCGTATAGAATGCCTTTCACAGGGTGGTGACGACCATCTGGGTTGAGCTCAAGATTCTAAAGCCCAGGGAAATGCAGGGAGTTTTAGGCCTTGGCTACACTTGGGACTTCACAGCGCTGCCGTGAAGCGCGAGTATAGTCGGCCGCCAGCCAGTATGTACTCCACCTCTCCGAGGGTAATAGCTTGCAGCGCTGCGAGCGAGGGTGCAGCGCTGCAGGCTCTGATTACAATGGCGCTGTACAGCGCTGTACTCGCTGTGTTTGGGGGGGGGGGGGGGGCGTTTTCACACCCCTGAGCGCAGCAAGTTGCAGCGCTGTACAGCACCAGTGTAGCCAAGGCCTTAGAATCTGCTTCTTTTTAAATCCCTTCCCTGTGGATAATGGTTCCTGCCTTCTAAACCTGTGAAGTGCTGTGTAAAGGAGTCTGTGCTGCTGTGATTTACACCTTTTTGTAGCCTCATATATTTAAATCCTACCAAATTAAGCTCCCCAGAAACCCCTTTGCTGACATGTAACTTACACTCCCTTCCATTCCATTTGAATTTGGCCCTGTGACTGCCGTGATTTTTTTCCTGTCCTGGTTCTGCAACAGTTTAGGAGAGAAACCAAATACTACTACTGGGCAATACAGCTACTTACCAAAACAACCTTATTTTGCTCCTTCTAGTCCCCCCATTGCCACAGTGACACTTGGTTTCTGAAGACCATTTGTAGGGCTGTCAGCTGGTTGGCAGATGTGTGGGGGAAGTGCCAAGACATTTGGGGCTATTGGTGTTACCTTTATATGCCAAAAATGCTACCTCTTTGTTCCCTCAGATGTGCGTTAAATGTGAAGTTTTACATAGATTATTTTGATTCTGTTGGCATAATATGTTTTAAGCAAAACTCCCACAGAGTGGGCAACAGAGCCATCCTGTTTTGGGAATAACCATGGGGTTTCGGCTTGATTTTTGAGTGCCAACTACATTTATTGTTTTTCCAAGCATTGGGCTTGGGGAAAAGACTGAAGTTCTACATTCACAGAGCACTGCAGGGAATCATTGCTGAGGGTTAAGGGTGCCTCTGCTGGGAAAGGAACCAGACCCCATCTTCTTGCATGGTGGTGTAAAGCACAAAGTTGGCATCCGTAGCTGGGGGTGGGGGAATGGGAGGAGATTCTCAAAATGTAGGAGTTGGGTGAAAACCCAATATTTGCCCCCAGATTGCAATACGAAATGTTGACTTGGGTTGTTATTGGTAAGAAATGGTGGAAATTCAGCCTGGAAATCTCTGGTAAGGAGAAAGGAATAAAAATATTTTGTATTTGCCATTATCTCCTTAGTCACATAATAGCAGTAGTTGGGATGTGCACACGCAGTACTTACAGGGAGTGGGGAAAGAATAGGAAATGAGTTGTGACTGGGACAGAGAGGGAAACGAGAGGGAGTGTGGGCTATATTGGCAGAGAGAAAGGAGAGTCAGGACAAAACTGGGAGGAAAGATCAAACCAGTATCTTAGATGCCTATATACAAATGCGAGAAGTATGGGGAATAAGCAGGAAGAACTGGAAGTGCTAATAAATAAATACAACTATGACATTGTTGGCATCACTGAAACTTGGTGGGATAATACACATGATTGGAATGTTGGTGTGGATGGGTACAGCTTGCTCAGGAAGGATAGACAGGGGAAAAAGGGAGGAGGTGTTGCCTTATATATTAAAAATGTACACACTTGGACTGAGGTAGAGATGGACATAGGAGACGGAAGTGTTGAGAGTCTCTGGGTTAGGCTTAAAGGGGCAAAAAACAAGGGAGATGTCATACTAGGAGTCTACTACAGGCCACCTAACCAGGTGGAAGAGGTGGATGAGGCTTTTTTCAAGCAACTAACAAAATCATCCAAAGCCCAAGATTTGGTGGTGATGGGGGACTTCAACTATCCGGATATATGTTGGGAAAATAACACAACCGGGCACAGACTATCCAACAAATTCTTGGACTGCATTGGAGACAACTTTTTATTTCAGAAGGTTGAAAAAGCTACTAGGGGGGAAGCTGTTCTAGACTTGATTTTAACAAATAGGGAGGAACTCGTTGAGAATGTGAAAGTAGAAGGCAGCCTGGGTGAAAGTGATCATGAAATCATAGAGTTTGCAATTCTAAGGAAGGGTAGAAGGGAGAACAGCAAAATAGAGACAATGGATTTCAGGAAGGCAGATTTTGGGAAGCTCAGAGAGCTGATGGGTAAGGTCCCATGGGAATCAAGACTGAGGGGAAAAACAACTGAGGAGAGTTGGCAGTTTTTCAAAGGGACGCTATTAAGGGCCCAAAAGCAAGCTATTCCGCTGGTTAGGAAAGATAGAAAATGTGGCAAAAGACCACCTTGGCTTAACCACAAGATCTTGCACGATCTAAAAAATAAAAAGGAGTCATATAAAAAATGGAAACTAGGACAGATTACAAAGGATGAATATAGGCAAACAACACAGAAATGCAGGGGCAAGATTAGAAAGGCAAAGGCACAAAATGAGCTCAAACTAGCTACGGGAATAAAAGGAAACAAGAAGACTTTTTATCAATACATTAGAAGCAAGAGGAAGACCAAAGACAGGGTAGGCCCACTGCTTAGTGAAGAGGGAGAAACAGTAACAGGAAACTTGGAAATGGCAGAGATGCTTAATGACTTCTTTGTTTCGGTCTTCACCGAGAAGTCTGAAGGAATGCCTAACATAGTGAATACTAATGGGAAGGGGGTAGGTTTAGCGGATAAAATAAAAAAAGAACAAGTTAAAAATCATTTAGAAAAGTTAGATGCCTGCAAGTCACCCGGGCCTGATGAAATGCATCCTAGAATACTCAAGGAGCTAATAGAGGAGGTATCTGAGCCTCTAGCTATTATCTTTGGAAAGTCATGGGAGACAGGAGAGATTCCAGAAGACTGGAAAAGGGCAAATATAGTGCCCATCTATAAAAAGGGAAATAAAAACAACCCAGGTAACTACAGACCAGTTAGTTTAACTTCTGTGCCAGGGAAGATAATGGAGCAAGTAATTAAGGAAATCATCTGCAAACACTTGGAAGGTGGTAAGGTGATAGGGAACAGCCAGCATGGATTTGTGAAGAACAAATCATGTCAAACCAATGTGATAGCTTTCTTTGATAGGATAACGAGCCTTGTGGATAAGGGTGAAGCGGTGGATGTGGTATACCTAGACTTTAGTAAGGCATTTGATACGGTCTCGCATGATATTCTTATCGATAAACTAGGCAAATACAAATTAGATGGGGCTACTATAAGGTGGGTGCATAACTGGCTGGATAACCGTACTCAGAGAGTTGTTATTAATGGTTCCCAATCCTGCTGGAAAGGTGTAACGAGTGGGGTTCCGCAGGGGTCTGTTTTGGGACCGGCTCTGTTCAATATCTTCATCAACGACTTAGATATTGGCATAGAAAGTACGCTTATTAAGTTTGCGGATGATACCAAACTGGGAGGGATTGCAACTACTTTGGAGGACAGGGTCATAATTCAAAATGATCTGGACAAATTGGAGAAATGGGCTGAGGTAAACAGGATGAAGTTTAACAAAGACAAATGCAAAGTGCTCCACTTAGGAAGGAAAAATCAATTTCACACATACAGAATGGGAAAAGACTGTCTAGGAAGGAGTACGGCAGAAAGGGATCTAGGGGTTATAGTGGACCACAGGCTAAATATGAGTCAACAGTGTGATGCTGTTGCAAAAAAAGCAAACATGATTCTGGGATGCATTAACAGGTGTGTTGTGAGCAAGACACGAGAAGTCATTCTTCCGCTCTGCTCTGCTCTGGTTAGGCCTCAGCTGGAGTATTGTGTCCAGTTCTGGGCGCCGCATTTTAAAAAAGATGTGGAGAAATTGGAAAGGGTCCAAAGAAGAGCAACAAGAATGATTAAAGGTCTTGAGAACATGACCTATGAAGGAAGGCTGAAAGAACTGGGTTTGTTTAGTTTGGAAAAGAGAAGACTGAGAGGGGACATGATAGCAGTTTTCAGGTATCTAATAGGGTGTCATAAGGAGGAGGGAGAGAACTTGTTCACCTTAGCCTCTAAGGATAGAACCAGAAACAATGGGTTTAAACTGCAGCAAGGGAGGTCTAGGTTGGACATTAGGAAAAAGTTCCTAACTGTCAGGGTGGTTAAACACTGGAACAAATTGCCTAGGGAGGTTGTGGAATCTCCGTCTCTGGAGATATTTAAGAGTAGGTTAGATAAATGTCTATCAGGGATGGTCTAGACAGTATTTGGTCCTGCCATGCGGGCAGGGGACTGGACTCGATGACCTCTCGAGGTCCCTTCCAGTCCTATAATCTATGAATCTATGTGGCCCGTTCTGTTTCTTAAAGTTGTACTTCTCATCCCCACCCTGTATTGAAATTCTTGCATACACTCTGTTCAGACTCAGCCTCGCAAAACGGAAAGTAAGGAGGCAAAAGACTGGAAGAAACTCCTTCTGACTTCTCTTCAAACCTCCAACTCAGATTAATTTGCTTGCTTTTGTGGAGATCTATGCTTGGGACTCAAAATTGCAGGCAACTTGCTAAGAAAAACAAGCCGCATGTGGAAACTTCAAGGGATCCTGATTGTTGCAGCTACAACTATCTGGATTCAGGCAAAAACCCAGGGGCCTGCTGGACACTTTCCTGAAAGTGGCCCTGCACCCACCAAGCAGGTGTAACTGTTGTACTGCCTTGAGGCAGTACCTTAGACTGACTCTCCGTGCTAATATCCAAGGAGAGAGACAAGGCATAAAGAGGAGCAAGAGACGACAAAGGGGCATGTCTCACTGTCTGGTTTAAGGTGAAAGGAGCTTGATTAGAATTCCCCATAGCTTGATTGCCTCTAGAAGCCCAATGTTAAGAAAAAAGATGTTAATCCTTCTTAGTATTATAGCCTTGAGTATCCTAATGTGACCCAAGAAATTTTGGCCCACTTGCTTGCTGGGACTAAGGCTGGATAACATGCTCCACCCTGGCAATAATCATAATAGTAACAGATTAATTTGCACTTAACAGCTGTAGATCTCAGTGTGATTTGCAAAGTTAGTATCATTATCCCCATTGATAAAATGGGGATAAATGGAGTCATGGAGAGGTGTAGTGACTTGCCCAAAGCCACACGGCAAGTCTGGGGGCAGAGCCAGGAATTGCACCCAGGCCTCCATTCTTCAACCATGGGATAATGTCTTCTTTCAGTTAGAAAGGAGGAAAAGGGAGAGTCCAAAGCCAGGCTTTCGGGGTCAGGAGAGGGAAGTTTGTACATGAAGTGACCTGGGCAGAGGGTAAGAAATAAGCATAAAATGCTGGAGAAACTGATCCTAGAGCAGTGACAGAATCATGCATGGAGTACAAAGGCATTCTATAGCCAGAAGAGAAGGCATGTGGAGAGAGAGTGAGAAATTGGCCAGTCTCCTCTAGGAAAGTGGTCCCCTATGCATGGCCACCTAAAGTTGAGAGGTTCCCCTAGTGGTAAGGAAGCTACATAATGTGCTGGGGAAAAAAGCAATGTGCTGGGAAAAGGAGGCCTTGGTGGTGCCATCTCCACTCAGTGTGGGACATCAATGTTGCTGTCCTGTAAATCTCAGGATCTCAGTGATTATAAAAAAAGGCAAATGCTCCCCAAAGGGCTACAATAGTGAACCCCCTCCAGGGCCTAGGAGATCATCAGAAGGTCTCCTCATTCCCCTTTTAAATCAATATGAATTAGTGTTCCTTCCTTCTCCACATAATGCTAGCTCTGGAGACACTTACTACCTTTGCCCTCCCCTGCACCTCTTGCTAATTCTTCACTGCTTTTGCTGTCCTGTGATGTGGTGCCCACGACTGTGAACAATACGCAGAAGTGTTTGTGATCAGCATCGCGACACATTGCCTTCTGTCATGGGTGCTATTCGTCGTCTCGTAACCGATGTCAAACACTGAGTTGCTGGCTAAGGGTCTGTCCCCATCTCAACCCTACATCCTCTTCCATGTCAGTGTCTCGTAGTATGTTTGTTTATTAGGGATAATCCCTCTCCTTGTTTTTGCCCAATCTATTTTTACATTTCCTGTCCACCTCTACCTAACCCACCTCACCACTCTCCATTAAATCAGATGAGCAGCTTTGAAGGCCTTGCCCACTTTTTAGTAAAGTTTCTTTTAGATCTCATGTCTCTCCCTCAGAGGTATTTACAAACCCTTCTAGTTTTGGGTCAGCTGTAGACTTGTAAAGGCTGCTCTGCATTCCTATGTCCAAGCCACTGATACTCCGTGTGAGTAAAACCAGATGCTAATTCATGCCGAACTCTGCTCATCACTTCCATCACGGGAGAGGTGTCTTATGTACCACTACCTGCAATATTGGGTCTTGATCCTGCAAGCACTGCTGTTCCATTAACTCCAATGGAACAAGGCCTACATCATGCTCTACATCAGTAGCAAACATTTCCAGGACATGTCTACAAAGGACAAAAGTGATTAGGAGTCACCAAAATTATTTGCCATATAGCGGAGCAATTGTGAGGACAAGCACTATCTACTCAGAGACTCTCTAAGGTGATCTCTGGCTGCATTGTTCTTTATCTGCTGGCACCTATTCCTCCCCTGAGCAGGGTGAGAGCCCATTCCACTAGAGCACAAGTAACCTCAAGTAAAAGTGCCTGTACTGGACATTTGTAGAGCAGCTACCTGGAGCGCCATCTGTATCTTCAGAGAACGTTATGCTTTAGTCCAGGCCTCTTCAGCAGGCACTGCTGGGGGGACTGCAGTCGTGCAGGCATCTATTCCAACTGCATCCTGGCACCCTCGTCCTGTTTGAATACTGCTTTTCACTATCCATGTGAGAATACGCATAAAGGCCCGCACTTGAAGAAATAGAGATTTTATCTGTAACTGGAGGCTCTTTGAGATATGTGGTCCCTATCTATATTCCACTGCCCACCCTCTTTCCCATCTGCTTTGGATCTTTCCTTATTTTGCAGTAAGAAGAGGAACTGGAGAGGGGTCAGCCCATGCCGCCCATTACACCCTCACTTTAGAGCACAAGAAGAGCAACTCCACAGGCAAAGACGAACGGACACTACTTAATAGAAATCTCCAGTCTCAGGTACATGGAGTGCATGCATACCCATGTGTAGAATACAAATAGGGACCACATATATTGACCCTACAATTACAGGTAAGTAATGCCCCTCTTCCCCTCAGAAAACTCATCTTTGCTTCTGGCATGTTTCCCAGGCTGTCTCCAGTACACTGAGGCAAGGAAACGTCTCATTAATGTTTCTGGTTTCACACACATTATGTGAAATCTCACATTTGTCTTAATATCATGTAAAGAGGATGGAGCTAGGCTGTTCTCAGTGGTGTCAGATGAAAGAACAAGAAGCAATGGTCTCAAGTTGCAGTGGAGGAGGTCTAGTTTGGATATTAGGAAACACTATTTCACTAGGAGGGTGGTGAAGCACTGGAATGGGTTACCTAGGGACGTGGTGGAATCTCCACCCTTCAAGGTTTTTAAGGCCTGGCTTGACAAAGCGCTGGCTGGGATGATTTAGTTGGTGTTGGTCCTACTTGGAGCAGGGGATTGGACTAGATGACCTCCTGAGGTCACTTCCAACCCTAATATTCTATGATTCTATGAAATCCTCTTTGCACTTGCAATTTTTCTTGCTCTTATCTTCTTTTTCTTTAATCATCTACATTCTGAAACTATTGATGTGCCTTGTATGACCTTCACTGCTTTGCTCACAGGATTTTCCTGGTCATCCAAAATGTTTCATAGAACTTAGCGATGGAAAGTAAATATGCTTTGTCATGTTCATTCCCCTGACTATGCAAATATCACTTGAATTCCTTGTATGTAAGGTTTTTTGGTAATGATATACTCTTTTGAATGTTCCTGTTTCCCCTCCTATTTCAGTTCCAATACTTTGGTTTTTCCCTCCCATTTCTTTCAGTAATTCATGCCATTTTTGTTGTTGTTGTTTCCTTTTTTTAAAGGATGCACATTGATGTTAATTTCAAAATTGACTTAGATTATGGTCCAAGAGACCACTCCCTTTTTCTTTGTCCCTGCGGTCATGCCTCTTGTGCTGGCAGCTGTTTCCTCTCTCAATCTCCCTTGCAGGGGCTCCCACTGATGTGTATTAAGCTGTGTCTTCAATGCATGTTAACCATGGGATAAATAATCATGGGTCAATTAAAATGTGGTAGACTAACTCACTGGACAAAAGTGTCTGCATCAGCAGGCTGCTGTCATGCCCTGTATTCTCACTGGTGCTGTATCTGGCCGTGAGAGACAGTGCAGCTGTCTCGGTGCATATTCTGTGGTTCATAGCACCACAACTTGCTGCGCTTTGCTTTTGACCAGGACCATAAGCACAGAGCAGTGGGACTACATTGTGATGGAAACGTGATGAATAGCAATGGGTCCAGTACTTTTGTCTGAGGAAAGCCCCATTCTTGGAGGTTTGTGAGGAGCTCACCTTGGCCTTTGAATAGCTGAATGCCCAGATGAGGTGAAACACTTCTGAAAAGTTAATCACTATCCATCTATAGCATTGCAAAAACAAGACGCAAAGGGAAGGAGGTTGGTGTTGCCAATACCATTTGTAAAAGCTGACCAAGAAAAACAGCTAGTAATATCTGAACAAGTGAAGGAGAGGAGAAAACAATACTTGGAGAGTCTCTTAAATGAGGCAAGCCCCCTCCCGTGGTTTTTTTTTTTTTTTTTTTTTTTTTTTTTTTTTTTTTTTGGTGGTGGTGTTGCAAATCTGTGATCCTAATATGGTGTCTGAGCCTGACATGACAGAGGAGGAGGTGAGAAATGCAGTCCAGGGAATGAAGAATGTTAAGGCAGTAGGACCTGATGATGTGATGGCAGAAAGTCTTGGTCAAGAGATGCATAAAATGGATGAGCAGAATGGTTAAAGCTGTACAGTGAGACGAGAGAAATCCTGAAGATTGGTGCAAGTCTGTCTTAGTCCCAGTACATAAGAAGGGAAGCCTCCATGACTACAGAAACCATTAAGGGATGAAGTTACTGGAATGTATCTTGAATGCTAGGATTAGGAGAATGATGGAGCTACTCCTCAAACAAGAACCATTTGGCTTTAGGAAAATATAAGGAACCACAGATGCCACGTTTCGTAATTCGGCAAGTGATAGAGAAACAGTTAGAGTATCCATAGGATGGCTTCTGTGCTTTTATAGACCTAGAAAAGGCATCTGATAAAATGGCCAAAAGGATTCTCACACCAGTGTTGAGGAAATATGGATTGTCTAATGATTTAATAGCTATGGTGAGTGATCCAAAACAATGATCCAAACATATGTTGGAATGACAAGTCCCTTTGAAGTGAAAGTTGGGCTGCACTAGGGGTTGGCATTCAGTCTGCTGCTTTTTATCACATTGATGGACTATGTCAACAGGAGGATCCCAATGGGAAAAGGTGAGAAGCTGCTATAGGCAGATGACATTGAAATAAGGACAGCCTTTTTAAAAAAAAAAAAAAAAGACCTAGAGGAAATAGTAAATCAGTGGTATGACCATCTAAGCTGTAATGGGATGAAAAGGAACATGATTAAGACTGAGGTCATTTTGGCCAATAGCGGTGCCACAGGGAAACTGGGCATAGAGATTAACTGAGTGAGACTAAATCAGACTGACCAATTCAAGTACTTTGGTGGGTGGGTCACAGAAGATGACGATCTAGAATGTGAGATACAGTCCAAACTGGGGAGTGCTGGAAGAGTGTGGAATAGCATCTCAGGTGTTGTGTATGACAATTGTATGCCACTGAGACTAAAAGCCCAATTGTATAGAACAGTAGTGCACCCCACAATGCTGTATGGTGCAGAAGCATGGGTGGTAAAGAGGTGGCAGGTTCAAGCCCTGTAGATATTTGAGATGAGATTTCTTTGTGCCATAAGAGGAGTTACATGAAGAGACAGATTTCAAAATGAAAGCATTAGGATGGAAATCAGTCTATGATGTGGCTGACAGAATCTAGGAAGCATGAGTTCACTGGATCAGACACAAACAGAGGATGAATGAAGACAACGTGGTGAAGATAGCCTGGCAGGAAAAGGTGGTAAGAAAGAGGGCCCCCAGGAAAGCTGAGGAAGCGATGGATGGATTGCATCCAAGAAGATGGTAAGCAAGTGGACCTTAGTGCCACTTCAGACAGACTAAGATGGTGGATGTTTGCATGCCAATGCTTGCAGATGATGGGATAAGAGGGTGGGAGGAGAAGTGTGTGGCTTTTGCCCTGTGGAGGCTACCACAGATTTGTAACAGTTACAGATTTGTAACAGTCTGTGGATGCCAATCAGTTCCTGATTGGTAAAGCCACAGTTGGCACAGTAGGCATAAAGGTTTGCAAGGTTGTTAATGTTGTTCTGGCCTCCAGGATTGTAATAGTTGGAAATATCCCTGAAATATTTGTGGGATTTGTGCAGATGGGGTTCTTGAGTTGTACCAGTGCAATTTACATGAAACATGTACCCACCCTAAGGCCACCATAGAAAGCAAGCAAGTACACTGACTGGAAAGGATACTGCTCCATTTTTATGCAGGGCCTTGTGGATCATTATGGCTGTGTCCTCCCTTGGTTCTTCTTTATGGTTCTTCTTCTTCTCCACCCTCCTGTGTTCTTCCTGGTCTGGATCAACTAAGAAATATTGCAATTTGGGGCCAAGGTCCTCTCCCTCCCTAGGGGGCTGGCTGTCCAGAGGGAGAGAGTTCCTTATCCTTGCAGACATCCAAATTCCAACACACACCCTTCCCACTTCTACAGATGATTCTCAACTGAAATGGAGCTCCATGCTCAGGATGCTACTGAGAACAGAGCATCATGCAATGGGTAGCTCATCAGGGCAGTGCCAGACCTGGAAATGGTCTTCTGGTAGCTCACCTTGAGCCCTTTTATATTTTCCTTGCAGTGCTGTCCACTTTGGTTGATCCTTTGCAGCGAGGAATCAGAGCATAGTTAGATGGCAAGTTAGTACACAGGATTGGGTGCTCAGGAGCTTGTGGTAAGGGACTGAAGGACCATCATCTATTGATTGTTGTGACTGGTAGTGGCCACCCAGTTTTCACTGAAGTTAACCTTGGTATAGCTTATCCTGCTTATTGCTAACTAGGGTCTGTCTGATAGCTCAGGACATGGTGGCCGCCTCACTGTGCAGCACGACTAGAGGCGTGTTGATGTGTGAACACAGTGTGTGTTAAGGGGAAAACTCTGTTGAAGCCAGGTTAAATTTTCAGTGCAGACAAACCTGTCAATTGATTATCAGTTGTGCTATTCCTGTGGTAGGCCCTAGGGGGCAGAGCTTGCCCCCTTTGGAATCCACTCAGATCACCTTGCCCAATTAAAAAGCAAACAACAAACATCTTTAAACCTTTTTTTGCCCCCAAGGTTTAGTTGAGTAGCATCGTGGAGGCTTCACATTTATTTCCCTTTCCCACTTTCCCCTGTATTCAATCCCCTCCATTTGTTCTGTTTCAAATTTCAAGAGTTTGTGAAATGTTACTGCTTGTATTGTGTATTAGAAAGTATTTATGAATTTGTAAAAGACCCTGGGTGATCCAAGATGTGTGTGGGGAACATTAGAAATAAAGCTAATGTACCATGGCTCCTTCCAGAGACCCTACAAGCCGGAGCCACTCCAGAAAAGAAGGAATTTTTCTATCACAATTAAATCATAAATCCTTGCAGTAGTAGGATTTTTCAGAGTGCAGAGAACCTTTGAAACCCACATAAATCATAATACTTCTAGTATCCCCTGGAGAAAGGGAATCCTGCTGGCAAAACAGGCACTTTCTAGCTATTGATAATGTAGCTGTAACAATGGGCAGGTCTACACTTAAAACACTGCATCAGCATAGCTGCACCACAGTAGCGCTTTAATGAAGACGCTCTATGCCAATGGGAGAGAACTTCTCCCATAGGCTTAGCTAATCCACCTCCGCAAGAGGCAGTAGCTATGTTGACAGGAGAGCTTCTCCCGCTGACATAGCGCTGCCTGTACCGGTGCTTAGGCCAGTATGACTACGTCACTTAAGGGTGTGAATAATTCGTACTTATATTGAAGTAATTTAGTGGTGTGGACCAGGGCAATGTGTGCTACATCTCCACAACTAGCTCAAAAAGTTGAGCAGTGGAAATTCTTACAGTGATCTTCCCAACAGTAAAAACTGAAGAGAAAACTCCCCCCCTCCAATCCCTAAGGCAGTCTGCTTAGCCTCACTCCATTTTTTTTCACTTGTTCTGCTCAGAGCACTGCCATTGACCCAAAGGGATGTTCTATATGCAGGAGTGGAGAATATGCCATGGAGAGATCTACACTGTGGATAATAACCACTTAGGCACTAGAGAAGTTCAAATCATCAGAGAACGGTAAAGCAGTTTTCAAATACAGTAACTCCTCACTTAGTCGTCCCGGTTAACGTTGTTTCGTTGTTACATGGCTGATCAATTAGGGAACATGCTCATTTAAAGTTGTGTAATGCTCCCTTCTAACGTTGTTTGGCAGCTGCCTGCTTTGTCCAGGAAGAGCAGCCCATTGCAGCTAGCTGGTGGGGGCTTGGAACCAGGGTAGACTGGCAGCCCCGCTATCAGCTCCCCCTAAGTTCTCTGTGCAGCAGTTCCCAGCAGGCTAGCAATTGCAGCTGTCCCTCCCCGCACTGCCATGTGCTGCTCCTGCCCTCTGTCTTGTAGCTGCTCCCCGAGTCTCCTGTTTGCTGTTCAGGGGGGAGGGGAGGAAGGGGGGGGCTAATGTCAGGGTGTCCCCTGCTCCTGCACCCTGCTTACCCCATCTTCCATAGAGCAGGGGGCACACACGACAGGGCTCAGGATGGAGGGAGCTTGCTGGCAGCAGCTGCGGTCTCAGCAAGCTGATCTAATTAACGAGGCAGTGTACTTAAAGGGGAAATGAGCATCTCTCTCTCACACACACAGGTGTGTGTCTCTGTCTCTGTCTGCGATGCTGTCTCCCCTCCCTCCATTCCTGCTGCCTTGTAGAGTATGAGAGTTAATCCTTGAGGGCTCAGCTAATTGCTAGTTCATCATTTAGCAGTAAGGCATTTCCTGGGAAATATCCCACCCTCTGACTCCTCCACCTCAACCAAGCCTCACAATCATCATCACTGTGTACCAGTATTAAATTGTTTGTTTAAAACTTATAGAGTGTGTGTGTGTGTGTGTGTGTATATATATATATACATATATATATATATATATATATGTATACACACACACACACACACACACACAAATATAATATAGTCTTTTGTCTGGTCTAAAAAATTCCCTGGAACCTAACCCCCTCATTTACATTAATTCTTATGGGGAAATTGGATTCGCTTAGTCGCATTTTTCAGGAACATAACTACAACGTTAAATGAGGAGTTACTGTATTAATTGGGCAACCCAGTAGATAAGAGATAAACAATACAGATTGAAAAGGAGAATTTTCCCTTTCAATATGAAAGGCCTGATCATTTCCATAATTTTATGACTGAAGATTAATGTGGTAAGTGCAAAATAATTTGCCCGGGGCTAGTTTTCAGGCAGTTATTCTCTTGTGCATACAACCCATGACAGAATATGGAACATGGCCAAGTCACTGATAAAGATGTGTCCTGGCTAGTATAGCATGCCAGACTGAACCATGAGAGACAGTCTTATTATGATACATAATCTGAGCAGTAGAGGTAAGCAAGCGGCAAAACACTTCTGTCAGCAGCATGTACACAGAGAACTATTCAAGTATGTTTAGCATTTATAGCCTCTCTTCTGAGTCTAGGGATGGGCAGAACAACAGGCTCAGGAAGGTTCAGGTAAACAGAATTCATCAGGCGTACTCATGAAGCCCTTGCGAAGGGCCCAATCATGAGAGCAGCTTGAGTGCTCTCAAGCCTCTCTGAAGTCAATTAAAGTGAAAGCATTAAGTACCTTGCAGGAGGTGCTCAGCACCTCAGAGAATCAGGTCTGAACTATGCAAAAGCCTTTCCATTGATTAATACACCTTTATTATTATTCTTGGATGTTAGTTGTATTGTGGTAGAACCTAGGAGTGCCATGCCAGCCATAGACCCAGGAACCCACTGTGCTAAGCGCTGTACAAATAGAGAATAAAAAGATAGTCCCTGTCCCAAAGAGCTTCCAATTTAAACATACTCACTGCTATTCCTTTAGGTGAACATGCCTTTATAGGACTGGTATGTGTAAAGTAGGATAAAAAGTATGGGGGGGGGGGTTAGAATGTGTTAATTACCACGTTCTAACATACATGTCGTATAACTCTAGCGTAGACAAGGTAAGTTGTACTGTAGCACATGTTAGCGTCAACTTGCCTCAAGTTACAGAACACGTGTTAGACTGGGCTAGTTAACACACACTAAAAAACTATCTTCTGTCCTAATCTGGACATATATCCATAGCTGTCTGATTACCTTTCCTCTCACTAGCTCAAGTGTAGAGAATCTGCATATGCAGAAAGGGCTGCCGTCAGCTCAAAGGTGGCCTCAAATTTCAGTGTTATAACAAATAAAAACACCCAGGCTCTTTAAAAACCTACAACCTAAAGAAATGTTTTGGGGTAGGGTTTTTTTTTATTTGTTTTGTTTTGTTTTGGTTCTAATAGTGAGTTTGGGTTATTTTTATTCAACAGCAAACATTTTCATGCAGTGTTTGCAACCCAAACATTGTGCTAGAGGACTATGGCATGGGAACCTAAGTGAAAGGGATTAGAAACTGACTGTAAACAAATACATGTGAAATTAATGACTCTATTTTCCTTATCCATGCTGAGAGGAAAGCAACAATCAACAAGCATAGATGGAGGTAAGCACAGTGTTTCTAAAGTTCTTCAGACCTAAGGTAATGCAAGTATATAAAGAATTTTTTCTGTAAATTATTTTTTAACTGTGTCCCTTTAGTGTCTCCAGCTCCACTAACAACTATACAATGTCTCACTATATAAGTAGTGGAGTTTGGGTTGAATGCCTTCAGGATTTTGAATCCCTTCCTTGTCCATCAGAATTGCAATTTCTTTAATTTGCTTAGAATGTCAGCTCTTTGGGGCAGGAATTGTCCGTTCGTTCTGTTTGTACAGCACCTACCACAATGAAGCTCCTAGACATTACAGCTGTAGAAATAACAAATAATACTAAGCAATAACTTTATCTACCCCACTTGCCGTTTGATTTGGAAAATGCATTCTTCACTTCCTGTTCTAAAATATTGCTGTGTGCCACGTACTTGAGAGAACTTTGCCCTGGCGTTGCTACACTTATTCATCACACAGGTGCCCCACTTTAGACCAGTACTACACATCTACACTGGGGAGATTGCAGTAGTACATTGGTATAGCAACACCAGTGCAAAAATCTCTAATGTGAACAAACCCCAAGTGCGCTCCATCCTGTCTGGGTTTCAGAGCTACAGTCTCCTTCTCTTTCCCCTTACTCACATAATATTCAGTGGAAGAAAGTCATTAGAGAATGCATTGGGGTCCTGGTTCATGACTGGGCCTCTGAGGCTCTATGGTAATAGGAATAATAGAAATAATAATACTTTGCACATCTGCAGCATCATTGCCTCTGATGACCTCACAGGGCTTTATGGAACAAAGCATCCCAACACCCCTGCAAGGTAGTATCATCCTCATTTCACAGAAGAGGAAACGAAGACATGCTGAGTTGCCCACGGTCACACAGCAAGTCTGTGGCAGAACCAGCTCTATATCCCAAGAATTCAGACTCCGGGCTCTAGGACGTTATCCCTCAAATCTTGTAGAATGAGCACCAGTCAGGACTGAAACTGCCACTGGGTATGTCTATGCTGCAATAAAACCCCACAGCAGCAAGTCTCAGAGCCTGCAGCAAGTGACTCAGGCCAGTGGGGCTTGTGCTACGAGGCTAAAAATAGCAGTGTAGAGATTTGGGCTTGAGCCCAGGCTCAGTGAGGGGGGGAGGGTCTCAGAGCCTGGGCTCCAGCCCAAGCCTGAATATCTACACTGCCATTTTTATCCCTTTGAGTGCAAGTGAGTTGGCCCAGGCGCTGAGGCTTGCTGCTGCAGTTCTGTTATCGCAGTGTAGACATCTCCCATGAGGCTGTGTCCCAGACCTGGGCCCACCAGTGTTCAAATCCCAGAGTGCCCTTCCTGGGTCCCAGGAGAGAGGAAGGAATGCCTTTTGAAACTGATCAGTGTGGTGACTAGAGGACGGGGTGGTTTTGGCACTGAATGCCTACCCTGTTTTGGCTATTGGATTATGTCATCACTTGTGGATCTGGTGATGGTACCCAGGGTAGTGCTTGTCTTTCAATGTACTCCAGACTCTCTTGGTATCGTTATAGTGCTTTTTTTTTTCCAGCCGCATGTCAGCTTCTGCCTGGCAAAAGTCATTGCCTGGTGATAAAGGTTCTCACTTTAACCAACATACTTCTAATTAAAAGAGATGGCAGCTATTCCCTTGCTGCCACTAACGTTTTGCTTAGAAAGGCTCCTTGTGGCAGTACTTCAATGAACTATTGCAGCAGTGGGATGTTCTGTGATTTGCTAACACTTCCTTGTTAGCAGCCTATTTTATTGCTAGCACAATGCATCTCCCAGACACCAGAGTCTGAATAGGATTTTGCAGAACTGACAAAAGAGTAATAAGGAGGGGAGGCACTTCCATATTGTCACTTTAAAGGAAAACTGCTGGGTAGTAGAAAAGAGATTTTAAACACTACATTGAACTACAAAAAAGAGACAACTACTACAGGGCCAATCCTGTGAAGTGCCCTCCAGGAGAGTGGAGTGAGCTTAGTCCCTTGCAGGATTGAGCCTTTAGGGTCAGATTCTACCCTGCTAATGCTGGTGTAAAACCAGAGTAACTCCACTGAAGTCAATGGGGCTGTCTGCATTGACACCAGTGTAACTGATGGCAGAATTTTTGGCCCTTAATTGTATGTATGTATTTATTGCCAAACACACATGCCTTAAACGCAAGGCAATGTCAATAAAATGGGCAGCTGCCACTGGGACAAGCCTGAGGAAGTGAGTTAGGAAACTAGAAATGCATTAGAAAAGATACTTCCCAGCTGGGGTAAACAGTAAAACCAGAAATGGAAATGCAAAGGGATTTACTCTAAAGCATCTGCTAGAAAGACGGTTTCAGGGTAGCAGCCGTGTTAGTCTGTATCCTCAAAAAGAATAGGAGTACTTGTGGCACCTTAGAGACTAAAAAGATGGTGCCTTTCCTGTGCTGTCTAACTGGCAGATGCATTTCCTGTTCCTCACTTCGCTTTTCAGCAGGTGAATCCTGTCTGATGAAGTGTCAGCAAAATGTCAGCTCCACAGAAAGAGACACCTGCACCCTGCACAAGTGAAACATTGACAGGTATTTCCAAGCTACCTAAGGTGATGGAGATAATCACTGGTTAATGAGCCCAGGGCATTCGCTTAGCACCTTTCTTCTTCTATGTATATTGTAGTAATTGAATATTGATAAGAGCCAGGGAAGTTTTTATTAATTTTGAAATATATATAAATGAGTCTAGGGAGAACAAAGGACATTTCTGTTATTGCTTGAGTTCTTAGGACATTTACAGACACATTTATATCTCTAATCTATATTATTTCTATGGCACTCCTCTCCATAATATCTAGACAGCATGATGAGTGGTCTTGTACTTTAGCTGCTGCTTCTTCCTCCTCAAGGGCTTGCTCATGTCAATTCCAGTCTAGGTGTGTGTGCGCCGATGTGCACAGTTATAGGAGATTTTTGCCTTGGCTGTATCCGTAGGGTGGCTGTGGCGCCCCCTAGAGTGCTACACTCATGCATCGGTATATTAAGCACCGCCGGCCCTACACCCTCTCAGTTCCTTCTTACCGCCAGTGATGGTTGGTCGGAGCACCTTGTCTTGCATCGCAAGAACGTTCACGGTTCTTACAACCCATTTCTCTGTCTCCTTTGTATTTATAGTACTTAGTTAGACTGTTAAGTGTTAGCGTAGTTTAGTAGTTAGAGTCCCAGCTGGGACTTCGCCTCAGAGCAGGACATGCCCCGTCCCCAGGCTTTAAGCCGTGCTCATTGTGCAGCAGGCCGATGCCCATTAGTGACCCCCACGAGAGCTGTTTACAGTGTTTGGGGGAGTCCCATAGAAAGGACAAATGCAGGATCTGCAAAACCTTTCTCCCTCGAACTCAGAAGGAGAGGGATATCTGCTTGGGGACCCTCCTCATGGAGGCTGCGCTTCATCCTGCCTCAGAGCCCTCTCAATCAGACTCCACACCCAGCACTTCTGCATCAGCACGCAGCGCGTCACCGGCACCAGAACCCACCTGGCACCGTTCCCCCTCCCTGGTGCCTAAGAAGTCAACAGGCCCGCCGGAACCAGAGGGGAAGGGGGCTTCAGGCAAAGGACCTGTGTCAGGCCACATGCCCATCCCAGAGCTACATGAGAGTACCACTGTGGTTAGCCCTCCTAGTCCAGCGAGGGATCTGACTCCTGGGAGCGGCAGGGGACCCTGACTTCCCATAGGGCCTTCAATGGGCCCCGGTGGCCAAAGAACAAGTAGGCTGGCCAGCACCGCAGACACCAAGCCAAACAACGGACCCGGCTAAGGCCCCAGCATCCAAGGGCAAGCCAGTTATGGGACCACTCTCTAAAACAGTGGAATGTCCCTGGTCCCCAGACTGCAGGTGTCGGTCCCCATCGCTGCAGCCTCGAACCCCAGCACTGCAGCCTTGGTCCCCGGCTAGAAGACACAGGCCCCTCACACCACGATCTCCACCTATGAGGCACGGGACACCTGAGTTGTGACGCCGATCCCCATACCCACATACCCGTTGGACCTCCCACCAGAGATCACCATGGCGCAGGTCACCATCGCCTAGGCAGTCTCCCAGTGTCGACCCCCACCCCAGTGAAGGATCATTCCCGGTCGCGGCACTGGTCTCCAACTCCTTGGTACTGTTCTTTGGGCAGGCACCAGTCCTCTTCTTACCGGTCACTGATGAGGGTCAGTCGGCACACTCAGATTTCTATGATTCCGCCCTGGTCACTGGAAAGGCAGTGGTCCGAGTCCGAAGGACAGTTCAGCTGAGCTCCTCACCGAGGAAAGGTGAATCACCACTGATCCGTGAGACCGGCATGGCTCCTGCTCAGTGGCAGTACTGGAACACGTGGGGCGCACCTGTTATGCCAGTCCCATACTCCCACCATTCCTCTCTGGCCGCATGGGACAAGCCACCTCCAGCACCATTGGCACTGGAATTGGAGCACAGTGCTGAATCCAATAGCAGGCTCTGACACCCAAGGAGCTGTCCCCAGACAAGCAAGGGGAAGCCGCCCCTCCCCCTGCAGTGCAGTCGTCATTGTCGTCTCTGGATGAAGCAGTGGCGGGCTCCTCGCAAACGAGCACCAGGCCCTCCTCAAAAGGGTGGCTGCCAGTCTGAACTTGGAGGTCAAGGAGCTAACAGAGGAGTCCGACCTCTTTAATGTCAGTCTTCTCCGCCCTGGCCCGGGATGCACTGCCCGTCCACCCAGACCCCCTCTTCCATCCCGCCTACCTCCAAGAAGGTGGAAAAGTAGTACTATATCCCAGCAATGGGGTTTGGGTACCTGTACGCTCACCCTCCAGCGGGGTCCCTGGTCATGTCCGCTGTCAATGAGAGGGCCAGGCAGGGCCAGGTGAGTGGCACATTGAAAAATAAAGACAACAAGAGGCTGGACTTGCTTGGCAAAAAAATGTATTTGATGGCCAGCCTGCAACTTCAGGTGTCTAACCATCAGGCCCTGCTAGGCAGGTACAACTTCAACCTGTGGGACTCCATCAGCAAGTTCAAGGAGGCCTTCCACAGGACCGAGTTCAGGAGTTTGCCGCCTTGGTGGAGGAACGCAGAGTGGTAGCGACAGGTGCCCCCCAGATGGTCTGGGATGCTACAGACTTGGCAGCCAGGGTGGTCGCCTTCGCAGTGGTCATGAGGCTTAGCTCCTGGCTACGGTCCTTGGGCTGTCCCAGGAGATGCAGACCATAGGTGTGCGCAGCACATTTCATTAGGGTGTGCACGCAGGGAATTTTTTTTTTTTTTTTAAAGGCGAACATCATAAAGTGCAGGGTCTGGGAGGGGGTGCTGTGTGCATGAAGGGGCTCAGGGCAAGGGATTGGGGCAGACGAGGGGTGTGGGGTTGTATGAGGGGGCTCAGGGAAGGGGGTTGGGGTGCAGGAGGGGTGCGGAGTGCAGGAGGGGGCTCAGCAGGGGATTGGGGTGCAGGAGAGGTGCGGCAGGGGGCTCAGAACAGGGAGTTGGGGTGCAGGAGGGGTACAGGGTGCAGGCATGGGGCTCAGGGCAGGGGGCTGGGGGGCAGGAGGGGGCTCAGAGCAGGGGGTTGCGGGGCAAGGTGCAGGCAGGGGGCCTGGCTGCAAGCTCAGCTCCCCGGCACTGTTCGTGGGCTCCGGCCCAGCACCCTCGGCCTTGAGTCCAGCCCTGGGAGCAGCCCGGCCCCTCTGCGATCCACCCCGGCTACCTCTGCCGGCCTGGCCCCAATCGTGCAGCCCGGCCCCCTCTGCCCGGCCCCCGAGCCTGCCTGCCGGGACGGAGGAGCAGGCAGGGGGCTCAGGGCAGGGATGGGTGGTGCAGGAGGGGTTCGGGGCCCGGCCCAGCACCGCTTACCCGCAGGCACACTCCCTGCCTGTCCTTGCCCCACGCCACGCCGCTCATCACATCCCCGCGCAGCTCAGGGGAGGGGAGGGGCGGCACAGGACTCTGCACGCTGCCCTTACCACACCTCCAGGTACCTCCCCTGAACGCGGTTCCCCGTTCCCGGCCAATGGGAGCTTCGGGAGGCAGTGCCAGGAGCAACCCCCCAGCCCCACAGACATGGTGCCCTGATGGCTTCTGAAAGCAGCGCGGGGCCTGCGGCACCACAGGGGGCAAATCCCACGGGCCGGATCCAAAGCCCTGAGGGGCCAGATCCGGATACGGCCCATGGGCATTAGGGTCATGCAGACTACTCTGCAGGATCCCCCATTTAAGGGAGCAGGGCTCTTCTCTGAGCTTACTGATGCATGGCTCCACAGCCTTAAAGACTCCCGTGCTACCCTCTGTTCCTTGGGCCTGCACACTCCTCAGCAGGCTAGGAAGCCGTTCCGTCCTCCACTGCCTCCGCCTCCTCAGGAGGAGAGAGCTCTCCTGCCAGCAAAATAAAACCTCCCCCAAAGAGTGGCGGTGGCTTTGTCGGTGGGAGAGCCTCTCCCACCAACAAAGCACTGACCATGCCGGCGCTTTTTGTCAGTAAAACTTTTGTCGGTCAGGGGTGGGGTGGGGGTTTCACACCCCTGACAGACAAAGGTTTTACCGACAAAAGTGCAGTGTAGACATAGCCTTAGTCACTTATGCCGACATAAGCTGTAGTGTAGACATAGCCTAAGTAGCTGTGTTGACAGGCAGAAGGCTGTGTTATTTCCACAACGCTAAGGAAAAAGCCCTGAAGCCCTTTGGGGAGCTGAAGAACAGGACTATAACTGAAAAGGGGCAACCACCTGCTGCACCCCTGCCTAGGGTTGCCAACCCTCCATGATCAACCTGGAGTCTCCTGGAATTAAAGATTGTCATGTGATGAACCCTCCAGGAATATGTCCAACCAAAATTGGCAATCTTACCCCAGCCTGACCAGTAGGTGGCATTGGTGGTTAGTTTTCCCCTTTACAGGAGGTCAGCAAAAGTTTAGTCCTGATCTTCTGTCATGAAAGACACACAACCTCTGTGAAGCGTGAGATTCAAACTCTGGTGGCGTTCTACCTTTTTCACATGTGCAGAGAAAAACTGGAGAGGTGGGATTAGAGTGACCAGACAGCAAATGTGAGAAATTGGGACAGAGGTAGGGAGTAATAGGAGCCTATATAAGAGAGACACCCAAAAATCGGGACTGCCCCTATAAAATCGGGACATCTGGTCACCCTAGGTATGATGGGAGGACCTATCACTCTCACTGAGGGAGAGATGGGAGTGTAGGAGGCAGAGGGGATGCCTGGAGCCAGCTGACCTGCTCTTGGGCATGCTTAGGCTGAGCCTGTAGACCAGATCACTGAGAGCAGTGGAGGGAGCAGGGGGAAATAAACTCAGAGGATTTACAGGAGAAGGGGACACAATGCTCCCAAAGGAATCTGGGCAGGGTCCCCTTTCTCTCTCCTAAGTTTTATTTCCTTCCCTTTCTTCCTGCGGAGATATAGGAAGAAGGGGACACACATCAGGGCCCAAATGGGGCTCTGGGTGATTGCTACTTCCCACCATCCAACACAGATGTAATGAGGTTAAGTGGTGTCCGTATAAAGAAATTAAAACTACTGATTATTTCTTAAGATAGGCTTTTAATGACTTACGGCTATAAATGCAACACAGACAGAATAGGAAAAGAAAAATTAAAGACCAGCATTGAATAAGGATTAATATAAATGACAAATTGTATTGCAAACAAGCACAAGTACAGGTAATGTTCTACATTAGCTACTTATTACTATAAAAGCATGTTTTTAACATTGGCAGTTTTTACAAGTTTTATTCCTGCCCTTAATAATCATAAGTACAAACAAAGATACTATAAATTAACAACTTTTTATTATTTTTAAACAACTTAACACTAGTATTAAACTTTTACTACTATTTTTAATACTGCAGCACTAATATAATTTGAGATCAAATTATCCCGACACTATTATTTTTTAATACTATAGTGTCAGTACAACTTGAGATCAAAACAGCTCAAGCAGCCCAGACTTCTTTACTCCGTTACCTTATTCTGCATGCAACCAGACTTTTTCTTTTTAAAACCTTACTCTACCGAGAATGTTACCTTCTAGTCGACCGCTTTTTGCATTGGCCAGGTGCAGATAGTCGGTGCAGTTCAGGTTTCCTTGGTTCAGGGGGTGCGGGTTAGACCGATCAAAGAGAATAACTTCTTAGACCCACCCACCCACCCCCTGAAGTTCTACACATTTAATCTTATTTGCCCGCCGTGTTTTGAAGCAGGTCAACCAATCAGGTTAGGCCAAATTTAGTGTTGTTGCTTTGGCTGTATAATTCATGCTTACTTATTTTCTTGTAGTCAATTATTGTTTTAATTTTATAAGTTATGCTTAAGGAGATAGCTTATTTCTATATAGCCCACTGTCTCGACTGTGGTTTTACTTCGTTTTCTAGGTAACTTATCTTTAAATGGGCTATTAACTTGATTGTGGGTAAGGTTATCTTGAAGACCTATGCCTAAAGGCCTAGCCCATCAAACCCACATAGGAATCAGTTCTTTGGCTGCAGCGTCTCTCAACCACAAATTTCAAAGGTGGTTTCAATAAACTGTACCCGGGGGCATGACCTATTTTACCATATAGGAGTCAGCATAAAATATTGTCTGGTTGTAGGCGTCTTTTGACCACAAGTTGTATCTTAATTTTGCAAAGCTTGCTTTTTAAAGATAATTTTGCAAAGCTCATTTTATAAAGCATCCGGAAGTTTTAGGCCTAACACTGGCAATACTGTTGTTCATCTTAAGCTTGACAACAATCTTGCTCAGATTAATCACACTTCCCTCTGCTGCTGCCTAATTTGAAGCAAGTGCCAGTTTTGATTCTTCCAAGGCTCCCTGTCTGTATACAGGGAATCAGATCTATTCCAGTGTCCCAGCAAAAGTGCAGTATGGAATTTACCTGCAGAAAGTTCAAGGAATCAGCTCAGTTGAACGGAATAGGATGATAATCTATTGGACAAGGCCCTGGATGGGAATTGGAAAGCTGAGTTCTGTTCCTCCTAGTTCTGACACTAGGTGACCTTGGGTAAGTTGCTTTACCTTCCTGTGCCTCGGTCTCTCCATCGATTAAAAATGGGCATAATGATACTGGTCACCATTGTAAAGCCATTTAGATCTGCAGATGAGAAGTATCTAAGGCCTTGGCTACACTTGCAAGTTACAGCGCTGTAAAGCCGCCTCCAGCGCTGTAACCCACTCCCCGTCCACACTGGCAAGGCATTTGCAGCACTGTATCTCCGTGGTTGCAGCGCTGCATGTACTCCACCTCCCCGAGAGGAATAGCGAGTATTGCGCTGCCGCTGCAGTGCTGCGGCGCGAGTGTGGCTGCCCAATGCGCTGTGAATAGCCTCCAGAATTATTCAGCAGTATCCCACAATGCCTGTTCTAGCCACTCTGGTCATCAGTTCAAACTCTACTGCCCTGGCCTCAGGTAACCAACCATGTGACCCACCCTTTGCATTCCCCGGGAATTTTAAAAATCCCCTTCCTGTTTGCTCAGCCCGGCATGGCGTGGAGTGCTATCAGCGAATCTTTCCAGGTGACCATGCCTCCACGCACCAAGCGAGCCCCAGCATGGAGCAATGGCGAGTTGTTGGACCTCATCAGTGTTTGGGGGGAGGAAGCTGTCCAGTCCCAGCTGCGCTCCAGCCGTAGGAATTACAATACCTTCGGGAAGGTATCAAAGGACATGATGGAAAGGGGCCATGACCGGGACGCCCTGCAGTGCAGGATTAAAGTGAAGGAGCTGTGGAGTGCCTACCGCAAAGCCCACAATGCAAACGGCCGCTCGGGTGCTCCCCCCGTGACCTGCAGATTCTACAAAGAGCTGGATGTGATACTTGGGGTTAACCCCACCTCCACTCCGAGCACCACCATGGACACTTCAGAGCCGGGGAGGGGAGGAGGAAGAGGAGGAGGAGGAGGAAAACGGGAGTGATGGTGGTGGGCCGGATGGAGACACCCCGGAATCCCTGGAGCCATGCAGCCAGGAGCTCTTCTCGAGCCAGGAGGAAGGTAGCCAGTCGCAGCGGCCGGTACTTGGTGGAGGACAAACAGAAGAGCAGGTTCCCAGTAAGCGGTTTTTTTTTTCGGGAAGGAATTTTTTCGGTGCGGGCTCTTTGAGAAAGGAGGGTTAGGCATGCATGCCTAGATGCGGAATAGTGCATTGATGTGGTTATCACACCGTGGTAATCGGCCTCGGTAATCTCCTCGAATGTCTCATCCAGAACGTGTGCAATGCGCTTGCGCAGGTTTATCAGGAGAGCCACCGGGGTCCTTGTCCCAGCCAGGCTAACGTGTCCACGCCACTGTGCCGCGAGGGGTGGGGGGACCATTGCTGCACACAGGCAAGCTGCATATGGGCCAAGGCAGAAGCCGCATTGCAGTAGAAAACCCTCCCTTGCTTCCCAGGTCACCCTCAGCAGCGAGATATCGTCCAGGACAAACTCCTGTGGAAAATGTTGGGACAGTATTCAGTGTAGGTGCCCCCTGAAGCTGTTCATAGACTCATAGACTTTAAGGTCAGAAGGGACCATTATGATCATCTAGTCTGACCTCCCGCATGATGCAGGCCACAAAAGCTGACCCACCCCCTTTCCCTTGACTCAGCTGTTGAAGTCCCCAAATCCTGTGATTTAAAGACTTCAAGTCGCAGAGAATCCTCCAGCTAGCGACCCCCACCCCATGCTGCGGAGGAAGGCGAAAAACCTCCAGAGCCTCTGCCAATCTACCCTGGAGGAAAATTCCTTCCTGACCCCAAATATGGCGATCAGTATAACCCCGAGCATGCAGGCAAGATTCTCCAGCCAGACCCTCATTGACCATTGATACTATTTACCAGCGATGGCACGCTGTTGATTAATTGACTAAAATCGCGTTATCCCATCAAACCATTTCCTCCATAAACTTATCAAGCTTAATCTTAAAGCCAGAGAGGTCTTTCGCCCCCACTGTTTCCCTCTGAAGGTTAGAAACCTTTGTCTAATTTCAAGCCTAAACTTCCCCACGGCCAGTTTATATCCATTCGTTCTCGTGTCCACATTAGTACTGAGCTGAAATAATTCCTCTCCCTCCCTGGTATTTATCCCTCTGATATATTTAAAGAGAGCAATCATATCCCCCCTCAGCCTTCTTTTGGTTAGGGTAAACAAACCGAGCTCCTCGAGTCTCCTTTCATACGACAGGTTTTCCATTCCTCTGATCATCCTAGTGGCCCTTCTCTGTACCCGTTCCAGTTTGAGTTCATCCCTTTTAAACATGGGAGACCAGAACTGCACACACTACTCCAAATGAGGTCTTACCAGTGCCTTGTATAACGGAAGCAGCACCTCCTTATCCCTACTGGATATACCTCGCCTAATGCATCCCAAGACCGCATTGGCTTTTTTCACGGCCACGTCACATTGCCGACTCATAGTCATCCTGCGGTCAACCAGGACTCCAAGGTCTTTCTCTTCCTCTGTTACTTCCAACCGATGCGTCCCCAGCTTGTAACTAAAATTCTTGTTAGTCATCCCTAAATGCATCACCTTACACTGTTGGCTCTCCCCAAGGCACAGAAACCCAGAGAACAGTGCAGCCCTGAAACAATCAATCCCCCTTACTCACCATTTTGAGGCTCCCGTGGGATATGTGTGCTCTGTTTCGGACGGGAAAATTATGCTATTGTGTAGACCCTGTGTGTTTTCTACTCCTTAAGTGCGGGGGGAATCATTACTCTGTCTGGTATAAACAATGCTGCCTCTGTTAAATGTTGCATTTTGCCTATACAGCAGCATCAACCTTGAGACCTCAGCCGTCCCTCTTATCGCCTGCTCAGAGACTGCAAAGACTCCGGAAGAGACTGCGAAAAAGCAAAGAAGACATGCTGCAAGAAGTGATGCGGCAATCTATTAAAGAGAATGAGAAAGCACAGAACTGGAGGGAGAGAGAAAGCAGAATCCGCCAGGAAAATGCAGCGCACCGGCAGCAAAGCACGGAGCACCGGCTGCAAAGCATGGATCGGCTCATAAGCATCCTAGAGTGCCAAGCAAATGCTATCCAGGAGCTCATAGCCATACAGAAAGAGGAGCAGTACCGCAAATGCCACCCCCCCCCCTACAGCCCTTGTCCCAAAACTCTTTCCATTGTGCCCCACTGTCACCTCCAACCCACTTTCCCCAACTTCCGTGTTCTTCACGCCACCCGCTGCCTCCAACACCAGTATCTTCACCACCCAGCCCTGAAAACCACGACTCTTAACCTCTGCACTCAACCCCCATCACCATGCAGTATAGCCAGGGCCGGCTCTAGGATTTTTGCCGCCCAAAGCAAAAACAATTTTGGCCGCCCCCCCGCTCCTTTAATAACCCCACCCGTGGCCCCGCCTCAACTCTGCCCCTTCCCCACATCCCCAGCCCTGCCTCCTCCTCCCAGGCTCTCAAGCCTAGGAGGAAGGGAGAGCAGCGGCGCGCAAAACGGCCGCTTGGGATCTCCTCCTCCCTCCCAGGTTTGAGAGCCTGGGAGGGAGGGCGAGTAGCGGCGCGCGAATCAGCTGTTTCGCGCGCCGTGGCAGCAACAGCGGAGGTGAGCTAGGGCGGCCGGGGCGGCATTCCGGCGCCGGCTATGCCGCCCCTAAAAGTGTGCCGCCCCAAGCACCAGCTTGTTTTGCTGGTGCCTAGAGCCGGCCCTGAGTATAGCTATCCTGAAGTGCAGCACTCACTGCACAGCACACCAGGCAGGACATACGCGAATCTGTGATTGTACCATTCCCCACTCCACCCTCTTGTTTCTTTTCAATAAATGGATTCTTTGGCTTTGAAAACATTCTTTATTATTGTATAAAGTAAAAGACTCCTTAGCCCAGGAAATAAACAGGCACTGCAAGTCTGCTTGTCTGCTTAGCAGACACTGATTCCTAAAGATTGGAACTACTGCTCTTCACTCCCATGCAGGGCACCAGATATCACTGCTGGTTTTCAGCCTCAAATTGCTCCCTCAAGGCATCCCTAATCCTTGCAGCCCCGCGCTGGGCCCCTTTAATAGCCCTGCTCTCTGGCTGTGCAAATTCAGCCTCCAGGTGTTGAACCTCGGAGGTCCATGCCTGAGTGAAGCTTTCACCCCTCTCTTCACAAATATTATGGAGGGCACAGCACGCAGATATAACTGCGGGGATGCTGTTTTCAGCCAAGTCCAGCTTCCCATACAGAGATCGCCAGCGGCCCTTTCAACGGCCAAAGGCACACTCCACAGTCATTCGGCACCGGCTCAGCCTGTAGTTGAACCTTTCCTTGCTGCTGTCAAGGCTCCCTGTGTAGGGTTTTATGAGCCACGGCATTAACGGGTAAGCGGGATCTCCAAGGATCACAATGGGCATTTCAACTTCCCCTACCGTGATCTTGCGCTCTGGGAAAAAAGTCCCAGCCTGCATCTTCCTGAACAGCCAAGTGTTCCGAAAGATGCGTGCATCATGCACCTTTCCGGGCCAGCCTGTGTTAATGTCAATGAAACGCCCACGGTGATCCACAAGCGCCTGGAGAACCATAGAGAAATACCCCTTCCAATTAACGTACTCGGATCCTGGGTGGGGTGGTGCCAGAATAGGAATGTGCGTCCCATCTATCGCCCCTCCACAGTTAGGGAACCCCATTTGTGCAAGCCATCCACTATTTCCTGCACGTTACTCAGAGTCACGGTTCTTCTGAGTAGGATGCGATTAATGGCCTTGCAAACGTGCATCAACACGATTCCAACGGTCAACTTTCCCACTCCAAACTGGTTTGCGACCGACCGGTAGCTGTCTGGAGTTGCCAGCTTCCAGATTGCAATAGCCACCCGCTTCTCCACTGGCAGGGCAGCTCTCAATCTCGTGTCCTTGTGCCGCAGGGTGGGGGCAAGCTCCTCACACAGTCCCATGAAAGTGGCTTTTCTCATCCGAAAGTTCTGCAGCCATTGCTCGTCATCCCAGACTTCCATGACGATGTGATCCCACCACTCGGTGCTTGTTTCCCGAGCCCAAAAGCAGCGTTCCAAGGTGCTGAGCATGTCCGTGAATTCCACAGGCAATTTCGTGTCATACGCGTTACGCGGCTCGATAGCATCGTCGGACTCCTCACTCTCACTGTCACTTTGGATCTTAAGGACTAGTTCGACAACCAAACGTGACGTGCTGGTGAGATAAGTCAGCATACGCCTCAGCAGTTCGGGCTCCATTTCCTGCAGACAGATCGCGCTGCACAGAAACCGTTGAAAGATGGCGCCAAAGGTGAACGGAAACAAAGGGATTTCTGGGATGCGAAGCAATGCATCACGGGCCGTTGGGACAGGACCCAGAATGCCCCGCACCCACGCCCCCTTCCCACAACCCACGGCGCCAGAATGGGAAAAGGTGCTCTGTGGGATAGCTGTCCATAATGCACCGCTCCCAATAGCGCTGCAATTGCCGCAAATGTGGCCACGACAGTGCGCTGGGCAGCTGTCAGTGTGGACAGACTGCAGCGCTTTCCCTACTCAGCTGCACAAAGTCAGGTTTAACTCACAGCGCTGTACATGTGCAAGTGTAGCCAAGGCCTAAGGGTTTAGGCATGCACTAATTTTATTACCATCCTTCAGAACTGGCAGGCCAGTACAGACGGTTTTCTAGAACTGGCAAATGTTGTGGTTAGTTGTCTGTGTGCCAGTCCACAGCGCAAGTGCCGAAAGATCCTTTTCAGGTCATGCCCCACTGCTACATGGTAAACACAAGTCATTTAAGCCATAGAACTTGTATCTGAACAGGATGCTGCAGGGGAATGAACTCAGCTGAACAAAGACTTTGATACAGTAGATGCTCTGGCACACCTGGGTTGATTTTCCTGAAGTGTATCATGTTTGAATGCCTTTATTTTTTTGATTCTTGGAATCTGTCACAGTACATTTTTGTTCTGTGAAAAGTTGCACTCCCACACCCCGCAGCCCATGTTGGGGAAAGGAATACACAGCCTTATTGACTGATTAATCTCCGAAAGGATCAGCATCCTGCACAGCCAAAAAGGATGTCAAGCAGCCTTTGGGAGAGAGGGAATGGGTGTGAACCTAGAAGGCTGCTTGCCATCCCTCATTCCTCTAAGAACTAACAGCAGTAGAAATGATTAGCTGAATGTGAAATAGAATGCTTACTCAGGTACCCAGTGAGATTTTGATCCCTGTAAGCTTTGCCTCTGGGTTTCTGCAATAGCCGTTTTGGCTGCCTGCAAGACAAAGACTTGCGGGCTTCTCTTCACTAGAAAGATTTAGTGCTTTAACTAGACCAGTGTAGTTAAAGTGGTACAACCCCCCGAGTGTGATGTAGCTATACCAGTATAAAGGTGTTTATATTGGTATCGCTATTCCCACGCTGAAAGGGGAATAAACTCTACGGTACCTTTTATAGCAATATACCAGTACATCCCCTAGTGTGGATGAAGTCATAAGTATTTTGGTGTAAAAATTACCATTAACCAAAATAGGTACACCAGTAAAAAAAAATTGGTGTCAACCAGGTTTAAAAGGTCTTACAGGCCCTTGCTTGGGATTCTGATATTCCTCCACTGTTCACTATATAGAGGTGACCGTGTTAAGTGTTTTGCTCAGCATGTTGGTTATTTGTCAGCTGCACTTTGAATGACCACGTGACACGCAGTAATTTTTAGATGAATTGGGCCAAATTCTTCTCTGACTTAGATCTCACGAAAACCCACAGAAGTGAGGGCAGAACTTGGCCCATCTCCTCTAATGAATCATTAAGAACCTCACGGAGTGGCCAGGTGGCATGGAGAGTTAGAGGCTGGATTTGAAAGCCTGATTTAGGTCCCAAGTGAATGAAGCTGTTGGTCTCCTCCTCCAATAACAAAACCACCACACAGTTTGGCACAACTCGCAGACCACAGGTGATGAGGTTTGGAACCGAAGGTGCATTGGCGGAGCAACGTGGGTGAAACATGCATACAGTTTGTCATCCTGCGCCTGCTTCCAGTGGCCCCCAGGGGCCAAATTTGTGTATATGTGCAACCATGATTTTAGGTGCAAACTGTCCACAAGCAAAACGTGAACTTCAACTTCTTGATCATCAAATCCTTCTCACAAGAAAAAGAACAAATGGAGTCATCCAGATTGAGGTTGGTGAGTTTTTTTTTTTAATTACTTAGTTGAGTTACCAAGTATCTGCATATATGTATTTTGCCGAAACTCTTTAATATTACAGCAGTACTTTAATATTCCATGGTACTACTGCAACATTTGTATAAGAACAAAGTTCAAACGTAAAGTTACATGCAGTAGATGCCTGTAATCAAAACATGATCATTTCATACCATCTAACAAATATGCAATTGGAGATGAGGAAAAAAAAAAGTCACCATGAATGTTGGGGAAGGATAAAAACCTAAAAAAAATGGTCAGTTTAATCTGTGATCTTTCCATTCAGATTAATTCTGCTTTTTAAAGAGTGAGCGGTTGAGAGAAGAAACTTTAGATTTACCTTTTATGAACATGAACTGTAACTTGCTTTTGGAGATCCCGCAGCTGGCTGCCTGCGTAATCTCCAGGCTATAGTAATGTGTGTGGTAAGATTTTTACCATGATCCTGTCTAATTAATGCTTAACTATTTCACCCAAGTGGTGCAGATTAACTGGTGGTTATACTGTCTGCTCTCAAAAAGTTCAATATCTTGGTCTCTGGGGAGGAACTGGTGCAGATTCCATCTCAGGAAAATGAGAATCGATTTTGCTCTTTTGTGCACTTGGAAATCTTGGCTCTTGAATGAGAAGTATGTCTGCTCTTTGACTTCCATACACATTTTTCTGTAAATGAAATTTGCAGGAACATATGTGTATCTCACAGTCCTGGAACTTGTGCTAGATTATTTCCTTGTTTTTAAATCTTTGGGACAGGCAAAACTTGAAATACTGGCAGACATGTAACAGATGACACTAGTTTTCTTACGATTTTTGAAGGCAAATGGATGTGTACAGAGCAGGTTGAGGCAGCAGTCAAGACACTTATTTTAAGTTATTAAAATCTGTACCCAGCAAGCATACTGATTCCTGCAGGATTTGGAAGCATCCCTATTGAGGAAGGGTGCATAAATCCTATAGACATGAGCTAGTTAAGGATATGCTTAAGGACTGTTTTTAATAGGGACAGACTTAAGCATGTGTTTATGAACTTTCCAGAATTGGAATCACGAGGTCTGATTCTCCAGTGCCCCTGCACCTTGTCCAGTCACTTATATTTGTGCAAAGCTACCATTCTGATCTGGTAGTGTTTTACATTCACTTTGCAGATATATAAGTGATAACACAAGTGCAGGGCAATGGAAAATCAAGTCAATAGGGAGCACAGAAATTGTGGTTACTTGCACCAGTGTAAAACACTACCACAGCATCACGATAGCATTTTGTATTCACTTTGCACTGGTGTAAATGATTGCACAAGGTGCAGGGAAACGGAGGCTCAGACCCTAAGTCACTTTTTATGTTTGGTTTTAAGTAGAGAGCTTTGTTTAAGTGAATGAATAGTAGGGACTGGTGTCAGATTGACAGTTCTGGACAGGGAATCATTCTATCCTCACAACAAACATTTCATGGGCAACCGCCCAACAAGCATGATTCAGAACCCAGACCCATGTCTAGGGGCACTTGTTTCTATGACCGTTCAGGGCCCTTTGAGATTGCAAACAAGACTGCTAAGTGGTTGTTCTGCTGCAGTGGGCTGTTGTGCATGTGACTTGTACTGAACCATGGATTTGTTCCATGCAGATCACCAAAAGAGGGAGTATAACCTGTTGACTCCATATTCGATGTAGTATAGTCAAATATTTGTTAGCATCTGACTGTCCAAAAATAGTACAAGGCTTTCAAATTGCAGGTAGGTGCCAAGAGAAGGACCTGGATTGCTGTGACTGAAAGCTAGAAAGCCTCCCTCTCATTTGTAGCACATAGACTTGGATGTGAGGTAAGGTCCATTACTCCAGGCTCACTTTTTGAGCACATGGTGTTGCATGAGATATTAATATTCAAATAGAGCTCTTCCTGACTTGGGTGTTTTTCTATTGCTGCAGATAGTTTAATCCCATGACTCCATGAGTTAAGATGATTTCCCCCCCAAACATGACAACGGGACATGCCACAACCACTTTATTTTTATGTTGAGCCATTTTCCTACATGTCTAGTCTGGATTTGTTTCTGTTGCTTTCTAAGCCCCTACCCCTTTCCCCCAACACAGGTTATTCGAGTTAGCGAACTGATCTATGTGAACCCCTTTACAAAATTTGGTCATGTTTATATGACAGCACACAATGTATGCTGTAAAAAAGAAAACTTAACGTAGGTCTGTGATTTCGTATGTTTAAAAAATGACAATCTAGAGGTCCATTTTTGTCTCACTTGTCTAGTAAGTAGTTCACTCACAAATTACAGAGGGCAAGATGTAGGAACTACAGGGGAAAATTTTATGGAGAAGTTTTTCCTGGTGGTACCCATCTCCTGCCCATCTGAGGGACATGCCAGGAGGACCCTGACCACACCTAGCTTTCATGATGAGAGGATCAGCACTCTCACTTTGACTGTGGAAGCCACTTCCTACTAGCTGTCTATACCATGAGTTTAGCATTGTGGACAGAGCTGCCCAGAACAAGTTGGGAGAGGTGCAGAAGACCTGGTAAATAAGTAGTGTTCCAATATGTTGCTTCAGACATGGCAGAAGTGGCCTGAAGTCTCAGCTCTTGAATCTGCACAGCATGTGTTATTGACTTGCGGCACATTTTGATGTAGTTTCTGAGTACTTCATTCCTTTGTGAGTGTTTGCTGCTTAGCTGTCGCTTGGCTGGCTGGCTAAATTGGGTTAAAGGCTGGACAGCTTCTCACTTTCAGATAGGTGTGACATTAGGGTTGTCACTTGGGGGCTTTTTTATACTAACTTTATATTGTTTATTTTTAATTGTGTACTTTGAGTGGGGCTAATTTTTAACATGTTTGACTGTACCCAACTCCTTTCTCTATTTTCTGGTGCTGCAATAAGGGATCCTGTTGTCCAACTTAAACCTTGATGCTTCATGAAAGTATGTATGATACAGAAAGTAAAATAGATGTGATCGGTTTTCTGCACCCATTGAAAATAAATTATGGTGGAGATTGGCTTAGCTCTTCCTGTCGCTTAAAACTGCCTTGTTATATATTCCCTTCCTGATCCAGTGTCTCAGTCCTGCTGTACTCCTCTGTAATTTACACAGTACTTTTTTGTAAGTTATGAGACTGAATCGAGTCTTCACTTTGTATTAACATAGTAAAAACTGACTTAATAGCAGCCACTAACTTGGCTATTACACCATGGATCCAATACCAAATTCTAATGCCCTGTTTGCATTTTATATTCAAGTGTAAAAAGGATTAGATCAGGTGTTGGTCAATAAATTTGTCAGCATAACACTATCAGAATTAACTAAATGTAGTTGAATTAACTAAATCAGTCAAGTAGTTCTAGAAACCAAATTACATATGCACATTTTCTAGTGTCAAACCTTAGGGGACTGGCCAAACTCCAGCTGCTAATATTTTGGGAACTGGACAATGTGTGTTTTTGGATTGCCACTAATGCCTGCTATGCCAAGAGAAAGGATCTGGTTGTTGAGGCAGGTTGGAAGTCTTGGCTACACTGACTCCCCAACTATTAGGAACTAACAGAGGGAAGATGTATATCATGCATGGAAATTAGTACTGTGCAAAGAGTAGCATGGTAGTGTATCCACATGGCCCAAGCACCAGCTAAGTGGTAAGGGCACTGTTATAAAGAGAATGAGCAACATTGGTAACAAAGGGGAAAGCAGGCCCAGCTTCTTCAAAGACTTAAGGGAACCTGGTTTGGTCTCAGTTAAACTAGAGGCTGCAGCTGGGGGTGAAAGATGTCTATGAAAGAATTTGACATTAGGTCCCATTTCAGGACATTAGAAAAACAGCATGTATAAGAAAAACAAGGAGCACGTGAACTATACTTTAAGGCAACTACAGCTTACACCTTTAATAGTAGTACCGTTCTAATTCCTTCAGTTTCAGCCTACAAACTACACTACTAGTCTATTGCAGCTTATAATTTACTGCTATTCACCCTATAACAGGGATGGCCAAATTTACTGACCCTCTGGAGTGCAGACTATGATCTTCAGAAGTTTGAGATCTGGGCGCATCTGCCAGGGCTTGGAGTTTCTGCCCTATATCACCACCCTGCCGCAAGGCAGAAGCCTAGAGCTCCCCTCAGTCTGGTAGGCAAAGAATGGGGTAGGGGACATGAGGAGCTTCATGAGCTGCACTTTAACTGTAAAAGAGCCACATATGACTTGGGAGCAGCAGTTTAGCCACCCCTACCCTATAGCTTTAATGTACAAATTTGTATTCCAGCATTAGCTTATGTGAAGATTTGTGCCAGGAATCCATACCTAAGGCTAGTTTGTCATCTAAGAAATGTCGTAACTAAATTGAAGGTGTGTGCTTACGTTCCAGTTTCTTTTAAAAGGTAGTAGCACCAGAAACAAAGATAAGTGTTTTGGAAACTGCTTCTACTACTTCTCCCGTTGCTTGTTTCACCACTGTTCCATAGCAACTTGAGCTAAACATGAAAGTTTGATTTTGTGAATTAGAGTGTGGGCAACCATCAACTATGAATTAACTACTTAAGCATTTTGTTTCAGTCTCTCCTAGGTACAGAAATTCATAGATCCAATCATCCAGGAACTTGTAAACCCTTTCAAGCTGGCAGAAAGTTGGAGGTAACTGAAAATTTTCCTGGTCATTGTAAATTTAACTGACCTCTTGAAGTGTTTCAAGAGGATAACAGAAGAATATAAATAAGTTATGCTCAGAACAGGTGCTGCTGCTGCTTTCCCCCTCGCTCCCAATCGAGTACTTTATTCTTTTTACAGATGAGCTCAGGCTGCTGGTTTGTGTACAACAGTTCAATACAGAAGTAGTTTTTAAAATACAAGGTGTTTTAAGTCTGCTTAAATACGTGTGCAGTTAAATTATTTGCAGTCACTTATCAGCAAAAATAATCACAGAATACCAATCAAGCTTTAGTGCTATACCAGTACTTTATTTAACAAACCAAACTACAAAAAGCTAAGAATTTCAAGTTTGTTTTACAAAAAAAATAAAAATAAAAATAAAAAAAATCCTTAGACGTACTTTCAAGAGTGATTTTGCTTTCCCTTAAACTGTTTAAGAATTTGCAGGTAAGAAAAGTAAAAATTCAATTTGTATTTCAGTTGTGGTATAACTTCAATGAGCTGAACCTCAATTGTCCAGAACAGTCTGTCCCTTCAGTTTCAAAAGGGTTCTCAAAGTGGGTCTGTAAACTATATCTGTAAAGAGCATGTTCCCTCCCATTCAGAATCATAACATTGCTGTGGTAACTAAATTGCTTACATGGAAAAGTGATTAAGAAGGTTAGTGTACTGCAAACAGAATGGAGAGAGTGAAGTCAGCTTCTGAACCTACTTTATTACAGTGAAACTTCCTTGTGGTTCTCTGTTCATATATTTAGCAAAACAATAGTATGGTGTATATAAAAAAATCCAGATTCTTATGGCCCTGTAAGGCTGCTGCACTCTATCCAGTATGAGCACTGATCAAGTGGAAGGGCATAAGTCTTCTATACAGCAATCACCACCTCTTCAAATCAGGGTAGGGCCAAGTCTTGCAGCACAATACTGAAAATCTTGACAAGTATTACATGAGCTACTTCTATGAATTTAGCATTTTTCATCTTTAAAGAAACTTAACATTAACTCCCTCACAGAGATTGGGACTTGTATTTGACCTTTTCCCCTAGCTGCCATAAATTCAGTGCTCTTCAGTGTAAGTAATGGGTCTTGAGCACCAGCAAGGATTTCAAGAGTCCTTTATAAACAGTGCATAAAGACTGAAGTATTAGTCCCTTTTCACAGATCTGTACAGCCATGTTAAATGTCTCCCAGTCATACTAAATCTGCAACAGGCCTATCACTAGAACAGTCTTCATCTAATTTCTTGGTTTATGCTCCTTGGCCATGGTTCTTCATACAAAATTCTATTTGCAAGTCTGGCTTTAGTCGCTTCCTCCTGTATCAGATTTGCCTGGAAAGCAGTTCATTCAGATTTACTTTTGTGCTTATTTGTTTCTGCCAGGCTGAAATTTCAGTGATAGAGCATTTGATAGTAGGATGAAGGAAAGAGGAGCATTGATAATCTGAACTGTTTAAGACACATACTCAAATTAATAGTCAGCATGCTATTATGAGCACTAACGACGTGAAACTGATTTTAATGCAAGTTCTCCTTTGGGAAAGTGATTAAAGCTTTCCCTTTTTAGACTAAAAGTTAGTGACCTGATGAACTGCCCAATATGTGCATAAAGTAGGCTACCTACAGCCCTTTAAAGTAATATGGTAATCCTAAAAAGCTTTAATACTTAACTCATAAGTATACAATTGCAGATGGTAAGGTAGCCCATTATGGCATACAACTAAGACCTTAGTGTACTAGATTGATTTTAGCATCTCCTCTCAGCACATGGATCAATTATTGCTATAGGCTCAGCCATTTCACACACAACTGCAGTATTGCTAAATTAACTATAGTATATTAAAGGGGAACAAAAAATTGGAACTATGCTATTTCATACATGCAAAGTACTTAATGGAGAGCTAAAACTAGGAAGATTCTCCCCAAGAAGCTGTTAGATATCACTAAATTGTAGTAAGCAACCCCTCGGTCAATGGTGGCACTATAAGCATTTCATGCTAGTGGTGGAACTAGTGCCTTAAAAAGAAATTAAGCATGTGTGATTACTACAGCTCAATTCACTAATTAATATTAGCAGACTGTAACCCCCCACTCCAAAGTTTTCCTCTTACATCACAGCCAGCCTCTACTGCAACACCCATGCAAGCTTAGAAATTTGAAGATTGGCTCTAGTTCCTTCTGTGCCACATACAGCCACCTTCTTCCTCCCTTCCCAACAGGCTGGGTGCTCATTAAGTGTGACCTTGATTACCTGATGTAATGGAGGTATTAAACAATTGGCTCTCCTTAAAAAAAACACTTTGATTTTACTAACTTAATGGTATAACAATCTATTCATACAACTTATTTTTGAAAGTTGTTCCAGTGGTAATTATTCTTAGTTCTATTTTACATTAAATTGGTCCACTGGTAGGAAAGATCAAGAGTTCAGTTCAACTTAGGTGAGTGTATTGTTTAGAAATAACTGTCAAATATGATACTTCCATCAGAGTTTTGTGTAGTTTAAGAGCTGTACCTATTAAATCTCAAGCTGTACTATGTATGTAACTGTTTCAGAAGTCTTAAGAATAAGGGCCACTCTCTCATTTACACTAAGGTGAAAGAATGAAGTTGGATATTCCAAATTGCTATCGTATGGAACCCCCATCACAGTAACTGCGTTCTGGTCCTTTGCCTTTGTACAGTGCAGAGGATTTGCCTCCTGTGTGACGACTGTCTCCAACGGAACTACTCACATCCAGAATTGTCCTCATTACCTTTATTTTCCTTGGGAATGTGAATGGAGATAACACTTTATTTCCAGACTTCAAATTGACTCTAGGAGAGATGTTGAATTCACTAAGAATCGTTCCAGCATGTGATGATGGGCAACCGTAAATTTAAATACCAGGCATAATCCTGAGATTAAAATGCAAAGGGTTCAGTCAGTTTCTCCCCTGATGACTTAATTGCTTTGCTGAATCAGGAGAAGGATGAATATAACCTGATAAACCATCCTCGGTTTAGCTGAAGTGGCTTGTTGCTTGCATTAGCTGATGTACAAAGTTGTTGTTTTGAAGGTAGCATTCAACTGATTAAGTATATTTGATTTACTATGATCAGCCTGTACAAGATTTCTAATAATCTTTTAGATCCTGCAATGTGGTAATTAAATGTTCTTTACTGGCTAGTTATATGTTAAGTTTGTAAGTCAAGCACTTTTAAAAACAGGAAGTAGATTTTCTAAAGTTACTTTCCACACCAAGACAAGAGTCAAAATACTTCACACTTCATTTACAGGGAAGTTTATAGTATAGTAGCGCCAGTACAGGGAGTTTCAGACCTTAGACCCTGTTTCACACCGAGTGTGGTGAAGTGATTTGCAGGTATTGTTCATCTGTCATTGGCTCAGATGCTCAGTCCCTGCAGAACAAAGGCAGATCAAGAAATAAGCACTAGGAAAACTATAAAACTAAGCTACACGTCCCAATCACTGCCTTTCCCAAACTGAGCAAACTTCAAAATGATGACTAAGGTATTTAGGCACCTAATGACTCAGACAGGTTGGATTTTCAGAAGCACCTATCTATATCTTTAGATACCTAAATATCTGTATACAAAACTATGACCCTATGTTCCTTCCTTTTACTGTCAGAGAATGCAGGACTGAAATCCAGTTGCCTATGCCAAAACTTATTCTCCTATACATTTTTAGTGACAGATCTGTACTTAAGTTCATAATAATCATGAAGCTAGAGTCTTCTACAACACAAATCCTATTTGAGGGTGGATAGCTTGCATTGTATCTTTTAAATGTATGTTAAACTAGCATGTATTTAATAATGGGAATATACTGGAATTATCAATCTGAAGAAGTTAAACAAAACTTGCATGAAGCACCATCTAATTTAAAGTCTGAGTAAGAATTAGGTATTTCCAATAGCTGTCATTTCACTATGACTCAGCTACTTTAAAAAGCTATGAGTATTTTACAACAAAATTTATGTACTTCACTAAGATCAAAACTTCACATAACTTCACAAAAGAAAGGGCCAAAGTTAATTTCTTTTTTACTGTCATTTAAAAACTCAGCTTTGTACACCTGCAGGTTATATTTGAAATTAAAATTAGTCTCTTTACTGTACATTAACTAGAGTCTCTGCGTAACATACAACTTCGTAAGAGTTATCTTTTGCATCCAATATAACTTATGAAACTCAATGCATTTTGCTACCTGTGATTCTTCTAGTTTTTGTAAGGGTGGGGAAGTCACTGAACACTAATTGGGGCCTATTAATTACTTAAGCAAACATTCCAAAGCTCTCTATGGTCCAAAATACCAGAATTGTTGGCACCAGTTAAATAAACTAACAATTTAAACAGATATAACGGGGGGTTTTGTAAAAAGAATTTTATATAGATTACATACCATTCCATGCTTCACAAATTTTGCTGCTGTAAAAATCCCTCTAACATTTATACAAATACATTTGGATTCTTAGGTCTCAGTGTGCGCATTATATCAAACAGCAGCAAAAAAAATTCTGTACTGCTAAAAGCAGTTACACCTGCTTGTGCCTTTAGAATACTAACTACATTTAAAAAAAGTCCAGATAATCAGTGCATCATCACTGAAGTAGGAACATACAAAAAATCCTAACAAAAGTAGCTATGTGTGTAGCAAAGAATGAAGTTCATAGCTTTAGGATACTACATAATAAAAAGGCATGAAGACTTATATATAAAACAGGATACAATCAGACTAGATTAGGCAACTACACATTTGGATTTCTGGGGGGCGGGAGGGGAGAGAAACTTCAGAAAGGTTTCAGATGACAAGCCAGCATTACATAGGACTCTAAAGGCACATTTCAGGTAGCACAATGATTGTTAAGATCAACTGTTTATACACACACATCTTAATGGTTAACTCTCATTCCCACTGCCCCCAAAGCAATTTTGTTATCTTAAAAAAGGGATGAGAAGTACATTTTCAGCAATGTTATCACCAGTCAGATAAATTGATCAGTCCAAATAGTATTTTCCTCGTGTTGATATGGATTCTGTGCACTACTGCAATCCAGGGGAAAAAAAGGGGGAGGAGAGGCAGGATTAGTAAAGGCTGAATTGTTGTATTAATTAACATTTACTCATCAGATCCCACTGATCTCTTCTGTACCCTTTTGCGTGGCAACCGCCTGGGTGAAGCTTTATCTGAAGGAGAAAAGGAGACAAGATTACCTAAACTGCTGCAAATAGTACATCAGATTAAAAGGACTTTATTTAAAAAAAAAAATTCTCATGCGTTTCCTGAATAGAATGGAAATTGCCATTTGGCTTTCCAGCACACTGCCATGCAGGAGACAGATTGGGGATGAAAGAGAAACTTACTTGATTGTTTTGAACATGCTAATAGCATAGTATTTAAAATCTATTATTAGACTTCAGGGCATAAATCTTCATGTTCTTTGACACACACCTCACAGGACTAACTATATTTAGTTGTTTGTAAAAAACTAAAACTAAAAATGCTAAAATACACCCTAAATGAAAGATGCTTTGTATTCAAAACATTAATCTGTACCCAGCTAAACGGGATTACACGCTCTATCCGTTCCTTTAGAAGCCATGCCAAAAACCCTACACTTACCTTCCGTTAACTAAACACCTTCAATATGCAAACTTATCTTCATGCATCATATCAACCTCTAGAGAGTAATGCTTTACCAGCTGACAGCTGGAATCAAGTATTCCTTTAATGTTTGAGGTAACCATATCAGAATTCAGCAGGGCAAAAGAGATATTAGCCATGATGATTTTAAATCCCACGACTCTAGGAATCATTCAAGCCTTACAATACTACAAAATCATTTGATGTTTAATCCTGGTAGTTTACAAAAAACTGATTATGGCAGGCCTACAACTGTCCTTTGCTCTAGGGATGCTTTTCGTGCAAACAAAAACAGAGTAGAAGAATTAATACAATCCAAAATATAAATCCGTGCCTAAATTTGAACCCATGGCTCCAGGGAGAGTATTTTATGCCTTGCTGTTTAGACCCCTATCAATCTCTCCATTTTACTCTAAAATCCTCTGGTGCTAATTTATGCACCTTTTCATAATTCTAATACACATTCCCTCTACAAATCTCCTTATTCCTTCTAGTGTCTTTCATACCATTACCTCCCCATCCAAAGACCTGTGGAAAGAAATAGGTAGGATACAGGAAGGGACCCAATAGTTTTATAGCATTTCACAATTATGATGCAGTGTGCAAACAGCCAGTCCTCAGACCTTTATCAGGTAAGAAAATACTATTCCCATTTTATTGATAGGGAAACAGGCACAGGAA